>NC_064286.1:51512368-51585759 GCF_019186545.1 Solanum stenotomum
AATAACTTACACATAAAATATAAATGTGCACTTATTAAGGCCATAAAATAAATTTATTAATGTGATTGAAATTTTACCTTAAACCAAGGCCAAAATCGAGTATTATGTCGAATTTTGGAATGTACACCAGTCATATTTTTTGGTTGTATAAATGTTGGTGCTATCTTACTAATTGCCTCGGCAACTATTTTAACATGCCGGTTAATTGTTTCAAGTGAATGTTGAAAAGTTTCACAATCGTGAGGTGTGAGTTAAAGTGACTATATGTGGGTGCGAATAATAAATTTTAAAAAATAATGATGTGATTATAAATTTTATTTACATATAAAACAAATGGTTAGTAGATATAAATGTGGGGTTGTTTTAACAAAATATAAACTAATGGATCAAGTATTGTATTAAAATATCTCAAATCATGATATGAAATCACCATGTAATTCCATATCATGGTTTTTGGAGAATATGATATCACCTCTCATGATATGGAATCATGAGATGAAATCAGCGTAAAATTGCATGTCCAAACGCTGATTTCATCTCACGATACCATATCGTGATATGATATCGCATAGCCAAACGCCTACTAAGTAAATCCTTTGAGATCGTGTCTTTTCTTTAGTCTAAAGAGTATATACACAAGAAAATTTAGAGTATTCTAAAAGTATAATGAAGGTGTACTTAAATAAGAAAACTTTCAAAAATAGCATATATTAAGCCTTAAATAGGACTTTGTAGCTATAGTTTACTTAATTACGAATAATAACAAAATATTAAAAGAGTGAGATCTAGGGAGGAAAAAAAATACAAATATGAACTGATTTGTATAAATGAATACATATTAAGAGGAGAGAAGCGATTGCAAAAGAGGGAGGAGAGAGATTCTATTCTGTATTTATTTTGTGTCTATTGTATTCGAAATACAACGGCCTATCTTTGGTTAGAGCCATTGCATAACCTATCTTTACAATAAAATGGCACATCCTGTTTAACTCCAAATGGTAAGTACTCTTGTTTCCAGTAGTTATAAATGATTTATATTACGAGTTTCAAAAATACTCTTAAAAAATCAAACCATATACACATTTAAGAGACAATATTACGAGTTTTAAACCTACTTTTAAAAAATTCTTACTTATAACAGTTTAATTACGTGTTATAACATATCAATTAAATTTAACTTTATTTAAAATTTACTTTATTAAATGATTAATCTTTTTATATTTATATATTATTAATTATTTAATTATATTGATTGCAGTTCCTTTTATATAATTAATAGGTGAGAGAAATAATATTAATGAGAGAGAATCAATTTGTAATTATCTATTACACCTTTTAAGGGATTTTTTAACTTATTCAAATAACTTTTATTTATTAATGACTATTGGGGCCTTCAATTTTAAAAAAATAAATAAATTTATCACCCTATATTTTAACATGTAATTTTCTTTCTCTTTAATCTTCTTTTTTTTTTTTCGCTTTTCTTGATGTTTTTTTAATTTTAAATTTTGATATTGTTTTTTTTAATATGATTTTTTTAGAATTAAGAATTCTATATTTTGAAAATTTGATTTCGTTTTTTATTTTAATTAATCTAAAACTCGATTTTTTGAGAAAAAAAACCTTTTTACTTAAGTTTTGAACTTGTTTTTGCTGTGTTTTTCAATATCTATAATACTGTTTTGTTGGTGAAATAAGTATATTTAATTCTGAAATTTATTGATATATGTAGATAATATGAGATCATAAAATCTTTAATAAGGATTTCTTAAGTTTTAGCTTAAATATGATAAAAAAAAAATCACACTTGAATACGGAATATAAATTGAAGAGAGAGGAAAATATTGAACTTGTATTAATTATTGCAGTTTAGACTTTTAATTACATGTTTTGATTTTTGGGTGATGTATATTTCTTTTGCTACAATTTCTGACAACAACATTATAATATGCATTGTTTTACAACCAGATTTATTCTTCCCGGATTGATATCCGTTGGATACTAATTTTATACATTTTTATTTTTTGTATTTGTTCTAAAATTTCAAGTTGGATACCAAGTGTATATAAATTGGATAAAACATTAACTTGTTTTAGATTGTCTAATTTGGTTGAAATATTAGTTACATTTTCTTTTTTCATTTTCAAGTGGGATATCTGTTGGATACCAATTGAATACAACGTTAACTTGTTTAGGTTGTCTAATTTGATTGAAATCTCAACCACATGTTGATTTTTCAATTTTCCAATGGGATATCAATTCAATACTAAATTTATACAAATTGGATACAATATTAACTAGTTTTACGTTGGCTATTTCAGATGAAATCTCAATTACATATTTTTTTTCAATTTTACCATTGGGACGTCAGTTGGATACCAAATGTATACCAATTTCATACTAAGATTTGACTTAATTTTTCCAGTCAATATCAATCACATACAAACATTACCTATTTTTTGAGTATACATTTGAAAAACACTGAATACACAAATGATTAACTAGCACACATAATAAATATTCGGAAATTATAATTCATTAACTTAAAAGACAAAATAAATCAAAACGTGAGTTTGCCACAATAAAACAATCAAATCAAAATAAAAATAAATTATGTCTTTTTTTCAGAAGGGTAATTTGAGCATGTCTTCCTATTGTGTTCCTCACAACGACATGTACTGCACGTAATCTTAGACCTCTTGAATTTTACATCAACAAACCATTTACAAGTTGTGGTCTCCCTACAATTCTTTTTGAACTAGGCGACAATAATTTCTGCTCCGACACTTTTTGAATTGCATATTTTTCTGTTTCATCATAAATTATTGTGTCAATATTATATCATACAAAAATACAAATAACTTTTATACATATGTTATATCAATATATAAATTTCATACCATTTTTATGCTTACAAAATTCATACAAAAGTAAAAATACATATGTTATTTTAAAACAATTTCATATGTAATTACAAAATACAAAAGTAAGAACACATATGTTATATCAGTATACAAATTTCATACAATTCATATTCACACATTTCTTACCTATTTCATGCCAAAAGTTATCAATTATTCATACCAGGATCATGCCACTAGAATACCAAAATAATTCCAACTTAGAAAATATTAATTGTCATTTCTTTAATAAATAGTATACCAAATTCATTACATTATTATTCTCAAAATTCATTACAATATAATGCGAAAAAAAAACCCAATCAAACCAAAAATCGTACCAAAACATTATCGATTGTCATACATGCTTGGTAGTATAAGTATACAAATTCCAAAGAAAAAATTATCTATTTTTTAAACCAAAAATATACCAAAAAAAAAAATGCGTCAAACAAATAATGAACAAATTCAATGTTCATACCAAAATATAACGTTATACATTTTAAAAAAAACACCATAATTCAAATTATTATACACAACAAAAAATCTGAAATCAGTATACAAATTTCATATAATTATTATGCACATTTTTCATACCTATTTTGTCACGCCCCGAGCTACCCCCGAGACACGGACACGGGACCTAGGACCACAAGTGATCCCAAGCTAACTCTGCTGGCATGATCATGAGCATACTAAAGATAATAAATTGATGTGGAAGCTAAATCATACAAAAAATGAAAAGATGAGGAATACCCATATACTCTAACTTAGATAAATGAAAACTAATGAGTTTAATACAAAGAGGGATTAACTCAATACTAAGCTGAATCTAACTATGTCTGAAATAAACATCTAAACTGACTAGAAATGTTGGGACATGCCCCAACTAGATCTAGCAAAACTGAAACTGAAGGACTAAAAGCGATAAAGATAAACATGTCACCAGTCCTCGAAGAATGAGGACTCATCACTGATGTTGTTGAACTGAAGATCGGGAAGCAATCTAAGCGTGATCTAGATGCTAAGAACTTGAACCTACATCACGAGAAGATGTAGCGCACGTATACGTCAGTAATTGAAAGGTACTGAGCATGCATGATAGAGTAAAGCTGAAATAACATATAACTAAACAAAGCAATAAAGCAATGAAATAATATGAACATGATATATATACAGAATGCTGAGATAACTTAATACAATGACCAATTTATAACATGCTGAAACTGAATGCTGGATATACTGATAAATGGTCAATGTAATAAGATCTGACTGAACTGTGGGAGCTACTAATAACCGACATAAAACCACATGAGCTAAATATAGAGTCCGATGTATACTCCCCATCGAGAGGACCCAATACACCCGGCCAAAAGTGAAGAGACATGCTGGCGTGATCACTAACTGATATTGCCCACAGAGGGCACTTACACCTACGTGGCTCATAGTTCTGGGACTATATGGGTACGCTGAACCCTGGTCCAACTCGGTATTATTCTACTCCCAATGGATTTAGTGATTAACTGGTTATGACTGAATTTCTGTAAATACTAGATAACTCAAAACTGAACATGCAAACTGAGAATGCAACAATTAAACTGATAATGATGCATTAATAACTGAGGCATGTATAACTGAATAACTGAGATATCTGACCTAGAATGTGTAATTCAAGAACTAAAGAAATACATAGCTAGGGTTCTGAAATTCTTGCGAGAAACGATGTAATAACATGATAATCTGATTTGGAACATGTTAATAACTAATTCATGATGATCTGCTATAATTCTAGAAACCCTAGGTTTGTTCGTAATCGTGGAATCAAGAATCTGACTGAATTCTAGGGATCTAATGGGCGAAAGGAACCCACTAGTGAAATCCCACATACCTGGTGACGAATTCCACAGAGATATCTTTCGATTTCGGGGCTGAAACTGAAGGAAACTTGTTGCGTTCTTGAACTAGGGTTCTTGACCTCTTTTCTCCTCTTAGCGTTCTAATTTTTCTAAGTTTGATTAATGATTTGACTTAGGCAAGTTCTAGTTATGTTTCTAGGCTTAAACTGACAAAAACCTTATGATTTAGGGTTTAAACGACGTATCTAAGGGGTTAAATGAAATAGGAAAAGACCAAAAGACCCCTGATTTAACTGCTGTCGAAGTGACTGATGGGCCGTCACTCAATCTACGGTCCGTCGATTGGGGTCGTCGATCGAGTCTGCCCGACAGGGCTTCACTAAAATGAGCATAACTTTTTACTCGAAGGTCGAATTTTAGCAAACTCGGTGGCGTTGGAAAGAGGATTCAATTATCTATCATATCATAGGTCATGAGACATATGATTCCTTTTGTGCTAAGAGTTATGACTATTTGAAGTTGACCCAAATCACAATTTTCATCTAACTGGTTGCTAACCCTTACCTACGGTCAGACCTACGGACCGTGCTAATCAACCGTCAATCTGTACTAAGCTGGGCTTTAGGGGCATCGATCCATGGACATGAACCACGGTCTATGACTTGACCTACGGACCTAGGTCCGGCCGTGGGTCAACACTTAGCCGAATTCCTGGCTGAGTTCTGGGGAAGGTTGCTGACACCAACCACAGACCTGCAGGATGGACCGTGGGTCCTTCTACGGTCCATGGATGGTGCCCGTGAGTGCCACCTGCAACACCAAAAATCTGCAATCTGGTCTATTTTCGGATACGGGGTGTTACATATTTCATGCCAAAATTATACCTATTTCATGACATAAGTCGTCACTTTTTCACAACAAAATCATGCCAATATAATACCACTTTTAACTATTAATTGTCATTTATTAGACAAATAGTATACGAAATTCATTCAAATATAATTCTAAAATCGTACCAACATGGTATAACCAATATACCAAATTCAAATAAATTTTATATAATTTTTAAACCAAAAACATACAAAAAAAATGAATGTTCAAACAAAAATCTATACCAATTTCAAATAAATTTTATGTAATTTCAAAAGTGAATATTCATACCAAAAACGCCATAATTAAAACTATTATTCACAAACAAAATATGAATATATTTTTTTTCAGAATCACTGTTCATAATTTTTTTGAACGTTTGGTTTGTATTACAATACAAATAAAAAATCGCAAAGAACACTAACCTGAAGGATCCCATCTACCACCATGTTTTATTAATACTAATAAGAAGCTGTCCAGAAAATAAAGATTATTGAATAAAAACAAATATGAATTAGATGAGAGTGACAAGATTTTTGGAAAAAAATTGAAGAGAGAGAAACGTGGAAGAAAATGGATGAAATCAGAATTTTTAATTAATTTTAACAAATTAGAGTGAAATAAGAAAACTAAATATTCTTAATTAGTATGAATTTCCTTAATTTATGCTAATTAGTAATTATCTTCAATCAATTCAAATTTAATTAACACACTTATTTCCGTTTTTTTACCCTTTTTTTTTTTTCAGAAATGAATTATTTTATTTTTTTATCTTTTTATTTTTTTCAAAACAAATTTTTACAATTATTTTAAAAAAACTTTTTTCTTTTTAAGAAACTGTTTCAACCTGAAATTTTATATTGTTACAACTTGAAAGTTTAATTCTACTGCTATAACTTGAGAATATTAGTCTAATATATTTCATATATGAAATTTTCACATGCTTTATTAGTAAGCTCACCAAATGCATTATCTAGCGAGGAGTTGTGTTTCAGTACCAAGACACAGCGCATGAATTTGCAACAAACAGTCGATATATCAAAAGAGGACATTGCATGCCTTGTCGATTTGGAACACAAGCTCTAGATTTGAACCATCATAGTATTTGCACTTAAAATAATGCAAATGCCAAGATAAATTTCAAAATGGAAAAAACAGAGCCAGATGAGAGAAGCTATATATCAACTAGGCAATGATAAATTACATATATACTAGACATAAGTAAAGACACTAGCTTCAAAGTCACTCGAATGTAACTTTCATATATGATCGGTGTCTCTTTCAGGATCTAAGGACAGGGGATCCTTGGGAGTCATTTGTACATTCATCTTTGGTGACATCTATGATACTCCTTTTACTCTTTTCTTCCCTTCGTGGCTAATGATTGTCAATCTAACTGAGATGTGAGGCAATCACTTATTGTAGTGTTAGCAAGAATGGTATCAGCATTTCAATGCCATCAAGTCTCTCTGCAATATATCCCAATAATACTAAAAGGCACTACCAGCTACTTCCCAAATGGGACATGATGGAACTGGAGTCTGCAGCCACTCCATCGGTGAGAATTTGAGGAAACAAATCTTGAAGATTTATTGATATCCACAAGACAGGAAAGACTGTATCCAGAGTTCAACCACATGCCAAACAGCAAATAATCAATGTAAGTTCACATTCTTATTGAACTCTAAAACTTGCATACAAGAACACAAATTGCTTATAATTAATATTGAGACAAGCCTAGTTGTCTTTTGAAATTTTAAGAGTCAATGGGGCACTCTTTGCTGTAAGGTTCAAGACATAGCAGTCCTTTGAAATTTCCTTTTTGTTCAAGTAACGAGAAGTGTGACTATTAAGAAAGTTATATACACCTCTACTATATATGAGACTTGGTATTGTTCCTTGAGAGTTTTCAATTAACTAAGAACAGTATACGAGATAAAGGTAAGTATGATGATTTAAAAGCAGTATTTCGGGGGGAAAGGAAAACCATTCATAGAGAAAAACAAAGTATTAATCTAAAATCCACCATTTGCAAACATTTTATGGACAAAAACTTACCTTAAAATGTCAAATGACATACAATCAGAGTCTCCAAAAGCACCACTGATGCAAATTGAATAGAAGTCAAATTTCGGTCAGCTTTTTCCTCTCTACATTACACCTCCTCTTGTGCAAAAGAAACTGTAATATACCAGATATGACAAGCTAATGGTATGCCAGTAAAATACTTTTCTATACTTGAAGAGAATGAACAGTTTTTTTATTCAAGAACCATACCACTTAATAACTTCCATTATACTATGTAATGAAGAGTATTACATTCGAGGATTAAGTGATGAATTCTTTATTGAAGGATAAACGTGCAAAACAAACGAAACGTTTGAATAATTTGAGATATATTCATACAGAACTTCTTTTCTAGAACTCGTAGAAAATAAAAATTAAAAATGTGACTTATGCAAGTCCTGAATTATGATTCCACCTACTTTAACTTTTGGAATATGGGAAATGTTGGACCACTGGGTGTTTGGGCCACTCCGATTGTTGCAACTTTCTTCTAACTTTGGGCACCCTTTAATTTTTAGGTACCATAATTTAGTGAGGCCTCGCATGGCATCTTTGGATGGCAGATGCTCTAGTTTTTCGCAGTTCTCTAATCTTAACTGTTGCAAAGTAACAAGGTTGCCAAGCCCATCCGACAAAGCTTCTAACAATGGACAACCACAGATCGTTAGATTCCGTAATTTGCGCATGGCATCTGAGAAGTCCACATGTTGCAGCCGTTTGCACCTCACTAAATGTAATATTTCAAGAGAAGTAAGGTTGTCAAGTCTATGAGGAAGAGCCTCAATACCGAAATCACATATACTGATATGTGTTAAGGCAGAGAGTTGCATAAGCTGATAGGGCAGAGAATCCCAATGCAAATGTCCGAACACAAGCAGCCTACGAAGGGACAACAACTGCTGAATGCCATTAAAAATCAATTGGAATACCTCAAAATCCACCATCTCTGAGAAAGGACCAATTTCCAATGCCTTTAACATGGTGAGGTGGTGAAGGCCCCCTGTGAGTACACTATCCAATTTGGGACATTGTAATATAGACAAATGGGAAAGTGAAGGCATATCCCCTGCATATAAAGGGAAGGAAACTAAGTTGTTACAATAGTTGACCCTCAAATTCTGTAGAGACCGGCATTGCTCTAGCATCCCACTTGGTAAACTGGCCAATCCACCACAATACCATAACTGAAGATTTTGTAGGGAAGTCAAATAATTCTCTCCACTGGGAACAGGAAAGGAACTGAAATTGGTGCAGTACTGAATCAGTAAGCTCTTAAGAGAATGCAGATTGTACAAGCTCTGTGGCAATTCACGAAACTCTCTGCAGTCTGAGATCGACAAGTGTTGAAGAGAAACGTTGTTGCGTAGCATCTCATCTGGAAAACAAGTGAGCTCTTCCACAAAAGAGACACTAAGCTTTACGAGCGATGTCAAGTTGCTGCACAAATTCAATAGTGGCATTTCACTGTCAACTACTTTAATGCTCAATTCGCATAGGATTTCAAATTGCTTCGGAGTACTTTTTAACAATGGACAGTAGCTAATCCTCAACTTCTCAAGCCCAGGAAACATTCTTACCCCACTTGTTGTTGGTATCGATTCCACTCCCTTCCACTCAATAAGGCTACGCATATTCTCCAATACTAGTTCTTTTAATGACGGGAACACTTGGATAATGACATTATTGATGCTTGATCCCATATTGTTAACCTCAATACCATAAAATGTAGTTCCGATGCATTCCAGCTTATGGAACCCTACCAGTTCAAGATGCCGAAGGAATTTCAGTTGGCCAAGAGATGGAATTTCTTTGCAACTTCTGCAATTACTTAATTTCAACTTGACCAAATTTGGTAGCGACTCTTCATTGAACCATGAAGGAAATCTAGTACCCAAATATCTCACCACTTCGAATGTTTTCAAGTTAGGATGTGGTTGAAGACCATCCAACACATGCTCAGCATTGATCTCACATCCTTCTGATTCCTGACGGGACCATAAATATGCCAGCTTGTAAATATTCGATTTCTCTTGTAAATATGCTGTTAGAGCTTCTTCTCTACTACGGACCAATTCCAGCTCATTGATACTCAATTCACCTCTAAGGTTCTCCAAACGACCTAATTCTTCTATGCGATGACCTTTCTCCAAACCCACATTGAAATACTGTAGGGTCTGAAGACAAGTCAATTGTCCCAGGTTAAGTGGCATCTGAGGCGAAGAATAGAAATATATGTGTCTCAAACTTATCATATTTCCCATCTCATATGGAAATTCCTTGAGTGAATAACAGTTATTGACTCTAAATGTTTGCAAATTATAGAGCTTGCAAATGGAGTGAGGCAAGGCTGTGATCTCAGTGTTCGAGATATCTAGATATCTCAAGTATATTAGCTTCCCGATTGAGGCTGACAACTCCTTGATTCTTGATCTGGACAAATTTAAAACTCTCATGAACTTAAAGTTCAACAGCATATCTTCTGATATATAGTTGCTTCTCCAGAACAGCGTGCACAACCGTCCTGGCTCATTTATCTTATCTATTTGATCACTTGGTGAGTCCCACCCAAAGTATCGCACTTGAGAAAGTTTTTCTCCATCATTTCCCTTCGGATCAAATAGTTTAGATTTGAAGATATCTCCAGCCAAATCATGCACAAGATCGTGCATCTTACAGTATTTTATATTGTTATGCTCATCTAACACAACATCTTGTAGCAAGGAATTTCTCAACAAGAGTTGAAAGAAGTTGTTCCCGATGTCTTCCATCACGGTGGTCTCTTGACATGGATGAAGAAAGCCTTCTGCCATCCAGAGTTGGATTAGTTGGGCCTTTTCAAACATAAGATCTTTTGGTAACATTGCAAAGTAAGCAAAGCATTTTTTTAGATGTGGAGATGGTAGATAATCATAGCTGAGTTTTAGGATTTTCTTTATGCTATTTTCTCCATTATCATCTTCACCTGCAACAATGGGGTTGCCATCAAGAATTGCTTGCCATTCATGTTTTTCCTTGTTGTGTAATAGGCCTCCCAACACACTTGCAGCCAACGGTAGACCTTGACACATTTTAACAATCTCGTTGCCCATGCTCGCTAATTCTTCTGGAACCCTGCCATCAACAAATGCTTTTTGTTTGAAAATAGACCAACAATGATCTTCTCTTAGCTTTCCCAACATATGAAGATCTGCTGCTACTGTGGATGCCACTCTCTTCATACGAGTAGTCACAAGAATGCAGTTTCCTTTGGCTGTATTTATTCCTCTCAAGGTGTCCACGAACTCATGCCACGATGTAGAGTCAACACACCACAAATCATCCAGGACTAGCAAATAGTTTTTTCCTCCCAATTTATCTTGTAGCTTCTTGACTATTATATCTCTCCTTTGAACCTCAACTTTCCTCTCTGTCAATGATTCAAGGATTTGTTCAAGAAAGCTCTTTGTTTCAGGCATTTCAGGTAGACACAACCAAATTCTCCTTTCAAAGATTTGCTTGATGTGTTCATCATTGTAAATCTTCTTAGCCACAGTTGTTTTCCCTAAACCCCCCATACCCACTATGGGAATGGTGCACATAACAACATCCTCCTCTCTCATGTTCAAAATTTTCTCCTTTATCTCAGCAACATCCAAATCTCTACCAACAACATCTGAAGCAACTACTAAGGAATCTGTTTCTCGAATCGGTAGTATTTTCCGAGAAGGAACTATGAGTGAGTGGAGACCAAGGTCTTTGGCTACCTTGTTTATAGCGGTCAACTCTTTATTAATACTGTTGATTTTTCGAGACATTTTGCTCTTAAAAGCAGTATGAGTAAAGAAACCACTGACCTTTTTAATTGGGCTGTTTCGGATGTTCATCACTTTTGCTTTGAGAGATTCATATCTGAATCGATCAAACACATTTTCAGCATTTTCAGCAACTCTCTCAAGCCTCCTGAGCCATTGTTCGACAGACTGTTGTTTCTCAACTTGTGGTGTTTCAACATCATGAAGGAAAGCTTGGATTAAGGATACATTTTGTGTGAACATTTCCAGATCTTCGTTGAAATCCCTTGAGCTGTTGATCTCCTTGATAGTGAGAGAAAGCAGCTTGTCAAGCAAAACTTTAACAGTAGCAGCAAATACAGGATCGGCCATTGTTGTGTTTGCTTCTTCACAAAATCTTCTTTCTCTGTACTAAAGTCTTCTCAAAGTAAGTCTTCTTTTGGTAGTTGTTTGCAGAGAAAAAGCCCAAAAATCAAAGTAGTTCCTTATTTTGGGTTAAAGATTCAAAGTAGTCTTTCAGTTTTCAAATAGAGCACTAATACTCCCTCATCTTTGTAATACTAGATAATGTTGCCCATGCTATGCACGGATCCAATAATATAAATGACATATTTTGGGGCTAATAACCGAGTTTTTAAAGCGATTGTTTGCGTGGATAAAAGAATAATTTTTTTTTATCACAAACCTATACTTTCTTTGACGCTATTTAAGGCATAATAAGACTACCAACATACAACATTTTGTAAATATTTTATATTGTCAATTATCATGATTTATAGTATTTTTACGATAGATTCACTTCAAAAATCAGTGCAATTTTTTGTATTTTTTTCAAAACATATTTTATGTTGTCAATTATCATGATTTATATTATTTTTACGCAATTTTTAAATATAAAAAAAAATAAGACAAATAAATTAAGATGGACCCAATATATGTTATTTTTGTTGTCTCAATTTATGTGACACAAATGAAATTTGGAGAGTCATCCAAATTTTCATATTTTTTAAAAAAATATTTTTTAAGTTATTAATTATTGTGATTTATAATATTTTAATGTAACTTTGAAATAACGTACATTACTGGTCACTTTGTCCTAATTTATGTGATATGGATAAAATTACAAAATTAATCCTTTTAAAATGTCTTTCAGATATTTTAAGTTGTTAATTATTATTATTTATAATACTTTTTTGGTAATTTTAAAATGATATGTGTTATTTATATATATGAGCCTGATAGAATTCTGAGAGTCAACATATTTTATTATATAGCTTTTAAATATTTTAAATTGGCAATTATTGTAATTTTTAATGCTTTTTAAGTCATTTGTAAATGATATATGTTAGTAGAATTGATTGGGACTTTTCCATTTGTGAGATATATATATATTTCTAATTATTTTAAAAGGGAGTTTATGCCTAAGTTCTACTATATAATAAATATAATATATAATATTCAAGAAAGTCCCAATCTTGAATATTATATATTATACTTGGGCATATAGTAGAATTTTAAAAGTCCCACAAGTATAATATATAATATTGAAGATTGGAAAAAGTCTCAATCTTGAATATAATATAGTAGAATTGGGTCTAAACTCCCTTTTATAATATAGTAGAATTAATGCTTTTTAAGTCATTTGTAAATAATATATGTTAGTAGAATTGATTGGGACCTTTTCATTTGTGAGATATATATATATATATATTTCTAATTATTTTAAAAGGGAGTTTATGCCCAAGTTCTACTATATAATAAATATAATATATAATATTCAAGATTGGGAAAAGTCCCACAAGTATAATATATAATATTCAAGATTGGGAAAAGACCCAATCTTGAATATAATATAGTAGAATTGGGCCTAAACTCCCTTTTATAATATAGTAGAATATATATTAACGTACTTTTGATCTTTCTCCAAACTTTACATATTTTTTAACATTGATTTTATTTACAATTTTATATATCGAATGTTCAATCGTCTTTTTATATACTAGTATACGTACCCGCGCATTGCGTTGCTATATATGAATTTATGATTAATTTAATTTCATGAAACACCAAATAGTTGAAATATTTTTACATATTTGTCCTTTATTATTCTTATGTTGTATTGATATATTAATATATTTTTCATATTAACAATTTATTAGTTAAAAATATTTCACATGAAATGTAAAATATCATAAGATTAAATGGCATGTTAGTATATTTTGCATATATTTTTTTTCAAATCCAAAAGATTCAAAATATTCTTTACATTCTTAAATTTGTGTCAAATAATAATAGAAAAGTAATTTAAGATAGAGTCAATATAAAATAATGTCATAATAATAGAAACATGTACATGACATATACATCTTTTATTAATCATTGAAAATAATTAATTACAAATAGTGAATAAGTTACTTTTAAACTTTCAAAAAAGAAAATAATAATTTAATTTTTTATCAATGATTAGATGTCGAGGAACTTATCAATTTTTATAGTTTATTTTGCATATATTTTTTTTTCAAATCCAAAAGATTCAAAATATTCTTTACATTCTTAAATTTGTGTCAAACGATAATAGAAAAGCAATTTAAAATAGAGTCAATATAAAATAATGTCATAATAATAGAAACATGTACATGATATATACATTTTTTATTAACCATTGAAAATAATTAATTACAAAAAGTGAATAAGTTACTTTTAAACTTTCAAAAAAGAAAATAATAATTTAATTTTTTTTATCAATGATTAGATGTCGAGGAACTCATCAATTTTTCTAGTATTCTATATTATAGTAATTACTACGTAAATTACTTTTATGACTATTGTAAAATTTATCATAATATTTAGTACTTATTATTTTAATACAATGTGTAATCGTTGTTTATTATTTTCTTCAAATTGTTATTTTTGTTTAATCATAAAAAATAATACTTACAACAATTTCTGTTTTTATTAACTTAAATATATTTTAATACAACGTGTAATATTTACTTACTATTTTCTTCCCCGTGTTATTTTCTTTAATCATATATCAATAATACAAACAACAATTTAATTTTATTAACATAAATACTTTTAGTAATAATTCTTCTAATGTTCTATTAATAATAATGATTGAAATTATTTATGATCACTATTAAAGTTTCTACATAATTGAGATAAAAATTGAGGTACGTACAAATAAAAATATTTTTGAACAAACGAAATAGTTACATGCACTATTAGAGAGTACGTTCTAGTTATGTAATTATATTACAATTATGATAAAGTCGGAAAAGTGTAACTATCTTCAAAAATTATAAATATTAAATTCAAAATTTGAACTTTTAATTTGTCAGTCTCAATTATTTAAAAAATTACAAATAATTTTATAATTTTAAAATAACTAACTTATCATTTTAAAAATAATTTTATAATTCCTAATTAACTATTTAAAATTTTATATAAATTCTATATTTTTTAAAAATGTCTGAATTCCACGTTATAAAAAAATAATCTTAATTTTGAGTTCACTTTGATCTAATATTTTGAAACACGTTACTATTTGTCTCGATCTCATATGCAATGGTACATATGCTCTTATTTATTAAATGGTAATTTCTAATTAACTAAATGATCTATTATTTATTTCAGTATTGACAAAATAATTTTAAATTATCTGATATCTTGTAATATAAGAAGTCTTTTTTGTACATTTAATTTTTAGAATAGTTGTATATTCTATAGGTTTGAAGGTTCTAAATTTCAAAGACAAACCATTTATTTTAGGTGTAGTACCAATTTTAAAAAATTATATTTTAAATAAAATTTAACTGAACAAATGAACAAAATTTTATTCATACTTTAATATTTTATCACTCACAAGTATATTACTAAAAAGATATAAGAAAGTGGAATAATATGCATAAATCATGATATTCTATATTTATCGATACATTATATTAATATTTCCATAGTAATTAAGATATTCAATTGCACATATTTAGCATTTTAAAAATGTGAATATATTACCAATAATCCAACAATCAAAAACATGTTAGTGTAAATGATTGAATAAAAATTAACAGAAAATGAAAAAATAAATAAGTATTAGAATAAATTCACTAAAATTAAATTTAAAAAATAATGTACAATCTAAAAAAAATATTAATCACAATTAAAATATCAAAGATTACAAATACAAATGTAAATAAAAAACATATAAAACTCATTTGATTTAAAGAATTTAAGTACATAGTATCACAAAAACAAATCAAATTGAATGAAATAAACTAAAACGTCACAATAAGACATTATACTTATCAATATCACTTTGATAAATATTGTTCTTCTTTTTCTTGGACTTCCACTTTTTCATTTGCAAATATATTCAAATTTTCTTCGGCTAGCCATCAAATAATCGACCTATTCACCCCATAAAAAAATGAAGATAAGAAGAATGAAACTAATTTAACAAACAACATTACACATTTGAAGAAGAATAGATTCATGGTTCAATCATTTGATTTAAAGAATTTATATACAAAATATGACAAAAACAAATCAAATTGAATGAAATAAACTAAAAAAGAAAACACAATACAGCATTATAGATCTAACAATATCATCATTTGCAGAAGTTTTTCATTTTGATAAATATTGTTCTTCTTTTCTTGAACTTTCAAATATATTCAAATTTTATTCGGCTAGCCATCAAATAATTTACTTATTCACTAAATAAAAAGATGAAGATAAAAAGAATAGAAATAATTTAACAGACAACATTACACATTTGAAGAAGAATACATCCATAATTCAATAATAAACACATGTTAATATAAATGGTGGAATAAAAAATTAACAGAAAATAATAATAAAATTAAAAAGTTTTCGATTAAAAAGTATTAGAATAACTTCACTTAAATTAAATAAAAAATAACACAGTCATAAAAAAATATTAATCACAGTAAAAATCATCAAAGATTGCAAATGAAAATAAAAGAAGAACATAAAAAACTCATTCGATCTAAAGAATTTAAGTACAATATATGACAAACAAATCAAATTGAATGAAATGAACTAAAAAAAATTCACAAAAAGACGTTATAGATCTAACAATATCATCATTTGCAGAAGATTTCCACTTGCATAAATATTGTTCTTCTTCTTGGATTTTCACTTTGTTATATGCAAGTATATTCCAACTTTTTTTTCCAGCTATTCGCTCCATAAAAAGATGAAGATAAGAAGAATGGAAATAATTCAATAAATAATACTACACATTTGAAGACGAATAGATCAATTAATTTTGTTAATGACTTTATTTATGTATATATAGGGAATAGAGATAATGGGTAGAGTAGTTTTAGGTAACCTCTTTTAATTCAAATTCAAAAGGTAACTACTTTGCCATTTTTTTAAAAATAGTTACGTGAGTTGGTTACTTATTTTAAAAACTAAAGTATATCTTCATTTAACAGATTTTTTTAATGTGCAGGTAGCTTTGCTATTTGTGTATTTAAAATGATTGATGCACGTTTTTTATTTTATTTTTTCTTTTCTACTTTTTTAAGTTATAAAGAAAAAATATTATTTTAAAAAAAGAAATAATATTCTTTAAGAGATCTATCAAAATGGCAGTGGTTTTTTTTTCTTTTTCAATTCACGTAAGTTTTAAACTGCTATTAATTTAAATAAGTTTTGTAATGTTAAATAAGTTTTAAAATGTTAATTTAAGAAATACTTTAATTTTATATTTTGTTTTTTTTTAATTTGTTTTTTTCAATTTTTATTTATTATTTAAAATATATTTAAAAAAGTTTTCATGAAAACTGATTAGCAATTTAAATACATTGTTATAAACATTATTATAATATTATATTATTATTACTTTTATTAGTACGATAATTATTTATTATTATTTTTACTATTTAAAAATTTACCTTTTAAAAATAGTTGGTTACTCTTTTTTTTATTTCTTTTGGTTTAATTTAAGATACATATTTAAAAGATTTTTAATTTTTTTAAATTGTTGAATTTTTGTGGTGCTGATATATGACACTTTTTACTTCTCCTATTATTTATAGATAGATAATTATTATTACTTTTATTAGTACGATAATTATTTATTATTATTGTTACTATTTAAAAATTTACCTTTTAAAAATAGTTGGTTACTCTTTTTTTATTTCTTTTGGTTTAATTTAAGATACCTATTTAAAAGATTTTTATTTTTATTTTAAATTTTAAAATTGTTGAATTTTTGTGGTGCTGACATGTGTCACTTTTTACTTCTCCTATAATATATAGATAGAAGACATATTATATGGATAGAATTTAAAAATAAAATTACAAAGAAAGGAAAAAAAAACTACCCCTATTTCAACTAACCCACCGTTTAATTTATCTTTTTTTTTTCAATAAGTTTTTTCATTTTTTGTAATGGTAACCGTTTAAATTGTTATTTTGTTTTAAAATGGAATTTATTATTTAAATTAACTAAAGACAATTAAGTTATTGAATTTGAATTTATTATTTAAAATAACTAAAAATAATAAAATTCAAGAATAATTGTGGTGTTGACATGTGTCATTTTTTCCTCTCCTTTTATTTATAGATTATAGATTATAGATTATAGATAGATTTTATAGAAATAATAATTCTATCTGTAATACATTGAGGATCATCAAGTGAAATACATTAAAGACTAAAATAAAACATTATATATATTAAGGACTATTTTGGTCATTTTCTTTGTTATCACATCTACTAAATATATAAAATGACGATTGAACATTTTTTACATAATTTGTGGATAAAATTAATGTCAAAAAATAGGTAAAAATTTGAAAGTGAACAAAAAATGCACCAATATTACAAACATGAGAGATTATTAATGCTTCAGATAAAAACTCAAGGAACACTTAAACCTTATAAGGGACTGTTTGGACTTCTTCTCGTTGTTTGCATATACAATCATTCAAACAGTTATAAAAAAAGAAAAAAAGTCTAACTATATGTGGANCCTCCCAACACACTTGCAGCCAATGGTAGACCTTGACACATTTTAACAATCTTGTTGCCCATGCTCGCGAATTCTTCTAGAACCCTGCCATCAACAAATGCTTTTTGTTTGAAAATAGACCAACAATGATCTTCTGTTAACTTTTCCAACATATGAAGATCTGCTGCTACTGTGGATACCACTCTCTTCATACGAGTAGTCACAAGAATGCAGTTTCCTTTGGCTGTATTTATTCCTCTCAACGTGTCCACGAACTCATGCCACGATGTAGAGTCAACACACCACAAATCATCCAGGACTAGCAAATAGTTGTTTCCTCCCAATTTATCTTGTAACTTCTTGACTATTATATCTCTCCTTTGAACCTCACCTTTCCTCTCTGTCAATGATTCAAGGATTTGTTCAAGAAAGATCTTTGTTTCAGACATTTCAGGTAGACACAACCAAATTCTCCTTTCAAAGATTTGCTTGATGTGTTCATCATTGTAAATCCTCTTAGCCGCAGTTGTTTTCCCTAAACCCCCCATACCCACTATGGGAATGGTGCACATAACAACATCCTCCTCTCTCATCTTCAAAATTTCATCCTTTATCTCAGCAACATCCAAATCTCTACCAACAACATCTGAAGCAACTACTATGGAATCTGTTTCTCGAATCGGTAGTATTTTCCGAGAAGGAACTATGAGTGAGTGGAGACCAAGGTCTTTAGCTACCTTGTTAATAGCAGTCAACTCTTTATTAATACTGTTGATTTTTCGAGACATTTTGCTCTTAAAAGCAGTATGAGAAAAGAAACCACTGACCTTTTTCATTGGGCTGTTTCGGATGTTTATCACTTTTGTTTTGAGAGATTCATATCTGAATCGATCAAACACATTTTCAGCATTTTCAGCAACTCTTTCAAGTCTCTTGAGCCATTGTTCGACAGACTGTTGTTTGTCAACTTGTGGTGTTTCAACATCATGAAGGAAAGCTTGGATTAAGGATACATTATGTGTCAACATTTCGAGATCTTCGTTGAAATCCCTTGAGCTGCTGATCTCCTTGATAGTGAGAGAAATCAATTTGTCAAGCAAAACTTTAACAGTAGCAGCAAATACAGGATCGGCCATTGTTGTGTTTGCTTCTTCACAAAATCTTCTTTCTCGCACTAAAGTCTTCTCAGAGTTAGTCTTCTTTTGGTAGTTGTTTGCAGAGAAAAAGCCCAAAAATCAAAGTAGTTCCTTATTTTGGGTTAAAGATTCAAAGTATTCTTTGAGTTTTCAAATAGAGCACTAATACTCCCTCATCTTTGTAATGTTAAGTACTTTTGATCCTTCTCCAAACTTTACATATTTTTTAACATTAATTTTATTTACAATTTTATATATCGAATGTTCAATCGTCTTTTTATATATTTTATAGAAATAATAACTTTATCTGTACTTCATTGAGGATCATTTCAATCAAGTGAAATACATTAAAGATTAAAATAAAACATTATCTATATATTAAGAACTATTTTGGTCATTGTCTTTGCTATCACATCTACTAAATATATAAAAAGACGATTGAACATTTCTTACATAATTTGTGGATAAAATCAATGTCAAAAAATAGACAAAAATTTGAAAGTGAACAAAAAATACACCAATATTACAAACATAAGAGATTATTAATGCTTCAAATAAAAACTCAAGGAACACTTAAACCTTATAAGGGACTGTTTGGACTTCTTCCCGTTGTTTGCATATACAATCATTCAAACAGTTATAAAAAGGAAAAGAAGTCTAAATATATGTGGATGAAAACCAAGTTTGAGCGCGTGAGAGTCTCAAATATGTTAAAATGGATCCTTTTCCTCTTATATTCATTTACTTAAGTAGTTTTTTTAATTTGTTTTATTTGTACGAGTACTTTTTTTTTTTTTTTTGTATAAAGGGAAAAATGATTTGATATACTCCTCAATTTTATCATTTAGAATTGAAATACCTTTTTTTAATATAAAAGATAGCTCATATATACCCTTACTATTACAATAATGACTCATGTATGCCCAGGGTATCAAAAATGAACTCAACCATAGGTAATCCGCCTAGAATTTTAAGGGTTGGACTCAAAATAATTTGAATTGGGTTTAATCTCAACCCATTCAAGTCTAACTCATTTTAAGAGAATCCTCAAGTGAGCCCAATTCAATCTCCAATTTCAACCCGTTTTAAAACTTTTTATTGAGATATGTTCCTATATTGAAGGTATGAATTATTATCTATTTAACATCTTTTAAGATTTATCTATCCATTTGTTACTTTTTAAAAAAAAATTCTTGAGCTGAAATTCAAATTGTGATTATAAAAGTTAAATATTAATCTGTTAAAATTATTGAGATTAATCGGGTCAAATTGGGCGGGTCAAGACCCAACCCCTTTTTTTAGCCCATTTGACCCCAAAGCAAACTTGGACGGGTCAAGACCCAACCCGATTTCTATTTCAACCCATTTTAGTATCTCCAATTTCAATTAAACCCGTCCATTTGACACCCCTAGCCCTTACTATTACAATAATGACTCATAAATACCCTCTCAATTTAAAAGTGACTCATATATATCCCTAATTCTCTATCGTTACAAAAGTGAAAAAAATAATTTTAAATTTATTTTTTTAATTTTTAATATTTTTAAAAAATCATGTATTTGATATATTTCACACATAAATTTTTTTTGAGTTCTTTGATTATTATTATTTGATTTTTTTATTCTTATTTTTTTTTTCATTTTTAGTGTAAAATCGGATAAAATAAAAAGAAAAAAGTTTGAATGGAAAAGGATTAAAAAGCTAAAAAATAAACTAATTTTTTGTAGCTATATTGTAATTTAGTTTTTATATGTATAAAAAAAATATTTGAGACATTTATAATAAATTTTACAGTAAAATAAATGAAAATAAATAAATTTGACCATTAAAATACTAATTCAAATTAGTCGATTATTATAAATGGTCGGAAAAAAAAAACAGGTGAGAAAGATTAAATATACCATATATGAATCATCTTTTTTGAATCCATGAGAATAATTTGTAATTTACATCTTTAAATATAATGTCATCAATTTACACATTCACTAATATTTTGTGCAGCTTTTGACAATTTACTCATGAATTTTTCACGATCTTGTAAGCACGGGTCATGACAATACACTCTTTTGTGACTTGCAAATCAACTCACCCATTCGATTAGGCTACCCTCATTGTTTATTATGCGCAAACACTCGCCAAGATAAATTTCAAGAGGAAAAGCACAGCTACATTAAAGCAGGGCGGACCTAGTATTTTCTTTAAGGGCAGGGGGTGTAGTAAAAGAATAGCCAAGATGAATTTGAAGAGGAAAAGAACAGCTACATTAACTGATTAAAGAAGATGTATATGAACTAGGCAATGATGCAGCAGCTAAGCATTAAGTTCAAAATGTTTGCTGGAAACAAAAAACTCTTTGTACAAGAAGGCATGAACACTGTGCAAGAAAGGCCTCTGCTGTCAAATCTTAGTCATACAAGTAAATAATATCTCCTCTCCAGTTTCCGCCTAATGTAATTTCCCTGGCTAATCACGACACTTAAACACATCTAAGAGAAGTCTGCTTCAGTATACCATCTCGACAAGTTTCATGCCATTGTTTCATTCAAGAATCTGAAACATAGGAGACGGTAAAAAGTCAGTTTTAGTAGCACAGCAACCTCCTAACTTCATCTTATGAATAGTTCATGAACAGAATTCAATGGCTCGGTCCACGGATACCCTTTACTACCTGACCAAAGTACCTGACCTGATATTGAGTTTACGCTTCTATTGTATAGAAAAGAAGAAAAAATAGATTTCAAGTGAACATCCAAAAGGGGAAGTCTAGAACATGGTACTTGTTGGTTGGTTGAACTACTCATTCATTATTTACCCAAAACTACTTGTTAGTCTTTTTATTTTCATTAACTCGTAGAAAAAGGTTACATATTATCAAAAGACACCCATACATAAAAGAATAGTTTCACTAGGGCAAATGAACGACTGTGTACTAAATTATTTTTACTTAATAGTTGTTGGTATATATCCATGTTATGAAGAGTAAATGTTGAGAGATTATGTAGTCAGTAGTCTTTACCAAATGCTCATGAGGAAAAAAAAAGGGAGTGCAAAGAAAAACTTGACAAAATTATTACAGAATTCTAAATGGAATTTCACCTAATGTAATTGCTGCCCATGGATTTTGGCTTAAAATGCCACAACAACGTTCTAGTGTGACCTTCGAGCTAATAACCTATGAGTAAAAAATACATAAATATTCATGATTAAACCATATCTTAAAGTAATATAGATATTCATAAATTTGTTTCAAGTGGAATAGAAAAATGTTTGGAGAATGGAGAAGACTAACTCGTGGAAAATAATAATTAAAAAATGCGACTCGGAAATTGAAAGAGAAACAGAGACTTACTCAAGCACTGATATAGGGGGATTCTACCAACTTCAATTCTTTGAATATGGGAAATGTTGGACCACTGGGAGTTTGGGCCACTCCGATTGGTGCAACTTTCTTCTAACTTTGGGCAGCCATTAATTTGCAGGCTCTGTAATTTCTTGAGGTGTCGCATGGTATCTCTAGATGGCAGATACTCTAGTTTCTCACAGTTTTCTAAATGTAACAGTTCCAAAGTAACAAGGTTGCCAAGCCCATCCGACAGAGCTTCTAACAATGGACTTTCATAAACAAACAGATATTGTAATTTGGGCATGACATATGAGAAGTCCAGGTTCTGTAGCCGTTTGCACCTCAGTAGCATTAATGTTTCAAGAGAAGTAAGGTTGCCAAATCTATGAGGAAGAGCCTCGATTCCGAATCCACATATATGGATCGCTGTTAAGCCAGAGAGTTGCATAAATTGATAGGGCAGAGAATCCCAGTGACCATGTCCATACACCGTCAATGTACGAAGGGACAGCAGCTGCTGAATGCCATTAAAAATCAATTGGAATGCCTCAAAATCCACCATCTCTGAGAAAGGACCAATTTTCAGTTCACTTAACTCAGTGAGATGGTCAATACCCCCGGAGGGTAAACTAATCAATTTGGGACATCGTGATATATTCAAATAGGAAAGTGAAGGCATTTCCCCCACATGTAAAGGGAATGAAACTAAATTGTCACAGCAGCTGACACTCAAAGTTTCCAGAGACCGACAATGCTCTAGCATTCCACTTGGTAAACTGCTCAATCCTTCACAATCCCGTAACTGAAGATGTTGGAGGGAAGTCAAATAATTCTCTCCACTGGGAACAGGAAAGGAATTGAAATTGGCGCACCTGGTTATCTTTAAGGTCTTAAGAGAATGGAGATTGTACAAGCTTTGTGGCAATTCATGAAACTCTCCGCAGCCTGAGACCACTAGGTTTTGAAGAGAAACCTTGTTGCGAAGCATCTCATCTGGAAAACAAGTGAGCTCTTTAATATCATGGACACTAAGCCCTACGAGAGATGTCAAGTTGCTGCACAAGTTCAACAATGGCATTTCACTGTCAACCATGACAATCTCTAATTCACGGAGGATTTCAAATTGATTCGGAGTGCTTTTTAACAATGGACAGTTACTAATCGTCAACTTCTCAAGCCTAGGAAACATTCTTACTCCAACTTCATCTCCTTTCCACTCAATAAGGCTAGACATATTGTTCAATTCTAGTTCTTTCAATGACGGGAACACTTGGATATTGCTGCTTGATCCATTATTATTAACATCAACACCATAAAATGTAGGTCCGATGCATTCCAATTCAAGGAATCCTATCAGCTGAAGATGCCGAAGGGATTTCAGTTGGCCAAGTGATGGAATTTCTTTGCACCTTTTGCAACCACTTAATCTCAACATGACCAAATTTGATAGCATTTTTTCACTGAACCATGAAGCAAATTTAGTCCCTAAATAGTCCACAACTTCTAAGGTTTTCAAGTTCGGATGTGGTTGAAGACCATCCAACACATGCTCATGATTGATCTCACAGCCTTCTGGTTCATCATGGGACCATGAATACACCAGCTTGTAGATATTTGGTTTCTCCTGTAAATATGCTGTTCGAGCCTCTTCTTTATTTCCGACTAATTGTAGACGTTCGATCGTCAATTCACCTCTAAGATTTTTCAAACAACCCAGTTCTTCTATTCGACGACCTTTCTCTGAACCTACATAGAAAAACGGCAGCGTCTGAAGACTAGTCAATTGCCCCATATTAAGTGGCATCTGAAAATCTGATTCGAAAAAATGGTAGCAGCATATGTGTCTCAAACTTATCATATTTGCCATTTCTTCTGGAAGCTTCCTGAGTGGATACCAGCTGCTATAGAATCTCAAAGTTTGCAAATTGTAGAGCTTGCATATGGAGTTGGGAAGGTCGTTCATCTCAGTATTGGAGAGATCAAGATATCCGTCGTTCATCTTAGTATTGGAGAGATCAAGATATCTCAAGTATATTAGCTTGACGATTGAGGCTGACAACTCCTTGATGTCTGACCCGGACAAATTTAAAACTCTCAAGAACTGAAAGCTCAATAGCATATCATCAGATATATTGCTCTTCCAGAACAATGTGCACAAACGTCCTGGCTCATATATCTTATCTATTTGATCACTTGGTGATTCCCATCCAAAGTATCGAACTTGAGAAAGATTTTCTCCTCCGACACTCTTTTGATCAAATAGTTTAGACTTAAAAATATCTCCAGCCAAATCATGCACAAGATCATGCATCTTACAGTGTGTTATATTGTTGTACTCATCTAGATTAACATCCTGCAGCAAGGAATATTGTAACAAGAGTTGGAAAAACTTGTTCCCAACGTCTTCCATCACAGTGGTCTCTTGACATGGACGAAGAAACCCTTCTGCCATCCAGAGTTGGATTAGTTGGTCCTTTTCAAACTTAAAATCTTTTGGAAACATTGCAAAGTAAGAAAAACATTTCTTCAGATGTGGAGATGGTAGATAATCATAACTGAGTTTTAGGATATTCTTAATGCTATCTTCAGATGCAACAAGGGAGCTGCCATCAAGAATTGCCTGCCATTCATGTTTTTCCTTGTTACAAAAGAGGCCTCCCAACACACTAGCAGCCAAAGGTAGACCTTGACACATTTCAACAATCTTGTTCTCCACACTCAGTATTTCCTCCGGAACTTCCCCATCAACAAATGCTCGTTGTTTGAAAATGGACCAACACTGATCATCAGTTAATTTCCCCAACTTATGAAGATCTGCTGCTACTATGGATGCCACCTGCTTTGAACGAGTAGTCACGAGAATGCAGTTTCCTCTGGATGTATTTATTCCCCTCAAGGTGTCCAAGAACTCGTGCCACAAAGTATAGTCAACACGCCACAAATCATCCAGGACAAGGAAATACTGTTTTTCTCCCAATGCATCTCGGAGCTTCTTGACTATTATATCTCTGCTCTGGACCTCAACTTTCCTCTCTGTCAATGATTCGAGGATCAGTTCAAGAAAGCTCTTAATTTCAGACATTTCAGGTAGACACAACCAAATTCTCTTTTCAAAGTGTTTCTCGATGTGTTGGTCATTGAAAATCCTCTTAGCCAGAGTAGTTTTCCCTAAACCCCCCATACCGACTATGGGAATGGTGCACAGAACAGCATCCTTTCTCATGTTCAAAATCTTCTCCTTTATTTCAGCAACATCTTTGTCTCTACCAACAACATCTGAAGGAACTACTGCAGAATCTGTTTCTCGGATTTGTAATATTTTCCGAGAAGGAACTGTCAGTGATTGGAGACCGAGGTTGTTGGCTAACTGATTGATATCCCTCAACTCTTCATTGATCTTATTGATTTTTCGAGACATTTTGTACTTGAAAGCAGTATGAGAAAAGAAGTGACTGACCTTTTCCATTAGTTTGGCTCGGTTGTTCATCACTTTTGCTTTGATAGATTCATATGTGAATTTGTCAAACACATTTTCAGCATCTTCAGCAATTCTCTCAAGCATCTTGAGCCATTCTTCCACAGCCTTATCTTCGACTTGTCGTCTTTCAGCATCATGAATGAAAGCTTGGATCATGGTTACATATCTTGACAGCATTCTGAGATTTTTCTTGCAGTTCCTTAAACTTCTGGCCTCCTCAATTGTGAGAGAAAGTAGCTTCTCAAGCACAACCTGAACAGTAGCACCAATTACAGGGTCGGCCATTGTTGTTTTTTCTCCTTAATTCACACAAAGTCCTCTTCTTCCTCTACACCAAAGTTTTTGCACAAATCTTCTTTTGCTAGTTGTTTGTTTGCCAACCACTAAAGAAAACAATAAAGTAAAGAATAATCCCAAACTAAAAGAAAACAATAATCCCAGCACTAAAGTAAAGAATAATCCCAACACTAACGAGTCGTTTGGTGTGAAGGATAACTTAAAATAGTCATGAGATTAAATTATAGTGCCACTTAATTTGTTGTTTGGTTGGCAAGTCCGGGATAACTTATCCCTGGATTAATAATTAGTACCGGGATAAGTTATCCCTTCCCATGGGTGGTATAGTAATCTCGGGATAACTTATCCCGGGATAAAATGACTAAATGACAAAAATGTCCCTTTAAACACTTTTTATACATTACTTTTTACATCCATGAAGGGTATTTTTGTAAACTTATATGTTGTTCTAAAGATTTATTATTTTGAATACAACAAACCAAACACTCAATAAAAAATAATGTTAGCATAACTTATCCCATCATAACTAATTCCATCATAACTTATCCTATCATAACTAATCACATCATAACTTGAATTCAAACCAAACAACTCCTAAAGAAAAAGAATAATCCCAACACTAAAGAAAACAATAAGGGGTCGTTTGGTTTGAAAATGAGTTAAAAGAATAATCCCAACACTAAAGAAAAGAATAATCCCAACACTAAATTAAAGAATAATTCATACACAATAATTAAAATAAAGAATAGCTTTAATTTTGGGTGGTCGTGGTGTTACTTTTTATTTCTAATGAATGGCAGTCACTTTTCATTATGATTTTGAATAAGGCAAGTTAATCATCATATCATATATCATTCTCGTATCATATAAAGTGGAAATAAAAAAAGATTGAAAATGGAAATATCAAAATAATCTTATACAGTTGAGTTACTCCAATAATGTCATTAAAAATAGAAATAAATTGTTACTTTATAAACTCTAAAAACTAAATTATGTCTAATTAATTAAATATTAAATAAATCATATCATATTATGTTAACTAAATACTAAATAGTATATCATATTATACTACATATTAAATAGTAATCATATCACATTACAAAGAAAAAAATATATATATCTAAATGTTGGATTGTCATTTTTGCCATATGATAAATTAGATAACTAATTACATTAAGTAATATTATTTTTCCCCTTAAGTTAAAAAACATCTGTTAAATAATTTTTTCAATTATATGAATTGATCGTGATTTGGGAATGGAGAAGTGGTACTTTAATGCTCGCACAAGTGACATTCATGTTATACAAAATTAATTGTTTTAAATTCAAAGATTTTTTTTCATCTCTATAGAACTTTTACAATTCCTATTTTTATTTTTTATTTTTCTTAACTAATTGGATTTTCAAATTTTAAAACTTTTAAATTAATAACCTAATTGTTAATACAAAGATTAGTAGAATTTGACTATATATATATGTTAAAAGGAATTTTAAAGAACAACATCAAGAAACACTATATAAAGATAAGAAATGATTTCCATTTTCCTAAGTTTTTATTGGATTGAGCAGATTTTTTTAAAGAAAAAATTGACCTTCCTTTTCATTTCTTATTTTTTCCTCTACTGCATGAACTAATATTTTTTTTTAAATAAAAGGCCAAAAGGCCTGAATTATAATACAAAATACTTGAATGAGTACCTTTTAATAAATAATTACTGATTTTAGTGATACTTTTATTTATTAATATTTTTAGCAATATATAACAATATTGTGATAACTTTGCTATATGTATTAAAAGTAAATTATGTATGCAACACATATGTATTATAACTCTTTTAGAATATATTCTGTTTTTTTTTAAGAAATTGACAAATTGTATTATAAGTGTATTAAAATGTGTAATAAATGTATTATCCATCAATAAAACTTTTATTATATGTGTGTTATAAATTGTTCTCTGTAATATATATTAAAATTGTATTATAAATATATTTAAAGTGATCAAGAGAAAAAAAATGTTATGGCAATAAATAGTAAATATTTTCTTAATATAATATATTTATGTAAGTTTTCAACTATGTACATCAAATGGGGTTAGACCCAAGTCATAACGACCCGGTCCAACCAGAAAACAACAAAGCAAAAGAAAAGAGCAAAAATTAAAGAAAATCAAAGGTTAAAGAAACTCTAGAAATGAAAATGGAAAGTGGTAGCTAAGGAGTTCCTGTCTTCCTGGACTTCATCGGCCAAAACCAGAGAATAATTTTGACATAATACATAAATATTACCCTTAACTTGACGTCAGTTATCAACTATGACCTTTAACTTTGTGTTTGCATAATTAGACACTTAAACTTGAATAAAATTGAACAAATAGACACATTAATCCCACATGGCACCCTACATGGTAATTTTTTGTCCTACGTAGTGTATTATGACATGTAGGACACATGTGTCTCCTTGTTCAATTTTATACAAGTTTAAGTGTCTACTTGTTCACACTTAAAGTTAGAGGTAATAGTTGTTCGGTGAAGAGAAGTTAAGGGTCATGATTATGTATTATGCCAATAATTTTTGTGACGTTTAGAACCTCACAAAAATATCAATATCCCCTTCCATGAAAGTGCAGCTACATCTGAAGATCACGAATTCCTTGAATTTTCCAGCTTTGTGCAAACTTGGTAAAAGAATTCTAATTGAAAGTTCACCTGACGTAATTGCCGCCCATGGATTTTCACTTGAAATGCCACAACAATGTTCTAGTATGACCTTGGAACTAATAACCAATGAGAAAAAAATACATAAATATTCATGATTAAACCATATCTTAAAAGTAATATAGATATTCATAAATTTGTTTCAAGTGGAATAGAAAAATGTTTGGAAAACTATAAAAGGAGAATGTAGGAGAGTTACTCATGGAAAATAATAATTTAAAATGTTACTCAGAAACTGAAAGAGAAACAGAGACTTACAAAGGAATTAAGCTTCCAACAACTTCAATTTTTGGAATATGAGAAATGTTGGTTGGACCACTAGGAGTTTGGGCTACTCCGATTGGTGCAACTTTCTTCTAACTTTGGGCAGCCTTCAATTTCCAGGTTCAGTATTTGGTGAGGGCAGAGAATCCCAGGGCAAACGTCCAAACACCACCAGATCACGAAGGGACAACAGCTGCATCAAAGAAACGGGGAAACTACGCTTAGTTGAACTTGAAAAATCTTTGGTGGGAAGTGCTTTACCTCGAATTGGGCTCTACACGACTCGAATTCAGAATAGTCGACTTCCTATGCTTGATAAAAGTATAGAGAGACATCACTTTAAAACTTTTTGTTGCACATGTTTTAAAAACAAAAAAATAGTTTCACTTAATAATTGTTGGTATCCCCCATTATGAAGAGCAAAACGTTGACAGATTATGTTGTCGTTACTAAATATTCATGAAAGTGTCCCTTAATGTCTACGGCCAAAGATACTGTTCTTCAACCAAACAAATGTGGTGGTGGAACCAGTGGCGGAGGCAGGAATTCTATCAAGGGGGTTCAAATAAAGAGCAAAACGTTGACAGATTATGTTGTCGTTACTAAATATTCATGAAAGTGTCCCTTAATGTCTACGACCAAAGATACTGTTCTTCAACCAAACAAATGTGGTGGTGGAACCAGTGGCGGAGGCAGGAATTCTATCAAGGGGGTTCAAATAAAGAGCAAAACGTTGACAGATTATGTTGTCGTTACTAAATATTCATGAAAGTGTCCCTTAATGTCTACGGCCAAAGATACTGTTCTTCAACCAAACAAATGTGGTGGTGGAACCAGTGGCGGAGGCAGGAATTCTATCGAGGGGGTTCAAATAAAAAAAAAGTTGTTGCCTGGAATCGAACCCGTGACCCAAAGCTCACATAGGCTGAATCCTGACCCCCATAAACCACTGAGCTACTCCTTTGACATATGCTCAGGGGGTTCAATTTTAAATATATACACGTACACAAAAAAATTGATCTTATATATATAGTGTAATTTTTTTTCCGAGGGGGGTCGGATGACCCCCTGGACACACTATAGATCCGCCCCTGGGTGGAACATAACCAACCCCGTTTAAACAGTAAAAATTGTGTCATGAGAAAAAAGTAGTGCAAAAAAACGCATTCCTCTAACAAGTCTAAATGAAAATTTACCTAACGTAATTGCCTGCCACTCATGGATTTTGACTTGATTTACCACAGTGATGTTCAAGTATGACCTTGGAACTAGTAACCTTTAAGGAAAAAAAAACATAAATTTTCATGAATAAATCGTATCTTAGATATACCTTACTTGAAGAATTATAAGAACAACAACAATTTGGTTCAAGTGGACTAGCAGAATGCTGAAAGCATAGATAAGATGCAGTTGACTAATAATTTTGCATTTTTTTCATGTCAAAATAATTGCAGGAGATAGTATTAAATTATGTATACAGAACTTCTTTCTAGAACTCATAGAAAATAATAATTAAAATGCAACTCAGACACGGAAAGAGAAACAGAGACTTACGCAAGTCCTGAATTATGCTTCGACCAACTTTAACTTTAGGAATATGGGAAATATTGGACCACTGAGAGTTTGGGCCACTCCGATTATTGCAACTTTCTTCTAACTTTGGGCAGCCTTTAATTTTTAGGCTCTGTAATTTCTTGAGGTGTCGCATGGTATCTCTAGATGGCAGATACTCTAGTTTTTCACAGTCCTGTATAATTAAATCTTCCAAACAAACAAGGTTGCTGAGCCCATCCGACAGAGCTTCTAACAAGGGACAATTATAGATGTTCAGATACTGTAATTTGGGCATGACATCTGAGAAGTCCACACATTGTAGCTGTTCGCAACTCGCTAGCATTAAACTGTCAAGAGAAGTAAGGTTGCTAAATCTATGAGGAAGAGGCTTGATTCCGAAATCACATAAATTGATTAGTGTTAGGGAAGAGAATTGCATAAGCTGATAGGGCAGAGAATCCCAGTGCAAATGTCCGTACACAGACAATGCACGAAGGGACAACAGCTGCTGAATGCCATTAAAAATCAATTGGCATGCCTCAAAATCCACCATCTCTGAGAAAGGACCGATTTCCAATGCCACTAACCCAGTGAGACGGTGAAGGCCCCCTGAGGGTACACTAATCAATTTGGGACATTCTGATATATCCAAATGTGAAAGTGAAGGCATTTCCCACATGTGTAAAGGCAAGAAGAGTAAATTGTCACAGAAGCTGACCATCAAAGATTCCAGAACTAGTTTTTGAACACGTACGTTGCACGTGTATATCGTGCTAATTAGTATAAATATTTCTAATATATAAGCATACGATGTGTAAAATACAAGCTCGAATCAATGAACGGTGATTATATTCAACTGATATTATCATCATTGCAAGGCACATCATACAAAAATATTGTTATCAAGAGATTTCAAACGTAATACTATAACGACTTCAAATATACAATTCTTATAATAAATCAAGTATTCAACTTGTTAAGAGTATTTTTTTAATACGTCACAACACATAGTTTAAATGTCGGTACTATAGTTGCAAAATATTTAATGCCTTAAAGTTTCCGTCTTCTTTTGAAGGAATAGTAGCCTCCACTTTCTTTTTTATAGATGCACACATATCAAGAAGTTGTCATCGAAGGAGAGTAGTGTTTTTTAATAGTTGTAGAGAAATTCGATCAACATATATCTTCCTTAGGATGGTTAGTAGATCACTATCAAGTTCCTATTGTACACCTACAAAAAAAAAAGTATTACTTGTTATAAAAATAATCATTGTTTAAATATTTAATTGACATGAATATGTACTCTTCGTCTTCTTTGACTCATTCAAAATTATTAATTCTGTAATCTTTAAATTTTGAATTATGAAATACAACACAATCACTTGTGAGATATTAACAATATGGTAGAAAAAAGAAAACAATATAAACCAATAATTATATGGTGCAAAAAATAAATGCATAAAGAAAAGATGACTTTGAATTTGTGTATATACATACTTATGAACCAACCAAAAAATAAATGAATTACATATAAGAAAATTTGAAATCATCAAATAAAAGTTCAATGAAATAGAAGTATTTTCAAAGGATAAATAAACAAATAATAAAAGTATTACTCCCTCTAAATAAGTTCAGATTCCAACATTTATATAATTAGACATCAAATCAAGCCTTTATAAAACAAAAGTATTTTCATCAAAAAAAAAAAAAAGAGAACAATGAAAGTACTACTCCACCTTACTGAAGTTCAGTTTCTACTGCTCATACAATTAGATACATAGTGATAATAGAGTTTAAATATAAATAGAAGATATTAGGAGAGGTGAAAAGACTTAGAACTGATTTGAATATAATATTTAATGTAAAATTATGTCTTTTTGGATTCTTAAATATAACACATAAATAAGAGAAAATGAAAATTTTTTTACCTAATGACATTATACTGTTGTTTAATGAGAAATCATGTCTTCTTGGTTTATTCATGTGGTTGAAGAGAATATGAAAAGGTTTTTACCTAATGACATTATACCGTTGTTTAATGAGAAATTATGTCTTCTTGGTTTATTAATGTGGTTGAAGAGAATAGGAACGAATTTTGATGAGTGGTGCAACTATTTAATATGCTATTATTTAATTATCTAATTATTAATTAAATATAATGGGAAAAGGCAAATTTGAAAAGAAATCAATTGTGATCTTTGAACTTCTGTTTATAAGATGTTACCCACGTTACATGGACTTTTGGACTTCTTATTAAATAAAATGAAAAGAATTAATGAAAAAAATATGACTAAAAGTGGAAAAATCAGATTTTTTTTACCTTAAAAATGATAATAGAGTCATTTAATTTTACAAGGGCATTTTGGTATTACAACTTTTCACTTGTGATGTTCCCACTTATAATAATACTAGTTTCGGAGAACGTGCCTTGCACATTTGTCCCTTATTATTATTATTAAATTTCTATATACTAAAAAGTTGAGTAATAAAATAGGAAATGCTGAAATTAACAAGAGTAGTTTTATCATTTATATTTTATTCACTAAATAATAAAAGATATACTATGAAGAAGAACATTAAATAGATGATATATCTAGTATATTTTTTTGTTATCCTTCATGTGCGGTTTCTCATTCTCTTTTCTTCTCATGTTCAATAATGCAATTTCCTTCCTATGATAATATCAATCTTTGTAAATTGGTTCTTATAAAGCATATTAAAATTTTAATTCTCAAAGTGTTTTTACATAAATAGTGGAGAATGACTCTTCATATTGAACTTTTAATTTTAAAAAATTATGGATATGAGAAATAATTAACATTCAATAATTAGGCAGAAGAATATCACATTCTCATAAATAAAATAATATCTCTAAAGCAAAAGTAGACATTCTAATTTGGCCAATTACTACTTAACTATTTATGGGTCCAGCTCCGGTCAATAATCTATAGATTGGAGTTTGACAATTTTCCAGCCATAATTAAAATTTTACATCAACAATAAATAGCTTATTATCACAGTATATAGACGTTTGATGCATACAATTTATTAGTTCTAAAAGATTTCATCAGTGTGGTACATATGCAAATTTATGATATAAACACTTGGTACATTATGAATCACACTTGCAGTCATCACCACAATTAATATGTCAATTATTTTTACTATTATATCACATATACATCTTCTTTTTAACCTTAGAGAAGTATTGTACACATGATTTATGAAGAGAAAAGAATAATACTCCTTTTTTCATAAAATTTCTCTTTGAATAATTACTATAAATTGAGCAATACAAACTTTTCAAAATGACTTATTCTAGATATATGGTCAATTTTTGAGGAATGAATGTTTCAACACATAAATAATAGACTAATAAGGTCAATAGTTTATACATATAAAAGAAAAGTTAAATAAAAATACAGCCTCAAAATCACATATATACTATATAGAGTATGATCCATCCTTTATCTCCAATTCGATGGCCCATTTTATTTTAGGGTATGGATTTTTTTTTAAAAAAAATAATCATATTTGATTTCTCATTTAGTTATTCCTATCTCTACTCATAAATAATAATTTCGAAAATATATTTATACTTAAGTAGAACACTCTATCGAGAGCCAAATAAGCATGTCAAATTAACCGACTAATCTTTCATTATGAATTTCATGAGTAATTAAGAAACATAGTGGAACATGAATTGTATATCACTAAGAAATCAATTGTGATCTTTGAACTTCTGTTTATAAGATGTTACCCACGCTACATGGACTTTTGGACTTCTTATTAAATAAAATGAAGAGAATTAGTGAAAAAATATGACTAAAAGTGGGAAAATCAGATTTTTTTTACCTTAAAAATGGTAATAGAGTCATTTAATTTTACAAGGGCATTTTGGTATTTCAATTTTTCATTTGTGATGTTCCCACTTATAATAATACTAGTAAAGAAAGCCCGGGCGCTGCCCGGGCCCAACATCAATAAAATTATATTGTTACTCTCTCCGTCCCATATTAGATGAGAATCTTACTAAAAATATTTTTTTCATATTATTTGAGCACTTATTAAATTAGGATAGAATTAATTAATTCTTTTCCATTTTACCCCTACAATTAATATGACCATTCCTATATTGTATGTGTATTTTTTGTAACTCATTTCAATGTGCATTGATATAAACAAAGAGCAAAATGGTGAAGTCTTCCAATGTATTAATGATTTCTTAATCACCGTGTAAAGTTGGAAGTGCCCATCTAATATGGGACGGAGGGAGTATAGTTTATGTATTGTTATAAAATTAGTAAAGATTGTTATACTATATTTTGCTCATAAGTGAGCTAATATAGAAACTTATTTGTCATTTGTCTTTTTAATTTCAATTTTAAATAGCAAATAAATGTAGCGATAAGATTGAGGGTAGAAATGAAGCATATCTTTCTAAATTTAAGTAAAAATAAACAAAGTAGAAGTAACATTAGGGTTATCGATAGGACGATTCATTTGGTTATTTTTAAAAAAAATTATATCATTCAATTTTTTGGCTATTTTATAATGTATAACCAAAATTAAAATTTTAAAATCATCCCAATCCTAATTTATGTGACAGAAGCAGTACAAAAATTAGTCTTTTTTTTGTTGTCTTGTAGATATTTTAAGTTATTATTTATTGTAAATTATAGTACTTTTTATTAAAGAACATATGTTACTTTTTATGTTTGAGAGTTAAACCAACTTTTTTTTATGTCTTTTAATTTTATATGTGTTTTGTCCTTTTCCATTTTGAAAAACCAATACTCTCTCCATTTTATTTTATATGTCATTTCTTTTTATAAATATATTGGTTATTCCCTCTCCTTATTGAAACACATGTTGACTTGTGGTGAATACTTATTCCCTCTTCTTATATAGTAAAATATATTGGTTATTCCCTCTCCTTATTGAAACACATGTTGACTTGTGGTGAATACTTATTCCCTCTTCTTATATAGTAATATATGATTTAAGTAGTTTTTTGTTTTATTTGTACGGTTTTATTTTATTTGTACGAGTAGTTTTATTTAAATTTTATATATGAAATAAAACAGGGTCCTAAATGAGTAGTACAATTATCTATTCTCCTCCACTTGTTGTAACATTAATGGATTTATCTCATTCCTTCCAGCACAGAGACAAAACCCAGAAAAGTTGAAGCTTAACAACTCAAACCAAAACCAAAAACTACTTCTCTTCAAATTCAGATAGAAATTCGAACATCGAATTTCAATCTTAAAAATAGAAGATACATTAAAGAAGCTATATATTAGGCAATGATGCAGCAGCCAAGTACAAGTTCAAAATGTTTTCTGGAAACAAAACTGTATTTCTACTAATGGCATGTACACTGTTCAAATCTTAGTCATACATAATATATCCTCCCCAGTTTCCGCCAAATGCAATTTCCCTTGCCAATCATGACACTTAAACACATCTAAGAGAAGTCTGCTCCAATCTACCATCTCAACAAGGTCCATCTCAATAATGTCAAAAATGTGAACATAATTTGGAGAAGCGTCTACTATCAACGGAATCCAAAATGAAATCTGTCTTGAATCTAAGAATCCTGTGTCAGCCGGAACATACATTTTGTCTTCGTATCACAGCTTCATCTTATGAATAGCTCATGAACAGAATTCGATAGTCAGAGAAAGTAGCTTTTCAAGCAAAACTTGAACAGTAGCACTAATTACAGGGTCTGCCATTGTTGCATTTGCTCCTTCAGACCTTCACAATGTCTTCTTCTCAAAAGTGTCTTCTTTTACTAAAAGAAAGTGAATAATTTATACACAATGAATTCAAATAAAGAATAGCTTTTGTTCTGCCATTGTTGCCTTGCTTCACATTTTTTGTATGAAACAGTAATTTTGAATAATTTGGCATATACCGATGAAATGGACTAACTTTACAAATCACAAGACGTAAATGAGCAACAAAAACAATTTAGAAGAAGCTTACATGGAAAGCTTGGTCTGATAAGCAGAGTAGAGAAACCTTCAACTTAATGGACAGATGCCACTCAAACTGGTCCTTCGCAACAGATATTGCTATGATAGCATCCCTGTTAGTAGTACAATATTCTCATGAGAAAAGGAGCTGAAAAACAAAACCAGAAGAAGTTGTTCTTGAACATACAATTTGCCTTTTGTACCACCGAAACCTCCTAGCTGAATCCATGGAAACAATCTAAATGTAGCATCATCAGTAAGAATTATTTGATCTGCCACACATGAATAGCTCATCAGCAGATTTCAATTGCATCAACCATCCATACTTTTCATTAGCTTCACCATAGCACCTGAATAGATATGACAAATACAGAGATTCTTCTTCTTTCGTACAGGTTGGGAAAGGGAAGGGGTCAGGCTTTAATATAACGAAAGAAAGGGGAAAAATAGTCGTTCAAATATAGTGAGAATGCAATACATGACTTTCCTATCATCATGTAATGTTATGGACTGAAACTAATGTAGGCTCTATCTAACAGCTTACTTCCTAAATCTCCTTGCAACTAACAAACTGATTTTCTTTCATTACTGATATTTTAGCAGTTCGACGATTTTACCTCTGATTCTCCTTATTGCATCACTCAACTATCTCATTTTGCACTAGAAATCAGCTCAAACAAAGGAGACTAGAATTGAAGTTTGCAAGAAGCATATATAGCTCTCTTTGAATGATAACGACATGTGATAGCTCTTTTTATTTGAGAGATTCTGTAGTCCTTACCAAATATTCACGGAAAAGCCAGTAACGAGGTCTATAGCCGAAGAATCTGTCCTGGAGAGACTGTTTACTACAGAAACCTTGTAGCATAGCACTTTTTCTAGTCGCCTGTGACAAAGAACATAAACTTTGATGATTAAAACACATCTTTAAAGGAGTGAATATCTCAAAAGTATCAAATAGTTCCAAAGGATTGAATGAAAAGCTTCGAAAGATAAAGAGAAACAGAAACTTAGGCAAGTCCTAAATTGTCGTGAACTCCATGCTAATTTGTGGAATATGAGAAATCTTGGACCACTGTGAGTTTGGGCCACTACGATTGACGTAACTTTCTTCCAACTGTGGGCAGCCTTTAATGTTCAGGCGCCGTAATTTGGTGAGGCGCCACATGGCATCTCTGGATGGTGTGGGGTTCCAAACCCCATTTTTGTTAAAGTCTTAAGTTGGTACAACTACATACCAACTAATTCTTACCAAGATAACTACATAGTTGCAAAGTTTGAAACTTTGGTATTTTCATGATGTCATTGGTGACATAATTAGGAGTAGATTTCTCCTATAAATAGAGAGCCCTTTGCTCACTTGTGAAACACACCAAGTTAGAGAGAAAAAAACCATTTTGAGAGCAAAGTGAGGTATTCCATAGACTATACAAGAAAAATAGTCTGTGAAGAAAAATAAAGTGTGAGCGATATTTTAGTAAGGTGAAAATCAAAAAAGTGTTATTCTTTTTGAGTGTGTAGTAGTCACTTTGAGTGTTGTATTCGTGACTACAGTATAAAATTCCTTACTATAGTAATATCAGTTGCTCCTCTTGGCCCGTGGTTTTTCCCTTATTTAGAAGGGTTTCCACGTAAAATTCTTGGTGCCATTATTTTCCCTTCTTATTTCCATTACTTTAACCATATATATTTTGTGCTTGTTCGCGCTTTTCCCAACAAACTGGTATCAGAGCCAAGGTTTTATTTGAGTATGCTCTGTGGTTGCAGCACAGTCTGAACTTCCACATCATAAAAGATTTACTTTGGTTTGCAATAACTATTTTTTTTTTGGGAAAACGATGGAAGCCAACACAAGTAGAATGGTTACTTTGAATGGTATTAATTATGTCATTTGAAAGGGGGAAATGGAAGATCTACTTTATGTGAAGAATTTTTATCAACCAGTCTTTACCACTGTAAAGCCTGATAATAAAACAGATGAAGAGTGGAATCTGTTGCACAGACAGGTTTGTGGATTCATTAGGCAATGGGTTGACGATAATGTGTTGAACCATATTTCTGGGGAGACACATGCTCGAACCTTAATCTTGAAAGTTTGTATGCTCAGAAGACTGGCAACAACAAAATGTTCTTAATTAAGCAGATGCTAAGTTTAAAGTATCATGATGGTTCTCCGATGACAGACCATCTGAATAATTTTCAGGGGATCATAAACCAGTTATCTGCTATGGGCATCAAATTTGATGACGAAATTCAAGACTTGCTTCTACTTGGTTCCCTACCAGACTCTTGGGAAACATTTAGAACTTCATTATCAAATTCTGCTCTGGATGGTGTGATCTCAATGGATTCCGCCAAGAGTAGTGTCTTGAACGAAGAGATGAGAAGAAAATCTCAGGGTTCTTCTTCATCGGATGTCCTAATAACTAGATCCAGACGAAGGAACAAAAATCATGGTTCTCAGAATAGAGAACAAAATAGGAACAAATCCAGAGGCAGACTTAAGGATATTGAGTGCTATCATTGTGGCATGAAAGGGCACACAAAGAAGTTATGCAGGGAGTTGAAGAGGAAAAACAAAAACAAAGAGGAAACTAAAGAAGATGGCAATGAAAATTGCCTAGCCACCGTCACCACCGAAGATCTTATTACCGTCCTTGATGCGGATATGATAAATATTGCTTGTGATGAGTCAAGCTGGGTTCTGGACACTGGTGCCGCATCTCACGTAACATCGAGGAAGGATTTTTTCTCTTCCTATACTCCTGGTGATTTTGGAACCTTGAGTATGGGTAATGAGACTATTTATAGGGTGGTTGGTATTGATACAATTTGTTTGGAAACTAGTAATGGAACTAAACTAGTTTTGAACAATGTGAAACATGCTCCTGATGTTCGTCTGCACCTGATTTATGTTGGTGTTTTGGATGATGAAGGATATGTTAGTACCAACGGTGATGAAAAATGGAAACTCATTAAGGGTTCCTTGGTTGTGGCTCGTGGTAACAAACGTCGTGGTCTATACTGGACTACGGCTTCTGCTTGTGTCGATATGGTAAATGCGGTTGAGAGCGATGACTCTTCAACATTATGGCACAAGAGGCTTAGCCACATCAGCGAAAAAGGACTTAATGTTCTAGCTAAGAAGAAATTATTGTCAAATTTCAAAAGTGCTAAATTAGAAAAGTGTAAGCACTGCTTGGCTGGTAAACAAAATAGAGTTTCATTTAAGTCTTACCCTCCTTCAAGAAAGACAGAGTTGCTTGAATTGGTACACTCTAATTTATGCGGTCTAATGAAGACAGGGACATTGGGTGGTGCACTGTACTTTGTCACTTTTATTGACGACTTTTCGAGAAAACTTTGGGTCTATGTCTTGCAAACTAAAGACCAAGTTTTAGGTGTCTTCAAGCAGTTTCAGGCTTCAGTTGAAAGAGAAACTGGAAAGAAACTGAAATGTATTCATACTAATAATTGTGGTGAATATTGTGGACCATTTGACGAATACGGTAAGCATCAAGGTATTAGACACCAGAAGACTCCTCCTAAGACTCCTCAGCTTAATGGTTTGGCTGAGAGGATGAACAGGACCTTGATGGAAAGAGTTAGATGTTTGCTTTCTGAAGCAAAGTTGCCGAACTCATTTTGGGGTGAGGCTTTATTGACCGTTGCACATGTTATTAATTTATCTCCTGCTATTGCTTTGCAAAGTGATGTACCAAATAGTGTTGGTATGGAAAGGATGTTTCCTATGACCATTTGAGAGCATTTGGTTGCAAAGCTTTTGTACATGTGCCAAAAGATGAGAGGTCAAAGTTAGATGCCAAGACAAGACAATGCATCTTTGTTGGATATGGCCTTAATGAATTTGGTTATAGGCTATATGATCCAATTGAGAAGAAACTTATAGGAAGCCGTGATATTATTTTCATGGAGAATCAAACAATTGAAGATATTGACAAAGCGAAGAAGCTAGAATCTTCAAGTTTTGATGGCATAGTTCATCTAGATGAAGTTCCCTACACAAGTTGCATGATGTTATTGGGCTTGATGGTCATGATGACGCCCATAATCATGTATTGAATCAACATGTTGATGTTGATAATAATAATGATATTGTTATTGATGATCCTCTTGCTCATGAAGTTGTGGACGAATCAAATATTTCATTTAGAAGATCCACAAGACAACGGGTTCCTTCCTCTCATTATTCACCCAATTAGTATGTGTTACTCACTGATGGGGGAGAACCTAAATGTTATGAGGAGGTCATGGAAGATGAGCACAGGGATCAATGGATTGAAGCCATGCAAGATGAGATGAAATCTCTGCATGAGAACGACACTTATGAGTTGGTAAAATTGCCCAAGGGCATAAGAGCCTTGAAGAACAAGTGGGTGTTCAAAGTTAAAGTTGAAGAACACAACTTGAAGCCAAGGTACTTCCAAGATTGACGAGTTGAAGAAATAGTTGCGTAAGTCTTTTGCTATGAAAGACTTGGGTCATGCCAAGCAAATTTTGGGCATGAGAATTACTCGTCTCAGAGATGAAAGGAAGATTTATTTGTCACAAAAGAAGTACATTAAACGTGTACTAGAGCGCTTCAATATGAAGAATGCTAAGCTTGTTAGTACACCTCTTGCTGGTCATATGAAGTTGAGCAAGAAGATGTGTCCTACAACTAGAGAGGAAAAAGAGAGCATGGCCAAAGTTCCATATTCCTCCGTCGTTGGAAGTCTAATATATGCAATGGTATGCACTAGACCTGATATTGCTCACGTAGTTAGTGTTGTTAGAAAATTTCTCGACAATCCAGGAAAGGAGCATTGGGAAACTGTGAAGTGGATACTCAGATATCTTAGAGGAAGCTCAAATGAATGCTTGTGTTTTGGAGCATCAGATCCAATCTTGAAGGGCTATATAAATGTTGATATGGCAGGTGACCTTGATAACATAAAATCCACTACTGGATATTTATCTACTTTTTCAGGGGGAGCTATATCATGGCAGCCGAAGTTGCAGAAATGTGTTGCACTATCTATAATTGAAGCTGAGTATATTGCGGCTACTGAAGCCGGCAAGGAGATGATATGGCTAAAGCGATTCCTTCAAGAACTTGGATTGCAACAGATGAAGTATGTTGTCTATTGTGACAGTCAGAGTGCAATAGAATTGAGCAAGAACTCTATGTACCATGCAAGGACAAAACACATCGACGTCAGATATCATTGGATTCGTGAGGAAGTGGAGAGTGAATCATTTCACGTCAAAAAGATCCACACAAGTGAAAATCCTGCAGATATGCTAACCAAGACGATACCGAAAGACAAGTTCCAGTTATGCAAAGAACTTGGGGGTATGAGCTCTCTCTAAAGAAAATGAAGATACCTCCTTCCAGTGAATGGGACTGGAGGGGGCGATTTGTGGGGTTCCAGCCCCCATTTTTGTTAAAGTCTTAAGTTGGTACAACTACATACCAACTAATTCTTACCAAGATAACTACATAGTTGCAAAGTTTGAAACTTTGGTATTTTCATGATGTCATTGGTGACATAATTAGGAGAAGATTTCTCCTATAAATAGAGAGCTATTTGCTCACTTGTGAAACACACCAAGTTAGAGAGAAAAAAAACATTTTGAGAGCAAAGTGAGGTATTCCATAGACTATACAAGAAAAATAGTCTTTGAAGAATAATAGAGTGTGAGCGATATTTTAATAAGGTGAAAATCAAAAGAGTGTTATTATTTTTGAGTGTGTAGTAGTCACTTTGAGTATTGTATTCGTGACTACAGTATAAAATTCCTTACTATAGTAATATCAGTTGCTCCTCTTGGCTCGTGATTTTTCCCTTATTTAGAAGGGTTTCCACGTAAAATTCTTGGTGCCATTATTTTCCCTTCTTATTTCCATTACTTTAACCATATATATTTTGTGCTTGTCCGCGCTTTTCCCAACAGATGGAAGATGCTGTAGATTTTTGCAGTTAGATAAACTTAACTCTACCAAAGAAACAAGGTTGCCGAGCCCATCTGACAGAGCTTCTAAGTACGGACAATCATTGATCAGCAGATGTTGTAGCTGTTTGCAGCTTACTAGCTCCAATGTTTCAATAGGAAAAGCCTTGATTCCAAAATCAGTTATTCCGATCTCTGTTACGGAAGAGAATTCCAAAAGCTGATAGGGCAGAGAATCCCAGTGTGCATGTCCGTACACCCACAGCACACAAAGGGATGATAGCTGCTGAATGCCATTAAAAATCAATTGGAATGCCTCAAAATCCACCAACTCTGAGAAAGGACCAATATGCAATGTCCTTAACTCTGTGAGACGGTGAAGGCTCCCTGCAGGTACACTTTCCAATTTGGGACATTTTGATATATTCAAATATGAAAGTGAAGGCATTCCCCACACATGTAAAGGCAAGGAAACCAAGTTGTTACATTTGTTGACATTCAGAGATTCCAAAGACCGACAATGCTCTAGCAGTCCGCTTGATAAACTAGTCAATCCATCACAATTGTATAACCGAAGTTTTAGGAGGGAAGTCAAATGATTCTCTCCTCTGGAAACAGGAATGGAACTGAAATTGGTGCAGTCGCCAATACTTAAGCTCTTAAGTGAACGGAGATTGTACAAGCTCTGGGGCAATTCACAAAACTCTCCACAATTCAAGACCAAAACATGTTCAAGAGAGAAATTGTTGCGTAGTATCTCATCTGTAAGACAAGTGAGTTGTTTCACATCTCTGATAATAAGCATTACAAGAGATGTCAAGTTGCTGCACAAGTTCAACAATGGAATTTCACTGTCAACTCTTTCAATGCTCAATTCACGTAGGATCTCAAATTGATTTGGAGTACTTTTTAGCGAAGGACAGTTCCTAATCGTCAACTTCTTAAGCACAGGAAACATTCTAACTCCAAGTTTGTCTCTACCAACATTTCCTTTTGGAAACAATTGCACTTCCTTCCACTCAGTAAGGCTAGGCATATCCTCCAATAATAGTTCTTTGAGTAACGGAAACACTTGGATATTGGTGTTATTGCTGCTTGATCCATTATTGTTACCATCAATACCATAAAATGTAGGTACGATGCATTCAACCTTGTGGAAGCCTACCAGCTCGAGATGCTGAAGGAATTTCAGTTGACCAAGCGATGGAAACAAACAACTAATTATATCTTAATTTATTAAAATAGTACTAATTATTTTGGATCATCTATTTTTAATAAGAACAAAGTAAAATGTCAAGGAAGTAATAATATAAAGTTAACATATTATTGAAAAAAAATATTGTTTTAAAAAACAAATTGGACTTTTTAGATATAAAATATATCTTACTTGAATAAAATGAAACTAAGCAAATACCCCATTGCCCATAAAAGCAAAATAATACAAATATATATCCATTTACATTCATACCTATTAAATAATTACACTATATAATCCCCAACTAATTTTGCTTAACTAATATTAAATAAGTATCATATATTGTATTGGTATCATTTGTCACGCCCCGAGCCTACACCCTAGGTGGGATTGGCACTCGAAGACCATTGTTGGCCCCAAGCGAACCCTTGGCCTGGATTTCTGAACTCAGCAAAAGAATTACTCAACATAATTAAGTTTAAACAACAACTTTAAGAAATAATATCTTAGCCAAATTGGCAACTTAAGTCTCATAGCAAAACATCTGCAATACAAAGATGAGAGACTCATAACTAACTGTCTGACTGTCTAATGAATCCTCTAAAACAACTGAGAAGGATGTTGGGACAAACCCCATAACATCCCAATGAACTAAACTATAAAGCGAATAAAGAGTCATCCGGAATGCAAGAAGGCTCACCAATAGACTCTAAATGCTCAAGTTGGATCAACGAGGCGCTGGATGCTGATCCTGGTTACCTATGTCTGCATCATAAGACGATGTAGGCCAACTGGCATCAGTACATTGAATGTACGAGTATGCGAGTTGGAATGCTAAACAACATAGGCTAGAAAAGGAATCTGAAAGAAACTGAAGAACTTACCTGGCTCTACTCAACTCAACCTGACTGACTTATTTCAATATAAAGCAATTTAAAACAAATGCAATATAAAGAGAAGTTGTTTAAAAAAATGCCATAAACTCTGTGTGTATACAAAGATACAATAAATCTGAGATGTATGTAGAAATACAAATGACTGATGTATATAAAAATACAATAACTGATGTGGGAGTTTCTCTAATCGACAACCATCACAGAATAGCTATAGTGATGATACAACGATCAACCTCACGCTGCCAGAGCATCCTGCACCCGACCAAAAGTATAGAACCTGAACTGCCTAATGGATCCACTAGTCTAATTTGAAAATGATTCATCTAAAAAGTATGAACCTCTTCTACCCATGATGGCTACATGGTTCTATGGGAGCTGTGGGTTCTTTGAACGCTCCCCCAATTCAATGCTCAATACTACTCTCAAAAATATACTGGCTCTTATGTTTTAAAAACATATTACCTCTGTGATTTGAGATTCGTGCTCAAAAACTTAGCTCAAAGGCTATCTTGGAAATCAAAGTTTCCTTTCTGCTTCATTTAGAAAGCGATTACTCTTTTCTGAAAACTGGCCTGAAGGCTCTTTGGAAATCTCAGTTTCCAACCTTGTTTAAATGTGAAAACATTTCTTTTAAACTTTTTTGGGAATACATAGTCCCCATATACCTCTTTGAAGAAAAGAACTTCAAACCATAGCATTACTCTTGCTTAACTTTAAAACTTAAGTCTTAAGACGACGTTAAAACATTGTTAAAGACCCTTGAAAACTTTAAGAAACTTTGCTTTGACTTACTCCTTAACTTCTAGACTTGACTCTTAACTTCTTTGACTTTGAACTTAACTTTCCTTGAATTGAATTATAGATTCAAGGTTCATGATCTCATGTTTATGGATGATTTCATGATGTTTAGATGTACTTTAGAGTATTGGAATCGACTAGGAAACATAGGTACATCACTTAGGAACACGTACTAAAAGGTGGGAAACGAATGGGGAAAACTGGAGTCCCTGGAACTCTGAGAGGTGCGGAGCGCCAGCCCTTAAACTTCAAAGGATTTGCTGTGGCGCTATGGCTGGCGCGACGCGCCAGAGGCCAAAGTTCAGAGGAACTTTTGTGGCGCTCTGGCAGGCGCGGCGCCCCATGCCTTTGCCCAGAAAATCCCCCACTTTCTACTTCGTTTTTCATCTTTAAACCCTCTAAACTTCCATAGTTCTTTCCCCAAACACTTAGGGTCAGTAGTACCCTCAACATACAACAGATTTAACTCGAAAATTCACTAAAAATAAAAATTTAGCACCTCCCAAAAACCTTACATTTCCCCAAAAAATTTACGGTTTGGATGCATAATGGGCTTTTTGTGTTTGTTAGATGCATAATTCCATTGCCAGGGATTATGCATAAATTTACAAGTAATGATACTGCTGCCAGCAATCAAAAAAAATTGTATTTTCACATTGCTAACATATCATTTGGCTAGGAGAGCTTAATTATGCAATAACAGATATATTCAACTCCACAACGAGTACATTGATGTTATCCCTACTACGCCGATCAACTGCTAAGCACATGATCCACTCTAATCATTATGACATCCATAAAATTTAATGGTGTCAATATGTAATACATATACGTAAAAAATATATGCTTTTACCTAGCTACGCAATGTAAATTTCCGATAAAAGGATGTATGTGATCTTACACCTACCTCGATGGAGAGATTGTTACCAATAGACCCTCGGCATAAGTAAACAATTTGAAAGAGGGGACAACAACGAAATAATGCGAAACAAAGAGCATTACACAAACAGTAATGACAACGAAATAATGCAATAATCGGAGCAGTGGCGGAGCCAGAAATTTCGCAAAGGGTGTTCAACCTTTAAAGAGTCGATAAACTTTTTTTAGCAGAGTGAGTACACAAAACAACCTTTAAAGAGTCGATAATTATTTTTTTAGCGGAGTGAATACACAAAAAAAAAAAAAATTACCGATGAGTAGGTGCACAAAAACTTCTTTGTTTTTTTGTTTAAAAAGAGGTTTGTATTAAAAAATAAAGCTAGTGGGAATAGAAACCCAGACCACCATGAGGTGAACGAGTGTGCATACCGCTGGACCATCTGCCTTTGCTGTGTCAAAGAGTGTTCAATTAATAAATATCCAAATATTAGACTATATTTTGCCTATATATCCGATATAATTTTTTGACACCCTTACTAGGTTGTAGCTCCGCCCCTGAATCGGAGCACAAAAGATACCTTGCTCTTGGTGACAGAGTCATTAACAGTAATAGCAGAGTTCGTGACCCATGAGGGACTCGTGAGATCCATATACCGACACGAACAATCTCCACGTGTTTGTACGGACAATCTCAATGCAATATCATAAAATAAAACAATCCCAGCAAGGACGATCTCCACGTGCCCAACTTATAATCACAAATCGATACATTATATATATATGATTATATACTATTTATACAATATCAATACATTACATATATATGCCACAATTTAGGTTTTTTTTTTAATGTATATTTTTGTATAAGGGACCAACTGTCTTATTCTTGAGACTTATTTTGGTATCACGTGTCAAATGACATGGCATATCAAGTTAAATAAGAAACATCAATAGAATCGTACCACATATAAAAATGCAATAACATGTCTAGTCAAATTAAAGTCTTAGTGCGTTACATGTACAATACATGTACATTACGATCTCAAATGAATATTGTCATGTTAACTTAAATGTAATTGACCAAAAAAAGAGAGAGGATTTGTTTACAAGATTTACAAAATATTACTTTTATTAAATTGTTGACTAAATATCTATAAATAGGACAGAAAAAAAAAAATCATCATCAAACACCTACACAAATTACTTTCAAGTGGCTTATTGAGTATTACATCAAAAGTTAAGATATGACTTTCAAAGCATTGGCTTTTCTGTTCATCTTTATGATGATAGGAATCTGTAAGTCTTTTATTTGCTTTATTTTTTAGTACCTGAATATCATACACTTTTCTACAGTTTTTTCTAAGTTCATTTTATTAATCTTCTTGTTCATAGATATGAAATATATTTATCTAATAAATTATGAAATTTTATTTAATAGGTATTCCACGAAAGGTTGAAGCAAAAGATATTCCCGTTTGTTGCTGCGACAAAGATCCCAATATTTGTAAATCTAAGTGTGGCTTTATAGATGTCTATTACTGTGACGGTATGTACTGTGAATGTGGGCATAAACCACCCGTAGCTCAGATTGCACAGACTAATGAAACCAAGAATTGAAGAATTAAAATTTCTTGGGACAAAAATAGAAATGAAATTCAATTCTTGTTTCTATGTAACTTACAACAAGGCATTAGCCAAATAAAAGTTTTTTGTTTTCTTTTTTTCCTGTCTTTTATTTTGATAAATAGTTTTCGATTAGAAGGATATTTACATACTACAATCAAATGTACTTGGCAAAACATAACCTTCTTTTTCTATATTTTATTTAATTATTCATCTCAATCGACTTAACAGATTAACATGTAAACTGTTATAGAGAAATTTGATCGTAAAATAAATGAAATATTGGGACATGAATATAATCGCGTCTATTTTTTTGCAACTGAATAGCTATATGTTTTTTTCTTATATGAGATTAATTAAGAAATAACTTTCAAATGTAGTCGCACGTCTTTATTTTTTAGCATGAGCGGATATGTACATGAGAGTCCCATTCACTTTTTCCTATATTTCATATTTACTGAAATTTTGTGGGGTTTTTTCATTATTCGAAATAATTGAATTGTTCAAAGATCAAGATGGATGTTTGAAATTTTATTCATATTTTTCCTTTCCTTTAATGAAATTTGGTATTTTCTAGGAGATGAATTATAGTACTTGCAAAGTTATGTGTATGATTTCACAAAGGACAAAATGGAAAGTATGATTTAAATTATATTTTTGAATATTTTTCTTAATAATTGTGGATTGCTTATAAATTGAGTTAATATGAAATAGAGGAAGTATCAACCAAACGTAAAATCATACAAATTAATTATGTTTTGAACAAGTTAATTTTACGGGGTCCTTTATTTACTACATGAATAATTATTTTCTTGTACGCTCTATCTATCTCAATTGATGTAGTACTTTTCGAATTTTGAGAGTCAAATAAATTTTTTATCATAATTTAATACACCTTTTTAATATTTTGAATTGTCAATTATTGTGTCCTATAATAACATAGTTTTGAAATATGTAAAGTTTTTCTCCACAAACGTAACAATTTTATATCAAAATATGAAACATTGGATCTTGAATTTAAACAATGCCACATCAGTTGGATGAAGGAGTAAATATTTATTATTTAAAAAGATTTAAAGAGTACATGTTAGAATTCAAGATCAAAAAAAACAATTTTGATTCCTGAAGTTCGAACAATGTGGCAGAAAATGAAATAGAGGGAGTAAATATTAATTTTGCACAATATGTCTATCATTGAAAAAATTGTAATTTTATGTATTTTTTAAAAAGGAACATTTATAGGAGTATTAGTTATATAAATGAATTTTTAAAGATCTATAAAAGCTATACTTTAATTTAAAACCTATTAACTTAAAATAAATTGGAACTTATAAATTTTAAATTTTGTCTTTCCCTCTATTTACAATATACTTTATTCACTATATGGGCAATTTATTATATTGAAAATATTGATTTTACAATATATGTTTAGATTTATTATGTAATTCCATCATTAGCAAAGGCAAAATTACTTAATTGTTTTTTCTCCCTACTTGTAAATAATGTTTGACTTTGTTGAGTTTGTTTGGTTGAAAGGATATAAGATAAAATAAAATTTTATTTAGTAGAAGTAAGCAAATCAACAAAATAAATTTCTATTATTTCTATTTCTATCTATTTTTCTACTTTATTATAGAAATATAAAATTTGGTTTAGAAGTAAGCAAATCAACAAAATAAATTTCTATTATTTCTATTTCTATCTATTTTTCTATTTTATTTATAATAGAAATGTGATGAGGAGGACGATCAAGGATAGTTCTGTCATTTTACCTAGCTAAAAAAAATCTCTTTGGCAGCCCAGACGACAAGATACGTCTAGAAACATCCATAACTCTTTATCTCTATTTTTCTGTCAACGTAAGTCGACGCTAGAAAAAATCATACTTCGCTTACACTTTCAAAGTAAAATTTGAATTTCGTGCACTCCTTTTAAATTCCTTGAATATTTTGAATTGTATCATAACTTGGTATTATCTCATTCCCTCATTAGTAAATTGTACCACTTCTCATGTTAACATTACATGTGTTGATCCCTTTGTTAATCCTCTGTTATTTTTATTCATTTGCTCATGTTTTTAATTTTGTTTCTTGTTTTTTTTTGTAATAAGGGAAATCCGCAGCCGCTACCTTTGGGTGCGCACATGATAAAAACCCCGCTCCTATGCAATAGCTCGCAAACCACATAGGAGAGGTACACTAGGCAAGCCCGGTGCGACGAGCTCGATCCAGAAGGTAAATTCCTTGCTTTCCCTGCAAGGGGTTTCAAACTTGAGACCTCCAACATGGAAGTCCCATGTTTTTAATTTCGTTTCTTGTTTTAATGATTCAATTTTTAACATCTTGTTTGAGATGAAAAAATATTGAAATACAAATTCATATTTTGAATATAAAAATTCACTTGACTCTTACAATAAGTAGTTGGTTGTATATGTATGTATGTTTATCATACTTTATGTTTGTTTTGAACTACTCTGATTTTAAAGAGGTAAATTAAAATTTGTTTTCCCCAACTTATGATAATCTATTATCTGTCAACTTACATATAGTATTTCTCATTATGTAAAGGAAATTAATAACGTATTATGGTGATACCTATACAAATATGATTATTTTACCAACACTTCTTTGTTTGGGCTGAGAGTTCCAATCATAACAATTGTAACTAATGAAGGTGGTTCAAGCAAAACATTTGCCATTGTATGTTCAAACAAGTGGATAATGTTGAAAACTCAACATTTTATGTTGCTAGGTAAGTTTGGTTCATTTTGTACTTCTTCCATAGATTTATTTTGCTACTTATCAGGTATGTGATAGTCTAAAGAATAAGAAGTTCAAGTTCAAATATAATTTTTGTGCATGCAAAGATATAAGCAATATATGAACTCTCAACTTAACATATAAACCAAAAACATGTTGTGTTAGCTTGAAAATGCGGACACATTGTACATATGTTGAGGCATGGATTTTGTAGGTGTTGCTTCAACACTTCTTACATTATTTCCTTGAAAATCGATTTTCAAAGAGAGTCGCCACTTAATTTTTGAAAGAAATTAAGAAAACTTATAATTTTTCAAAAGATTTAAAATTTAAAAAAAATCATTTGAAATCCAAAGAGGGTTCGGGGTTCAATTTACATTTCGAGAAGGTATTAGGCATTCGAAATGTCCGCTAACGTACGATTGAGCAACGACTTGACTAAAATTCGACTAATTTTGAAAATATTAATTAAGTAAAAAAACTCATTTTTATTTGAAAGGAAATAAACAAAAATAACTCATATATTGGAAAGAAAACTAATAAATAAAAATGAGTAATAAATAAAATATAAATATTTCAATTTGAACATAAAAAGAAGAAATGACTTTCTTTTGGAAATTTAATTAAATAAAACCAAGTCAAATAAAAGTTAGTCAATAACAAATAAATAAAGAAAAGAGAATAATTTGAACTTGGGCTCCCTTGCCCAAATTCATCTAAAATTGGGCTTTTGGTGGGCTAGCTGTAACAAGTGATGGACTTCGGCCCATTTAAGTCAAAATCATCTGCTGATCAATTTCATTAGGTTTTTGGGCCCATTTTTCGCTTAAACCTGCTGTGGCAAATAGCATTTGGGTAAAGCCCATTTCTCCTCTGAAAATCTGCATATATATTGAGTGTATACTCATGTATATAGGCCGTATATTGGATTGTTTTCCTGTATATCTGCCCATACACTAAATGTATACAATCTATTTCATCTCCCTAATACCTGTAATCCTGTTTTTAACCATGTATACGCTGATCTTCAACCTGTATATCATGTACATAATATTTGTAAACCAATGTATATCAGCTTGTACATCAGTTTTTTCCTGAATTTTTCACGTCTATTTGCCCCGTATTTTTTAGTTTCCCAACAACTTGAACAAGATGGGATTGACTCGAAGAAATTCAACTTGATGAAATGCAAGAATGAAGTTCAAAATAGACTCGGCCAATATCATATGCGAGAAAAGGAGACAAGAATTAGAGTACATACTCGGCAGCAGGTAACATTTAGGTAGCTACTGATTTCTAACATGGAATCTAGAAAATAAATCTTAAGCCACAATATGCGCACCAATCCAAACATGAAAACTAACAAAGCATAAATTATAATATTTGAAGCATGAAATAGCATAACAGAGGAGAGCCATAAGGAATAAGAACTGGTCAAAATATACTACATGCTTTCAGAACTTCTAAAAAAATATAAATAAAAATCAACTACAACTAAATATAATTAGGCTTAACAGAGGAGACAAGATAGGGGAATCATAAACAATGCAAAAGGCAGAGAGAGCATAATATTAGAGGATAGCACTATTAGACAACAATACTTAATACAATAAGAAATTGAAGCTAAACAAATGGTAACAGACTGATTTGAAGAACTAGAAACAAATATCTATTCTAACAAATATATTTTTATTTTCTCTTATCTTGATGTGAGTTAGATAGAACCAGGGGCGGACTTAGAGTCTGCCGAGGGGTTCACCCAAACCCCCTCGGCAAAAAATTACGTTGTATATTTTAAGGTATTGTTAAGAATTTTTATGTTTATATATTGATTTTGAACCTCCTGAATATAAGATTAGAGGTGGTTTACTGGTTGAGGGGTTCAAACCTCAAATCTTAAGCACTACTCTTTTTTTTCGAACCCCCTTAATGAAAATCTTGGATCCACCACTGGATAGAACAAAAATTCATTAAACACAAGAGATTCGGACATTTCTATGCACTAGAACTTATCGAAAATGAGGAAATGAAGATGAATTTGAAGCTTGCTAAGATTCAGTTAACCGAGAATTTAATTCATTCCATGGAGCTAGATTAAAGTCAAAATGAGCTCTTTCATTTTCATAATAAGACAGTAACCAAACAAGAAAGCACACCATAGCAAAGAGTTCGACAAGTACTTGAGAAATCTAGATTAATATAAATTACAATACTATTCCGTAAATGTAATACACAATAATAAGATAGCAAGAGCAAAAATAATCCAGTAATATAAGACAAATGAATACCAAATATCACCACCAAAATAAGTAAATGCAGAGCATGGACTCTAGTATATGAAAGAGCACAACTCTAACATTCATGACTTGATCTATACCGGAGGATACGGACACATTCACGGGTAATGAACCTATATAAAAAAAAATTGATCAATATATAATACACTAAGAATTTTTTTTCTTAATAAGTTAATAACGTCAAAAAATTAAATTTTAAACTTTATTTTACTTACAATCATAATCTGCCCAACCAATTCTCTGGTGAGCCAAATCATATACAATGCTCTTATCTCTAAGAGCAATATCTGTGTAACAAGAGAAAGAAATATAATTAGTGACAACCGATTATCAATATGAAAGAACTAAATTATAAGACAAGAAGTAATTGTTTTAGTTTTAGTCTACGACTAGAAAGTTAAAATACTGAATTAAGCAATAAAATACGAAAAATAACTACTGTTCAAAAACTAACCTCCTAAAACTGTCAGGCTAGGAGTTTTTCTTAGCAATAAAACGCACCACTGAGCAGTGTCCTCCTGTTAAACACATATAATAGAAGAACTTATTTTTGTAGTAGGTGACATGGTTAATATGACTTCTCTACAATGCAGGTTCGAATACTCACAAAAGATCCTATATTGGTGAGGTAGTCTGCTGGTTTTAAGTCCATGGATACACTACCAGCAAAGTGTAGAGTGACTCGAGGAAACATCCCCGTTACATTATTTGAGGAACTGTTCATCAAATCATCAAAGATATCAATTAGGTACTTCACAACTTGAATAAAATATTTACTTGCCGAAATACAAAATATTAACCTTGAAGAAATCAGATAACATGGATTTGTTCCTGGTATGATTGACTTGGCAGAAGATGAAATAGTGGCATTTATCTGTAAATAAATACATTAAAAGAAAAGTTAAAGATGATAAGTAAATTCGCTTACATCCTTGCAAATGTAGCTAGATAGTCTTAATGCATTAGAAGAAATATTGCAATCAACTTCCCTATAAAAACAATCAAATTATATGGAAATTTTACCAGCAATTTTTTTCGCTGATATATAATTTCTGAAAATTTTTATGCGAAAATCTACATTTTCCATAATTTTATATTATTTACATGCGGATATATATGGTTTTTCAAGTAAATCCGTAAGCCTTGATGTCATTTAGCACCAAAAAGTTATATAGGGAATTACTTCAAAAAAAATATCATCTAAATATCATTTTTGTAGGTTATTTCATAGCTAATCAATAAAAATATAAAATCTTTATTTCCTATGTGAATTCGCATGGAATTCCCAAGTAACAATGCATGCAGGTTTACCTTAAAATTAATTTGGAGCTTGAGAATTTTATTACCTAGACAATTATTTGGGGATTTTGTTACTGTAATTGTATTCAAAGATTATTTTTTAAAAAACTACTTAGCGACATTGTTACTGCGATTTTAGGTGGCGACTATTTCTTGGAAACTTATCCAACAATATTACTACTACCGAATTATTTAGGTAATTTGTTATTGCTATTTTTATCACAAATTATTTCTTGAGAATTTAATTGGGAATTTTATTACCTTAAAAATCATATAGGAATTATTTCTTGAGATTTTATTACCTAGGAATTATCATAGGTTTTATTGTTATGATTTTACTATGGCTTATTTTTTAGAATCTACGAGAAGGTTTTATTTGCTATGTGAATTTGTTGTTGTGATTTTAGTTGAAGATTATTTCTTGGAGATTCAATGAATATATTATCAAACAATTAGGCATTTTTTCAAATCAACAGTGAATATATAAGTACTAAACTGTATATAATAAAACAACTTTCTTTAATAACAGAAATTGGGCCAACACCCAGATTTCTATTTCTATTTTCACTTCCTTAAAATTGTTTATTGCTCGTATATTATTATTATTTTTAAAAGTATAAACGGTTTTTTAATTCTATTTTCAAATACCATCCTACTTAACTTCTAATTAAGCATAAACATTCTTACAAATTTACATAGGAATTCTCGGCCGATTTTTATAGCAAAAAGAATTTCAATCAAAAGTTTCTTGCAAATATTTCATTTTCTCTGCAGAAATATTCACAGGTGAATTCAGGAATTAAAATCGGCAGGTAATTATGGGAATAAAAATATGAGGAAGAACACTTACCGCACTGATAACGGAGTCGTAGGCCTCTGCGACAAGATGAATCAAGGTCGTACCCGAGTCAGAAATGGTTCCCCGATCTTCGGAGGTTTCAAATACGGCTGGATCAATATGCAAAAGTTTTCCATTAACACTTATGTTCTGTAGATGCACATGGTAAAGACCCCTACAAGAGTAGATAAAATTAATAAACAAATTAGATGAAGACTAGCTACTTTTTTTAAAAAAAAATTGAAACTTGAACCAAATAAAACTATATGATAATCTAAAAAAATATACATACTTTGATGGAACAAGGGGAGTATAGACCATGCTCGGATTCATAATTTCACCGAGAACTAGAATACCACCTCCTGCATTAATGCCGCTCTCTCCTTTCAAGCAATGCGAGAATACTTTGGGAGAAATTCTACGAGAAGAAAGCTGAGATATTATTGAAAGACTACGTCGATCAAACCCAATAATTCCATCAATTGCGTTGTCTGTCATGACCAGATCACCAAGTTCAGAGGTACTGCACCTGTTTTGATTTCAAATCAAATGAACATAATTAGGATCATTAATTTGTATCTCTTTTTTTCATATTTAAATATGTTGGTGACTGGTATTAAAATATTACTCATATTTAACTTGCTTTAAATCACCAAGTGAAATGCATGTAGTTCACTGCTTTGATTCTTTTAACATTACTTTATGTTGTATCTTAAGTTTTATTTGAAGTCTTCTTCCTTCCTCAGAATTGTTAAAAATTAGGTTTCAACTTTTTTTTAACACTCTTGATGCATAGAATAAGTTCCAAGTACGTGTAAATAATTAATTCCTTTATTTCTGTGATGTTTAGTTTTATCATATAATAAGATAACATAGATGATGGATGAGTCCTAAAATTAATAACAGAAATTGGGCCAGAAGCCCAGATTTCTATTTCTGTTTTCACTTCCTTATCTTTATATTTGCTATACTGAAATTGTTTATCAAGTTTATTGTATAATTATTTTTAAAAAATTTGCTCATATAATTATTTACTAAACCGTTTAAATTAGATAAATCTAAGCCCAATAGAGTAATTTTGGAAATATTGCACATCTCTTCATAGTTATTGAGTATTTTAAATCTACGTTTAGTATTATTTATCTCATAAGCTTAACTTGTTTGAAATTTTTAAAGATGGTTATTTTATTTTGAAATAAAATGAATGGACAAGTCCCAACATAATTGAGAATTCTATTCAATCTAATAAAGTTTTTTTTTTATCAAATAGCTTAAAGAATTGATCCGACACACGATCCCGATACTTGATCCGGGACCTAACCCTTACTCACGACATGAGACCAATCCGACCCTGACCATGACCTGAATGGGGACATGATCCCTAGACCCAACCTATGACCTAACTCTAACTCTCAATTTGAGACCCGACATTCAAACTAAAATATGATTCAAATACCCAAATCTGAACATGACTCGAGACTCAAACCTAACATCTGACTCAGGATCCAACTTTTAAATCAGAATCCGATCTCGGGACTCAACCCCGACCCAGGACCTAACCCGACCTCGGCTCCCGACCCCAACATCCAATTCAAGATCCTACTTTTGAACTGGGATTAGACCCGATCATGATCCTGACCTCGAATAGAGACTCGATTTCGACACTCGAACCCAACCCTGATTTGAGACCCAACCTCAATCTTGAACTTCGACCTCGACCCGATATCTGATCCAGATACCCAATCCCAACCCGACTTCGACCCGAGATCAAAGATATGATCCTGATCCGAGACCCCATCTCGAGACCCGATTACGACCTTGAATTCAGCCAAGACCTAACCTTAATCCTAACCCGAGACCCCAACCTGACCCCAAGCCCAACCGCTTTTAAAGAAAATGACAAAAGTAGCCAAATGCGCAAAAACCAGTCAGGTCTATTAATCTACAAATTTACGGTTGATTTTGTCATATTTAGAATTGAAAAAATTGGGGTACTATACAACCAAAACTTGGAGGACATTTTTTATTTTATTTTTACTTAATTGCCTAAACAATGTCTAAGTGGTGTTGTATTAACCAAAAAAAAAGTCTCAATGCAACACACATTTGTAGCTAGTAGCTACTAAGTGATATTATTCATCTTTCGCTAATTTCCAAGCTTTAGAAGCAAGGCCCAAGCTATCTACACCATTTGAAGTATCTACTGAAAAATTCTTAATTCTTTTACTTTTATTTTTTAATTCCTTGTTTTGTATTGAATATTCTTGGTATATTTAGTTAAATTCCAGATTTGCATATTATATTAGTAGACACTAATAGCTAGGGTTTTGATTCTACTCTTGTTGCTTTTGTTTTGATTATTTCTTGTAATTTAATTTATGAAATGAATCTCTTGTTTATTTTATTAATATTTTTTTTTAAAAAAAATTGTATTGATTTCTAAGGGAGTAGCTAACTCTAGCTTATTCCCAATTCCTTTTAATTAAATTAGAGAGAAAACTAAGATTAGACTTAGATTAATTAACATGATATGAGGTTTTAAATTTCATCCATTAGATTTTACCTAGAGATATGAAGAATATAATTGTAGCTTAAGTGGTGATTGATTACTTTACTCGCTTTATAGTTTCGTTAGTTTTATTTTAATCAGTTTTTAAATCAAAAATTAAAATATCATCAATTGTTTGACTTAGAGTAGAGTAATAATTCCTAATTACTCGTTTGACCGCCTTTATATTGTTCTTTATGAGCTTCAACCTCAACTCATAATTAAATAAATTATATTACATGTGATTATGTATACTTTTTGGTTTGTAAAGTCAATTTGGATGCTATCAACAATAGATAATATGAATTTTTTGTACATTTTTAATGTATATATTGTATATAAGAAAAAGAAGGCATTGATAGGAACGTAATTTGAACTTTAAAAAACTATATAGATCAAACTAAAAAAATCTTATCTTTCTTTTTTTTTCTTTTAAACTTATTCCCCTCGCATATCAGTTATCATGTTTCTGTTTTACATGCCCTTAAAAATTAAATGATAAATAAAAAATATTTATTTACTAGTTTACCCTAATCCTATAGATCAAATTATTTGTTAGTTAATTGTATAGTTCGTTTAATTTTTTCGAAAGATGGAATATCTATAGTTCTAGCTTCATGTTCCCTCTTTTTGAAGGATGTCATTTTTATTTTTATGTTGTAACGAAAGTTATGACCAAGTCCCCCTATACAGTACTTTCTTTCAAATTTATATGATATCCTAAAATGACTTGAGAAAAATTCATAAAAAAAAACTACTTACCCAAAAATGATTGGTGCTGAAGAGCTAGAGGTTGACGAAGTGCTTAAAAATGTGTCCAGATGCCAAACATCGGACACAAGATAGCCTGTTGTACTACTTCCGTCCATGTAACTCAGGGTAAAACCACATCGGTTTGTCCTAGTACATTCGCACCCACGGGTTGAACAAGAAATGGAAGTGGCAGTTGTTGAGTTGCCACTATCATAAAAGTTCAGTTTAATCTGCAAGAACATAATAATGACGTTAGAATTTTAAAAAAAAACTAACTTCTATATCATAATTTATACATGAAACTAACAAAATAAAAGAGAATGAGTTTTCTTTTTACCCCAAGTCCACTGGTCCGAGGACAAGTGTCGCAAGAACTGCATGCAATCCATGAGATCTCACTCCCGGTATCAATCAATAGATTATATTCTCTGGGCGGTGATCCCACTTTCACTTTTGTATAATATATGCTAAAATTGTATAAAAACATGAAGAAAAAAAAAGTCAAGTAAAATACAATGGTCAATAACATTGGTTGGAAGACATTAAAATGAAAGAAAAAAAAAGTCATTGTATTATTTTAAAAATGAAAAAAACTCTCACTGTAAAGTTAAATTATCAAAATATTTCTTAAATTTGCCCAGAGCCAAAAGGACAAGAAAATTTCAAAAAGGCAACAAAATTCAGTTAAGAACCAAAAGAACAACATTTTAACACCCAAATTAACGCCGTTGGAATTAGGCCAAATTGGATAAGGCTCAAAATTACATGCGCCTTGCAAGGCGCAGCGCCGTAACGTCTTGTAAGACTCATGGCGGCTGCGCCTTACAAGGCGCAAGGAATTTGAGCCTTCCCTCAAATTAAAAGAAAAAAAGTTTTTTCTTTTTTTATTTTTTGCCTTCCCTAAATTTAAAAAAAATAAAATTCAATTCTTCATTTTTTGCCTTCCTTAAATTAAAAAAGAAAAAAGTTTTTTCAGTTTTTTTTTGAAACAATAAAAATATTTGTTATTTTTTATTTTTAATATTAATTCACTCACAAATTAAATAACTAATAAATTTATTTCAAACTTGCATGCAAAGGCATACAAATTTTTGTTTAGCAATTTAAGTAATTTTAATGGCATTCTTTAGCCATATATGCAACTTGTACGAATGAATAGGAGCACAATCTTCAATTGGCACCCATCATTTATTTTCTTCTTCAAAGCTTAGTTATATTAATTAATCAAGGACGAATAAATTGAAGCAACGTTGGGTTATATTTATACTAAGAATTCAATGAATTAGAAGTTTATTAATGGTCACTTATCACTTATCTTGCTCAATTGGCATGCCCCGTAACTAATTATATTTTCTCTGTTTTAATTTATTTGATTTTTTTAAATTCGTTTAAGAAAGGAACATAGTATAGAACCACAATGTTTATCTGCATTTGTGATGTACAGTAAATACAACAACTTTTTATAGTTAAAAATATAGAATAACCAATATATCTTGTGATGGGAGTGAATCTCAAACAAAAAATGAAATGTTTTTGTCAATTATAATTATAATACTTGACTAAAATCTCTAAGAGTAATAAAAACCAAGTCACTTGGAATATTAATGGTTGTTTTTATAATATTTGAATTTTAAAAAGATTGTGTTTCTTTGCTTTATATGTGTACTTTCTTTTGGATGAACTTAATATCCGTTTTTTTAATCTCTTTTCTATCTATGTAATTGTGGTTCATTTATTTTTATTTATTTTGAATTTGCTTTTAACGGATGTGGCCCCATCAACTTCCATTTACCTTTACCACAATTCTTTTTATTTCATCCACTTATTTGTTGGGAGACCATTCTTCAGCTTTTTCAAGTTTTTATCTTAAGCCTTCAAAATATAATATTACTTGATTAATTAATATTTAATCTATAAAACATAAAACACAAAAGATTACATTTATTTTGTTTTAATTTGTTTGATTTATTTTAAGTTGTTATGAAGTTGAAGAAGAAAAAATTTAAATCTTTACGTGAAAAGTTAGAATTAAAAGAATTATTATATAAAGATATAGAATCGTTCTTTTAAATAGACTAGAAAAAGTAGATCAAATAAATTAAAATTAAAGAAGTAATATTTTAGAAATAATATATATATGGTATATTATTAGAAAAAGTGAAAATTAAGTTATATTTTAAGTTTTCTACATATTTTAAAAATATATTGTCTTGTTTTCGTGCATTAATTTGTGCATATATTCAAACAATGTTTTCAAATTTAACTTGTCTATTTGTACCTGAGTTTAGTACTTTCTCTATTTTTATTACTTTTCTATTTGATATGCTATATATTTAAAAATTACGTTAAAAAATCTATAAAAGCACAATAATTAATGTTAACACCCAATTTTGACCCTCTACAATATAAATTAATCATTGAGCTTCTTTAAGTTCAAATAATTAGCTTTATTTATAAAACTCAAAATAATTTTTGAGTTATTTTAAATAAAATTGTCCTTTTTATAAAAAATTTAAACTAATATATATTTTTATATAATTATGTATAAATTAGTACATTTTATGAATATTCGAAAATCGTCTTAATTTTTTTTAGATTTACTTAAATGTTTGGTTATTTAGTTAGTTAATCAATAGTTTATATTTTTGAATTATTTAGTTTATAATTAAGTTAATTATTTTATTTTATTAAGGCCTCTCTACCTCCACGAGGTAGTGACAAGGTCTGCGTACACTCTACCCTCCCCAGACCCCACCTAGTGGGATTTCACTGGGTATGTTGTTGTATTTTATTTTATTAAGATTAAGAAGCTTGTTAATTAATTAATACTAATTCGTCTTATTTGAATGTTAGCCGATTTGCTAATTAATTCAATTTGGCGAACTCCTTAACTTTGATCGGCTATAATTATAATTCATATGGCCATTTCCTATTTGCAAGATCTAGCCAATTTTTACTCCAAACGTTGACCAATTTTCATTCAATTTTAAGACCAAATTAAACCCAATTCTTTTTACTTTTCAGCCCACCCCAATTCCTTCAACCCAATTTACTAGACACAATCCACTCAATCCCTACAGGCAACAACTAAAGACCCAGCCCCTTAATAATTTCGTACTCGAATCATTTAGACCATCTCCAATCACACTCTATTTTATTCTTCATTCTTTATATTTTGTACTAGAATTATTTAGATCATCTTTAACTCCATTTTATTTTACTCTTCATTCTCTATTTATAGAGAGGTGAATATAGTTCTCCAAATTTGGAGAACTAGTATTAAACTTCTCTATTTCACTTTTTCGTTATTTTAATATTATTTCTATTATTTTGTAACTAACATATTATTTTTCATATAAGGCTATTAATTAAATTTATAATATTCATAATTCTTTTTAAATGTAAATACAATATTTTTAAAAATATATTATTTAATATATATTACTTTCAACTCAATTTAACAATATTTCAAATATTTCTTTTTCAATTTGCAGAGATAATTTATTGTTATTATTGCTTTTCACTCTGAAGAACATACGCAATTTAAATGATAAGATGAAAATTTTAATTTTAAAAATACAATACATGACATAAATATTTAAATACAAGATAACAATACAATACATAACATAATAATTTTAAAAATCACAACAATAATTCAATAATTCGGTAGATCATTTTCAGATTTAACAATATTCGAAAGAAACATAGTGTATAATCTAGAAAATTGTTGTGTTTGTGATTGCGCTTGTTGATTTCTTTTTTTAATTATTCGTAGTTGTTCTTTAAAATTTTAGATTAAAATATACTTTTATATTAAATAAAGACTTTGAAAAAAAAATAAAATTATATTACATAAAAATTATATAAGGTGATAGTGGTTTTTCCTATCGAATTCGTCGGAGTTTACCGGAATCCCATAAAGCTCCTCTTGTGGTGACTCACTGTTCTTCTGCTCGTCATCTCAGTTTGCTGCTCTTAAAGAGGTAAATTCTTTCCATTTATGTACGTTTAATTTTTAGGTAATGTTATGTGAATTTAAGTATTCATCTTAGTTTATGTTTATATTTCTCTGTTTTGGGTTCTCTATTTCTTAATGTCCCAAGTAGCTTTATTATGCTTAAAGATTGGTATTTCGGCTTTCCAATATAGAATACAGTTTGTGTTTGATTGTCCTCTGATTTCGCCTTGGATTTTATTTAGTTATCTAGCTTAGTTCAAACCCATATTCATATTTGATTTGTCTTATGAGTTATGGTTTAAATCTACTCGAAGTGCTACTCTTATATACTAATTCATGTTTGATTTGAAGTGTTACCCTAAAATCTTAAGAAGCCTGCTTACACTTCTATTTAAAGTTCAAATGCCTGAAATATGATATTTATCTCCCTTTTTAGCTAAGACTTGGGTTTAATATAATTTCAAAACTCAGTGTTTCTCACTTAGTCATTAGTTATGCTCTTATGATGTCTTAAATGTGGGTTATTTAATCATTATATAAATATATATATATATCCTAATGCACTATCTTGCACTATCTCTCTTTGGCAAAAAGGCAAAATCGCTGCCCCAATATCCTTCACACATATTTAACTCAGTCGATTTTGCTAAAAATAATTCAATTAAAATCGCTGCCTCAACGACGATTTTCTCGAATTTGTTTTTTTTTTCTAAATTAAAATTGCTGCTCCCGCAGCGTTTTAATAAAAAAATTATTTTATCAAAAGTTGAAATCATAGCAGCGATTTTATCAATTTTTTTTATAAAAAAAATTGATTTCTTAAAAATAATAATTATTTCGTGTGGTTAATTACATTGGTTAAAAAAAATCAATTTGTGTGGTTAAATATTAAAAATGACAAAGAAAAACCCAAACACCCAATCAATTCTTAGCAAATTACAAAATCACACTGCCACACGAAACAATCAATATTAGTATATAGTTAACCACCGACAATGTAATTAGAAAGTAGACCAATTTTTACTTGAACATTATTTAGCATTATCAAAAAGAATTTTTGATATTAGAAAGTAGACCAAAGTAATTAACCACACTAAATTATTAGTATTTTAAAAAACAATTCGATAAAAACGTTGTTGGAGCAGCGATTTCAACAAGTTCGATATAAACGATGTTGGAGCAACGATTTTAATTAAAAATATTGTTTTGCAAAAAATCGTTGTTGGGGTAGTGATTTTAATTTTTTTTAACGGAGTAGACAAAGTTAATTGTGTGTGAAGGGTATCGCTCCCTCATGAGCGATTTTACCCTTTTAGTTTTAAAAAAAATTGATATGCCGTTTATGTTTTTTGAAGGAAAAAAATTGTCCTTTTGACTCCGGACTCTTTTTATATGCCCTGGAGTTATTTGGCAAAAACTTAGGCTAAATATAATTCTAAAACTCAGTGCTTCTCGCTTAGTCATGAGTTATGCTCTTATGTTGTCTTAAATGTGGGTTATTTAATCATAATATATATCTTAATGCACTAGCTCTCTTTGCAAAAAATGATAATGTTGTAGCTATATACTAATACGTTCTTTTCGTTTTCTTATGCATGATTTGTTCCTTGAATGAGTCCAATTGAACTCATGTTTCCTTGCATCTTCATGTGGGACGAAACCCAAAAAATCCTCTTTTATCGAATCAGCCTCACCACTCATCGAAAGGAAAGGAAACAAATGAACAAGTCTTGGAAGAAAATATATTAGTCTTGGACGCTAATATACAAGAAAAGCGGGTTGTATACAAATGTATACATTAATGTAAAAAAAAGGGGATAAAATTGGCCCAATTTTCTGGGCAGCAGCAGTTTAGGCCCAAGAGGCCCAAACTCATTTTCTCTCTCTTTATTATTGGATTGTAATTATTTATTTTTATTTTGATTAACTCTAACTTTGAATGTTTAGATTAACTTAATTAAATCCCTTAAAAACAAATTACCTTTTGTTATGATGGATTTTTTCCATTTAACCTATGTTTGCTACCACCCTCATATTTCTACATACTCCTAAATTCCTTCCTTCCAATTCTCATTTTCCCTCTTCCGCATTAATTGAAATAAATCTTAACTCTTCTCCCATTTTCTCCTTTGTCTTAAACTTATTCATATAATTTGTACTAATACGTTCATGAAACAACATAAAGAAATAGTACTTCGGTAGTAACTAATTTTTAAAAAGTTAATTATAGCTAGATAAGATAAATACCCGATATTATTGAGGTCGAACGAGCTATTGAGTGGAAAATTGACGAGTCCACTAGTGGCTGTTCGCAGAATCCGAGCATGTCTAGCTCGGTCTCTAGCCACTAATGCATCAATAGTCGTGACATGATTCTCTGGCAGCAGTCTCTCCAAGTGGAGTACTCCCGCAATACCTGAAAGCAAATTTTAAAAAATATACATTAGAAAAGTTAAAAAGTACTTATGGCAAGACAGACCACTCTATAACCCTAATTACAATGACTAAATATTACTAAAAAGGAGAATGTTAGACTTGATGATGTGGCATGCCTCTAAAGGCTAAAAACCTATTTATCTATTTTATGGTTTTTTTTTGCCATGTTTCCTCATTTTAAAAGACAAAATATTACTTACAAAATATTAAAGTATAATGTTGAATTCTTTCCTTATTAAAGAATAAACATAAGTATGTATTAATGTCGCACGAAAATTCCCGCCAGAAAATTTTTTCCTTCGGCTTCCCCATAACATTTATTATATTTATTAATGTTATTAGTATTCATTAGTGTTGCACGTAACTTTTATTCTAGAAAATTCATTTCGATAATCCCCTTTTCCTTCCCAATAATTAATAGTATTTATTAATAGGTTTTAAATGTTACACCTCTTCACATTCCGACACTCAATAAAATGATAGAAGTTTAGAAACAAAGCTCCAACAACTTTTTCACTATGCTAGGTGAAAAAACTCATGGTGCTACATTTTATCAGGTAATATTAATTATTATTTTTATTGAATGAATAATGGATAATTGTATTGACAAATTATTTTATATGATTCAAAGGAATGTGATTTATACTTATTCATGGTTATAGTAAAAGATAAATCAGTAAAGTGGCCATGAAAAGCTTGACAAGATAATTACTTTAAAGTAAAAGTTTCTCCTTAGTTCATACAATATTTCTATATTATATCATTTTCTTTTAATAATTATATCTTTTCTTTAATTGCTTAGTATCATTTTTGCTATACAAAAATTTGTTCCATTACTTGCAGAAATTGAAAAGAAAAATGTGTCATCAATACATGAATGAGTTCTGAATACAACAACTTTTTTCTCATTTTTTTTACCATTCTCCTAATCTTCTAAATATGTTTTTATTATTAAAACCAAAAAATAATCAAAAATCACTACTTAAAATATTTCTCCTCAATATACGTTACTCTTTTTTTAACTACTCATTGTTAACTACCACTTATTGTATTTAAGTCTCTTTAATTTGTTAGTATTTATTATTTTAATTTAAAAGTCTAAATTTAACTAAATAATTTGTCAATTAATTAGGGAAAGACAATTACTATAGAAGACAAGGAAAGATGAAAGAGGTTAGATTTCAAATAGGTGATGAAATTTTTTTTACAAATTTTTCTTTTTGATTATTTAAAAATAGAGCGCAATCTTTAACTAGCAACAAGAACTAAAGGAACAAGAAAATAATGAAATAGAATAAATAAATAAATAAATATATATAGGAAGGATTGAAGGAACTAATGGTCCGAAAAAAAAAAGAAGAGGAAATAGGATAAGGGGTAAGAAAACGGAGATAAGAAGAAACTGATAAAAAAATTGAGAAAAAATAAATATTTTTCAAACTAGAGCATATTATTTAAGGTATGAACAATTGAGGGGGGGTATTAGATAATGGGAATAGAGAAATAAAAAATAAAAAAATTAAGAAACTATATTAAATATACATTTCATTTCGACTTATTTCTATCTTTACTTTTCATGTCATGCTTACTTTATATTATTGAAAAGAAATTTTTTAATGTATATTATCATGAAAAAAAATTATTATCTCAATTACATTTAAATAATTTTATTTCTAAATTTCTAAATAATTTTATAATCGCGCGAAGCGTAGAAATATTCACTAATTATTACTATATAAGAATTACTATAAATAGATCCCTTATCGTCCACTAGTTATTACTATATAAGAATTACTATAAATAGATCCCTTATCGTCTACATGGGTGCTTCATCAAGACTAACCTTTTGACGTAAATTTCTATCTGCCATATGATTTGTGTCTTTTGACCTAATTGTCATATTGCAACCCTTATCTTTCATCAGCTATTTTATTTTTGCCCCTTCATTACTAGAATACAAATAAAAGTGGACCCCACAACTTTAAAAAAAATATATTTTACACGTAGATATATGATACAAACAAGGGAGCCATTTGAACTCTTCATCAATTATTGTAGTTTTAACATTTTCTATTTAATTTTTAAGGGCAAAGAGGTTTGCATCCTCTCAAGTCTCAACTCTGCCATTAGTTAAGAAATTATTTTTACCGTCTAACAAATGATGCATATATAGTTTTGTTTTTTGATAAATAATGCATATATATCCTTGCAGTTTAATAAATGAATATATTTATCTTTTTTCATTAACAAATTATATTTAAAAAATCTTTAAACTAATTTCTAATTCCAAAACAATCACGTGGCTTTAAAAAGCTACCTAACTCGTTTTTTTTTACCTCTACCTAATACAACTAAAAAAAAAAAAACTAAATCCCTATTTTATTCAAATTCGACTCAAATTTAATTTATGATAGAGTAGAAGAGGAATGGAGATTTTTTTTCACTTCGGTCGAGTCTACATTAGGTCTGCAGAATGACTATAATAATTTTTAAAGTCACGTAATATTTTTTAAATTTAAAAATTAGTTTTAAAATTTATCTTAATTTAATAAATATAGGTTTGGTAACGTATTTTTAAACGACAGAGGTACNCCCCCCCCCCCCCCCCCCCCCAATCCCTATTTTTAATTTAGGCTCTTTGACAGAAATGGAATAGGATAAGAAAAAAAATAATTCTAAACGTAGTTTTATTTCTACATTTTTCTAATATTATTTGATTAATCATAATTTGTCACTTCTATTTCATCTATTTTTATTTAGATTTATAAAGATGTGCTTCATTTCTACAAAGTAATAATTTATGTCAAATAAACATTGGTGTGTTTTGTTGTCATTTATCTAATCTTCTCTCTTTATTTTTCACTACTCACTTGCAAATCTATTTGAATTTGAAAAACTTCTCATAAAAGTTTAATAGATAGAAAACCTTTCTAAAAAATTGAATTTCTAACTAATCTTTCTGCAAATTATTTTTCTTTCACAAACAAATTACCTCAACGAATTTTAAACATATCAACTGAGACACATTCAATTTGGCCGCCACACTTTTTTGCTATTTAAAATTGAAATTTTAAAGTCAGATCAATGATTAATAAATTTCCCTATTAACTTTACTTATGAGCAAAATATATTATAAATAACAATTTGTACTATTTTTGTTATTAATATATAATATATATAATACAAAAAATCATACCTGAAGAATAGTATTCTTCTGACGTCTTGACTGATTCATTAAGTTTCTGCACATGTGAGAAAAATAAAGTTAATTATTTAATTTAGTTAAAATTAAGAAGTTCATTAATTAATTATATTAATTCGTCATATTTAACTATTAGACTAATTTACTAATTTAATCAATATCACTAAGTTCTGAATTTCAATTGGGTATGATTTCAATCAAATATACTCAAATCCTCAAATTCAAAACCTAACTCTTTTATTATAAATCTAACCATTCCCTTCAACTCTCTTTCAGCCTAATTTTGGGCCTTTTACAGCCCCAACCGACCCAATTCTCAGCAACACCAAAACCCAAGCCCACCAACAATGCAAGACCCAACAACGTACAACGATACAACGATGACAATGGAGCGGAGCCGGGTGGAAACCTGCATGAACCCGCAAAGACTTTACCCCGTCCCGCCCCGCCCCGAATAACACATATTTTTATTCTTGTCCCGCCCCACATGAATCCGTTTTGCTTAAATCTATCCCACATAATTCATAATGTTTTAATTCAAAGAAATAGTTATCAATCGTTACAACTAACATTCAAAGAATATTATATACTTGAAAGTTAAGTTACAAAATTTAATGAACTAAACTGAACNAAAAAAAAATCGAATTTCTAACTTATCTTTTTGCAAATTGTTTTTCTTTCACAAACAAATTACCTCACGAATTTTAAACATATCAATTGAGACACATTCAATTTGACCGCCACACTTTTTTGCTATTTAAAATGAAATTTCAAAGTCAGATTAATGATAAACAAATTTCCTTATTAGCTTTACTTATGAGCAAAATATATTATAAATAACAATTTGTACTATTTTTATTATTAATATATAATATATAATACAAAAAATCATACCTGAAGAGTAGTATTCTTCTGACGTCTTGACTGATTCATTAAGTTTCTGCACATGTGAGAAAAATAAAGTTAATTATTTAATTTAATTAAAATTAAGAAGTTCATTAATTAATTATATTAATTCGTCATATTTAACTATTAAACGAATTTACTAATTTAATCAATTTCACTAAGTTCTGAATTTCAATTGGGTATGATTTCAATCAAATATAGTCAAATCCTCAAATTCAAAACCTAACTCTTTTATTATAAATCTAACCATTCCCTTCAACTCTCTTTCAGCCTAATTTTGGGCCTTTTACAGCCACAACCGACCCAATTCTCAGCAACACCAAAACCCAAGCCCACCAACAATACAAGACCCAACAACGTACAACGAAACAACGATGACAATGGAGCGGAGCCGGGTGGAAACCTGCATGAACCCGCAAAGACTTTACCCCGTCTCGCCCCGCCCCGCATAACACATATTTTTATTCTTGTCCCACCCCACATGAATTCGTTTTGCTTAAATCTATCCCACATAATTCATAATGTTTTAATTCAAAGAAATAGTTATCAATCGTTACAACTAACATTCAAAGAATATTATATACTTGACAGTTAAGTTACAAAATTTAATGAACTAAACTGAACTGAGAATTGTGTACTAATTTCATTAACAGCTAGTTTCATTACTTGAACCTATTATTGCTAGTTTCATTAACTGAATTAAGCTTTAATTCCTCTTCCATCTTTGTCTTTCTTTTTATACGTAGATTTGATTAATTGTGTATTAATTTAATTATATATATAAAAGCCATTAATATTTGTTGAATTTGGCAAGTAGTTTAATCCTTTCCATGGTTTAAAATTAGAAGAATCTAAGAATAGTTTTTAATTGTCTTACCACATCAGAAGAATTTGAGAGTTGATTGTACGACGCCAGCAGAAATAACATCCAGATTATGTGTTTTTCCATAATGATCGAACTGCAATATTTTTATAAATTAAAATGATGATTCAAAATCAATTTCATCTTAAAATATATTAAAATAACAATCTTCAAATAATATTGTGAAATGATATTTAAAAATGTATCTAACGAAACCCTAAAGCACCTGTCTCCTTAATAAACGTGGCAAAAATACAAAAATAGAATCACTAGTGGTCCAGACCCCGAAGTAGAAAAAAAGGATTTAATATGCTCTTTTGTTTTTTTTAAAAGTGAGGTTGAAGGTTAGAACTAGTAATTAAAGTTATTGTGTGTCTTTTTATTGATATAATATATAGTCTTTTCTTATAAAGTAAAAAAGGGTACATGCAAATTTTTTATGCAACTTACGGTTAAATGATTCTTTTGTAAATTAACTAGCTATTGCATGACGGTCAATCCTTTAAAAATAATGATTTTTCAAATTTCCATGAGCCATATTTCCATTTACTACCCACAATTTCTGTAGACTTGAGGCTTTTCTGAACTATTTCTAGGCATTTATTATAGGGTATTACAGATCAACGACAAGAATCATATTTAAATACTACTTATTATCACATTAATAAATATAGCCAATTCTAATTTAACCTTACACTATAACTTGTACTAGTGATTTCTTCCCGGGTTAAAATAATAAAAATAAAAATAATAAATAAGGTAAAAGGTTAGAAAATGAATGCAATTATATAGTATCAAATTGATGGCTAAAATTTCTTTGCTTAGTGAACGGAGGTCCTACGGTAGGTAACAGCAGGCACAAGCAAGTTGATCGAAATCACTACTAGAAAAAGGTGACTTATATGGGAATTTTCCTATGAATTATATAGGAAAATCCGCATGCAATTTAGTTACCAAGGGATTTTCCTACAAAACAATATTCAATGAAAATATCTTCGTAGGTAATTATTACCTGTCGATTTACATTTCCCTAAGATAACTACATGGGAATTTCGAATTCGCATGAAATTACTTGCAAATATTTCCGCAAGAAATATGAAAAAAGCTAATTTGCATTATATATTAGTATAACATTCAAATATATTAATTGAACAGAAAATCAAATAATTACCCTTGTTGCCGAATTCAAACTGTCTCTGTTGCCTATGACTTAAAACGGGATCAAGGAACTGCTCTTCAGCCTATGTGGTACTTACATGGACTAAATGATTTGTCATTTTTCAACTTTTTTACTCTTTCACTAAATTTTTTATTTAATTGGTTGAGATGATCAGTATGCATTAATAAATAAGATTTTCCTAATTCACAATTGAATTATATATTCCAACTACAAGAAAGTGGATTAAAATAATTATACGAACTTTAATCTTGAGGAATTTTAAGCTATTTCTCAATAATTTCATTGATTTACCTTCAATAACATATCTAATTATTTCTTGTATGAGAAATGCCTTAATTAAACACATTTTAGATGGTTAAGTAATCGGTAATAATTGCTCCCCCAATTCTAATAACAAATACAAGATCTAGAAGAGTGAAAGACTTATCACTATTTATTAATTATTAATGCAACTTATAATCTGTTTTGATAGACTTATAGCATATGATTTATAAGTCAAAAGTCAAATGTTAGAATGTCTAACTCGTAATTTTTGACTTATTTTCATTAGTTTAACTTAAAAATAAATACTTAAAATCACTTTAATCCTATACAAACACTATAAAAGTACTTAAAAATTTTTTTTGATTGAAAAACACCTTAAATAATCCGTAATTAAAATTTCAATAACAAATCCTCAAGTAATTTTATATGTCATAAAATCTTCATGTAGATCCTAAAACAACAATTCAAAGCAAAAATCATAACAATAAAATTCCAATGTAATTTTCTGTTTAATAAAATATGAAGAAATAATTCTCATGTGATTCCCTAGGTAATTAAATCCATGAATAAATTCTCAAGAAAAAAATTGATCAACAAAATACCTAGGTAATTCAGTAGACAATAGGTATTAAAATTTCTAGGTAAATTCCCAAAAACTAATTCATACCTTAAATTACAATAATAAAATCCCCAAGTAATTCTCTAAATAATAAAATTGACAAGTAAATTCCTATGAAATAATCCCCAGGTAAAATCACATCAATAAAATCCCAAGTAATTACCTATACAATGAATCTGCAAGTATCATTAATTGGGAAACTTCATGTGAATTCATAAAGGAAACATATTTTCATATTTTTAATCACTTAGCTATGAAATTATCTACGAAAATGTTACATGGGGATTATTTTTCTCAAATAATTTCCCAAGTAATATTTTGGAGCTAAATGGAGCCAAAGTTCCTTGCGAATTTACCAGAGGAAATCATATCCGCATGTAAATAATTTAGAATTAAGGAATTTGCAAATTCTCGCATGAAAATTTGCAAGAAGTATCTACGGAAAAAATTACCAGGTAAAATCCCCAGGTAATTTGAGCCTTTCTAGTAGTGCTGCAAGTTGTTGCTGTTGGATTTGAATTTGAATAAACGATGATGAATTATTATTTTCAATAAGTCAAAAACTAATTATTTGTACTAATAAATTAAGAATCCTAGTTGTCTTATACTACTATCTTTCTAAAAAGTTAAAACAAATTGAAAAACTTACCTTATAAGAAGAATTGAAATTGAGCTGGCTTGGAAGCAACTAGCAAGCTACACACATATATATAGAGAGAGAGGGAGAAGATTAAACAAGTGAAGCAAACGTAGCTATTTAGATATCAACATCTTGAATTTTTCAGTTTTTGATTATGAAAGAGTGTAATAACCCTATCCGAATCAACATTACTACGTACTCACTACTATATTTGTTCTTGCAATTTACTGACTTCTTTTTTAGTGTACTCAAATTGAAT
>NC_064286.1:51586044-51593982 GCF_019186545.1 Solanum stenotomum
GGGAGAAGATTAAACAAGTGAAGCCTTAGTAATGAAGCAAACGTAGCTATTTAGATATCAACATCTTGAATTTTTCAGTTTTTGATTATGAAAGAGTGTAATAACCCTATCCGGATCAACATTACTACGTACTCACTACTATATTTGTTCTTGCAATTTACTGACTTCTTTTTTAGTGTACTCAAATTGAATGTGCTTATATTTTGCGATGTTTATAACTCACTAAACTAGTGAATCACCAGAGGGATAGGGAACACAAGCACAAACAACTTAATACAACAAGGAAAAATCAAGCAACTTTACTTTCCTTTATTTTAATTAGTGTTTGCTTATTTTTGGACAGTTTCACAAACAATGTCTATTAGGGCCTCTTTTTTATTTTATTTTTAATTAATTAATAGAATTGCCTTGTGGAATACAATAAAAAAAACCTTTTCTTCATGTGATAAATATATAGTACAATATTCATTATGATAACAAGGTTTGAAACCTATGCTAATTTTAGAAAAAAAACTTTATATCTGAAAGTGATTTGGTACCTTCAAATCCTTTACATGTCACATGCACGCAAACTTTAAAATAATGCCAAAGTTACGAGACTCAAAATTTAGGAGGGTCAAAATGTGACCAAATATAGGTAACCCTTCAAAAGAATACAAAAATCTAAAGGGCTTTGATATTTGCCACTTTGGCTATTAAGCCTTCTTGATATAGAACTAAATTAATTTTAGGCCTTAACCTAAAAAAAGGAAAATATCTACACATATTTTCCCACTTATAATATGAATGAACGTTGCTTCTTCAAATCCTTCTAACTTTTAAATTACACTTTACAATATCAAATAATTTTCTTCGGATTCTGAAAATTCTAAAATTTAATTTTAAGTTGAGTTCTAAAATTTTCTAATTAACAACTAAAAAAGAAAAGTAAGAGAAATAAATTAAAATGAAAAAATAGTACAAATCACAATAATTAACAACTTAATATATTTACAAAATACATAAAAAATCTTATTGACAAGATTTGTAGGACTTACTTGTGAGGAAAAGCTGATGATAAGAAAAAGGTAGCTCTAGTATCTTGGGAAAAAATCTGTTATCCAAAGAGAGAAGGTGGATTAAACATTAAAAACATTGCATCAGTAGGGAAATTGTTGTGGCAAATAATTGAGAACAAGGAGTCCCTATTGGTAACGTAGATATATGGAATATATATGTATGAAAGATGGAGCAACACCTGCAGATTGTAGCTAGTATTGAAAGAATCCAAATGCAATCAAGATCCAAATACAGGGTTGTTATAACCTAGGAAGATACATACTCACACAAACTGGGAAATATTCCATCACTAGTGGAGCAATCTTATATCACATATGGAGTGCCAGGAATTGGAAAAAGTTCAAAGGCAAGCTGACTGTACATACAAAAGGAGGCAGGAACACAGATCAAAAAGAAGATTATGGAGAGATTACAATTACTTAGTAGTTCAAAAAACATGGAATTAATGTAGGAGTTTTGTCAGACTTTTACTTTGTAATAGTAAGTTTTTAGCTTTGTAGGAGGCCTAATCCCTGTTACCAGGTATAGGTGCTCTTTATTTGTACTGATTTTGATGGTAATGGTAATGTTTTACGATTGTTACATACATAAAAAAATTGATGGACTCTTGTGCCACATAATTTAGGACAAAGAAAGTAACACACATTATTTTAAAAAAACTAAAAATTACTATAAATCACCGTAATTAACAACTTAAAAATTTAAAAGACAAAAAATTTAGTTCATTCTCAAAATTCTGTCAGTGCCACATAAATTGAAACAAAAGAAGTAACATATCTTATTTGAAAATGACGTAAAAAGTATTATAAAGCACACTAGTTGACAAACGTGAAATATTTCAAGACATAAAAAATTGATTGTCTGTCGAAATATCATCAATACTACATCAATTGGGACAGAAGGAATAATATTATCTGAAAATTATGTAAATTTTTTTTGTAAATCACAGTAATTAATAATTATTTACAAACTATACAAAGCATTTTGATTCACAATTTAATTTGTGTGTCACATAAATTGAAACAAAATAAATAACATATATTGGGCCAGTGATGGCAATATCTGGACGTGTTTTTGTACGTCAATTAGAACAAAATAACCTTGAAGGTCAATCAGCAGAGGGATAGGGAACACAAGCACAAACAACTTAATACTACAAGGAAAATGCAAGCAACTTTAGTTTTCTTTATTTTAATTAGTGTTTGCTTATTTTTGGACAGTTTCACAAACAATGGCAATTAAGGTTTCTTTTTTATTTTATTTTAATTAATAGAATTGCCTCGTGGAACACAATTAAAAAAAAAATTCTTCATGTGATAAATATATAGCACAGTATTCATTATGATAACAAGGTTTGAAACCTATGCTAATTTTAGAAAAAGCTTTATATCTGAGAGTGATTTGGTACCTTTAGATCCTTTACAAGTCTACTCACATGCATGCAAACTTTAAAATAATGCCAAAATTACGAGAATCAAATTTTAGGGGTGTCAAAATGTGACCAAATATAGGTAACTCGTCCAAAATTTTATGGATTAAGTTTAATATCAACTCATTCAAGTCTTGACTCATTTTTAAAGAATCTTCAATAGAGCCTAATTTAATCTCCAATTTCAACCTGTTTTAAGGTTATTTATTTGCATTGATGTAATATTGTATGTTCATATATTCAACGTTTAAATTACTATCTATTCTATATCTTTTATGATTTATCTATCAATTTGTAACTTTTTTATTTTATTTTATTAAGTTAAAATTCAAAATTGCGGTTATAAAAATTAAATAATAATATGTTAAAATTATTGAGATTAAGCGGGTCAAATTAGGTGGGTCATGACCCAACTTGTTTTTAGACCACATTTGAGTCCAAAGTAAATTTGGACGGGTCATAGCTCAACCCAATTTTTATTTCAATCTATTTTAATATCTCTAATTTCAATTCAATCCGCACATTTGCGGAGCCAAAAGGACAACTTTTTTTTCCTTCAAAAAAACCAAAACGGCACATCAAAATTCTTTTTAACCAAAAGGGTTTCCTTCTGATAAATGTGATGTCGTTCCATTAAAAGAAATAAAAATTGTTGCCTTAGCAGTGATTTTCTCAAAAAAAATATATATTTTTTCTTTAAAATAGCGTTTTTATAATAATTATTTTTAAGGAATTAAAAAAAAATGATTTTACAATTTTATTTTATTTTTAAAAAAAAGTCGTGCAGCATTTTCATAAAAATTAAATTAAATTAAAGTTAAAGCGATTTTTTAAATCGCTATACATTCAGCAATTTTAATAAAATTAAAAAAAAAAAAACTGAAAACCCCTGCCAAGGCAGGAATTATTTTTTTTGATGTGTTTAATCCTTGCCCTTTTAGAAGTTTTTTTTTTTAATTCAATTATTCTTTAATTATTATTTATGATATATGATTCAATTTTCCTCATGCTTCAATAATTGTATTAAGTATACTGTCCGTGTTGTTTATCATTTTTATAGTTTATTTTTCTATAATTTAATTAATGACGAGGATTTCCATTTACAATGTGTGCTTTAAGATATAATCCAAATAAATTTACATACACGGTCATTTACTATTTGTGGATATGAAGTTCTTTATGCCCTTTAAAGTAATACACACGTACACACATACTTAGTGATAAAACATCTCTGTCTTGAATAATAATATTATTAATAATTAACAATAGGCATGAAAATAATAGCCCATTTTTATTGTATATATACATGAACCAATTAAGAATTGATACGTATAATGCATTTTTCCTCTTTCTTCATTACAATCGAGTTATTTAAGGAAAAATCGCTGCCCAGCGATTTTCAATTTTTCTTTTATTAATCAAGAAAAACGCTGCCCCTGCAGCGATGTAAGAAAAATAAATTAGCAGCGATTTTAATAAATAAAAAAAAAAGAAAAAAAGTTTTGGAAAAAATCGCTGCTAGGACAATAATTTTTATTTTTAACGGAGTTTGTGTCAAAGTGACATCACTTCATCAGGAACGATTTTGTCTTTTTGATTTAAAAAATAATTGATGTGCCCTTTTAAAAAAATTTAATTTTTTTTTGCCCTTTTGAATCCGAACCCTATTTTAACACCTCTATCCAAAGCATTTGGGACCATCTTGTCCTAGAAGGCCAAAACCATCCTTTTTAGATAGACTTGGCAAAAGTATAATAATAATAATAGAATACAAATGGGACTTCACCCTAAGTGGAAAATTGAACGGGAAATGGAGCACTCTTTTTTTTATTATTGTTTTTATAAAGAAATCAATAATTGGAATATGCTTGTATGCTATTGTACACGTACAATAATTTTTTTATGGATAATAATCAAGATAGAAAAATATTGCAATAATTGTGATATTTGATTTTAAATATAGTGGATGATATTATATTCCAATATCTATGAATCCGTTAATTTCAAGGGCTTAAAGCTGGATATTGAATTAATTTGGCGATTTTAATCTTAACTTGTATTTTATTTCAAAACTTTTAAACTTGATCTTAAATCTTTGCTTTGATCTTTAAAACTTGTAAATAAATACTTGAGTTCTTGAATGCTTATAATTAATAGAGAATTTTTTCTGCATTCGATCCACGAGCTCTCTCTTTAACTTCTCGTAGCATTTTTAGGTAACACTTTCCTTTTATGTTCAAAATGAATGACTTGTCGACTGTTAATCCTAATAGGCCTTTAATTATTTTTTTTCTGTTTTAAATCTTTTTGAAAAAATAGTTTTCTTAATTTTACTTTTAAAATTAAGTGGCGACTCTTAAAACTAGTCATTTTTAGTTTTTTTTTTTAAAATAAAACATTGTAATTTAATTTTTGTATTTGAAGAAAACAAATTGGTCATCTATAATAAGTTTTACAAGAAAATTAGTGAAACATAAATAAATTTGACCATCAAAATAATTTTTTTCATACATAAATTATTTTTTGACTTCTTTTATTATAATTATTTGAGTTTCTTATTCTTATTTTATTAGTTTCTTTCATTCCTTAGTGTAAAGTAAAAAATTTAAAACTATTTTTTTGGCTATATTATAACTTAAAACTATTATTTTTGTCTATATTGTAATTTAATTTTTCTACTTGAAGAAATTTTTTTTGTCATTTATAATAAGTTTTACAAGAATATTAATGAAACATAAATAATTTGACCATCAAAATAATAAATCTAAATTAGTCATTAAAACAAAAACAAAAAAGTCAAAACAAATATATATGTTTGAGGAGGATTAAATATAAAGTTCTTTATGCCCTTTAAAGTAATACACACATACACACATACTTAGTGATAAAACATCTCTGTCTTGAATAATAATATTATTAATAATTAACAATAGGCATGAAAATAATAGCCCATTTTTATTGTATATATACATGAACCAATTAAGAATTGATACGTATAATGCATTTTTCCTCTTTCTTCATTACAATCGAGTTATTTAAGGAAAAATCGCTGCCCAGCGATTTTCAATTTTTCTTTTATTAATCAAGAAAAACGCTGCCCCTGCAGCGATGTAAGAAAAATAAATTAGCAGCGATTTTAATAAATAAAAAAAAAAGAAAAAAAGTTTTGGAAAAAATCGCTGCTAGGACAATAATTTTTATTTTTAACGGAGTTTGTGTCAAAGTGACATCACTTCATCAGGAACGATTTTGTCTTTTTGATTTAAAAAATAATTGATGTGCCCTTTTAAAAAAATTTAATTTTTTTTTGCCCTTTTGAATCCGAACCCTATTTTAACACCTCTATCCAAAGCATTTGGGACCATCTTGTCCTAGAAGGCCAAAACCATCCTTTTTAGATAGACTTGGCAAAAGTATAATAATAATAATAGAATACAAATGGGACTTCACCCTAAGTGGAAAATTGAACGGGAAATGGAGCACTCTTTTTTTTATTATTGTTTTTATAAAGAAATCAATAATTGGAATATGCTTGTATGCTATTGTACACGTACAATAATTTTTTTATGGATAATAATCAAGATAGAAAAATATTGCAATAATTGTGATATTTGATTTTAAATATAGTGGATGATATTATATTCCAATATCTATGAATCCGTTAATTTCAAGGGCTTAAAGCTGGATATTGAATTAATTTGGCGATTTTAATCTTAACTTGTATTTTATTTCAAAACTTTTAAACTTGATCTTAAATCTTTGCTTTGATCTTTAAAACTTGTAAATAAATACTTGAGTTCTTGAATGCTTATAATTAATAGAGAATTTTTTCTGCATTCGATCCACGAGCTCTCTCTTTAACTTCTCGTAGCATTTTTAGGTAACACTTTCCTTTTATGTTCAAAATGAATGACTTGTCGACTGTTAATCCTAATAGGCCTTTAATTATTTTTTTTCTGTTTTAAATCTTTTTGAAAAAATAGTTTTCTTAATTTTACTTTTAAAATTAAGTGGCGACTCTTAAAACTAGTCATTTTTAGTTTTTTTTTTTAAAATAAAACATTGTAATTTAATTTTTGTATTTGAAGAAAACAAATTGGTCATCTATAATAAGTTTTACAAGAAAATTAGTGAAACATAAATAAATTTGACCATCAAAATAATTTTTTTCATACATAAATTATTTTTTGACTTCTTTTATTATAATTATTTGAGTTTCTTATTCTTATTTTATTAGTTTCTTTCATTCCTTAGTGTAAAGTAAAAAATTTAAAACTATTTTTTTGGCTATATTATAACTTAAAACTATTATTTTTTTCTATATTGTAATTTAATTTTTCTACTTGAAGAAATTTTTTTTGTCATTTATAATAAGTTTTACAAGAATATTAATGAAACATAAATAATTTGACCATCAAAATAATAAATCTAAATTAGTCATTAAAACAAAAACAAAAAAGTCAAAACAAATATATATGTTTGAGGAGGATTAAATATACTCATATGGGACTATATATATATATTTATTTTTAAAAAAAATAAACTAAAATTATTTTTTTTCATTTCTGTTAGAGGAAAAGGGTATATGTGAGTCATTTGTAATAAGTAGGGGTATATATGAGCCACTTTTATAACGAGGGGTATATTAGCTCTAAATGACAAAGTTAAGGCGTATATCCGACCCTTTTCCCTTAAAAAATTAAAGGTTGAGATTTAATTACCTAAATTGAAGTCCTAACCATGATTATAACAAATAATTTCTTTATTATCTTTTAAAAAAACATAAATTTCATATTTCAGAAGTCATTTAAAAAAAATACTTTTTTTTATGCGAGCTCTTTTTTTTAAAAAAAATAATAATATATTTTTCTTGTCCTCTTTTTGTCATGGAGTTCTTTAATTATTTTCTTGTTCTTTTTTACATTTCCATCAAACATTAGAGAAATAGTCATCTAGCTTAGACCTTATGGAAGACCGTTAGAAAACTAATCAACATATAATATTAAAATTTTAAAAAAATATGTACAATTTTTTTTTTTAAAAAAAGAATGGATGATGTTAGTTTTTTTTCTTTCAATAACTCAAAACTGCAAAAAAATAAAAAAAAAATAGAACAAAATGCAAAAAGATTTTTTTTAACAAAAAAAGAAAAAATGTTTTTAAAAAAGAGAGAAATTTTAGATATATTTATGAATTGAGATCCATTTTAGCTAGAATTATGAGATTGACATTAATTAGGAAATATTATAAATAAATTATTTGTTATTCTAATCATGATTAGGACCTTGATTTAGATGATTAAATCTCAATCTTTAATTTTTAATTATGACACATGTGGCTTCCATCCGAATAGAAACTTGGTGAAATGGAGAGAATAAATAATGGAGAGGAGCCATTTGACCACTGTTAGTCTAATTGCTTGTCTATAATCATCATTTGGTGTTTTATCT
>NC_064286.1:51597593-51692267 GCF_019186545.1 Solanum stenotomum
TCTTTTTCTATGTGTGAACCGGCTCCTTCCGAGTTCTTGGAGTCTCCTTTTCCTTACATTTCTTTGATTGGGCCTTAGAGGCCTAATTTTATTTTCTATCTAGTCAGCCGAGTCTTTGGAGTTGACATACAAGTTGAAGACGATAAATGTGGGCTGGAAATTGAACTTTCAGGTTTCGAAAAGTTGAAAGCAGGCTAAAATACAGCTTGTATACACCGATAGACAGTGATATACGCTGATATAAATGGTAAAACCGCAGCAATGACAGGTCGAAGGATAAAGATGGGGCTGAAAACTGAAAATAAAGGTCGTAGAACTCAAAAGAAGGTTATAAATAAATATATTATGAAATTTATATTTGTATACATCTTATTGAAAGGTTGATGAGTTCATTAGTTGTATTCATATGTATTACAGGAGACGTCACGAAAAGAGTTTGAGGGTTGTCTGATTTTCAATTTTTTATATAGTGAAATACTTATATATTTGGATACTTGTATTGTATTATATTCACTTGTCATTTTTTTTTGGATTGTCCCGGTGTATTGAAATATTAACACTAGTTGAAAGGTTGACCATGTAATACACGTATATTTTGATACATAATTACATTATTTTTGTATAAACAAATACTTGAGTTTTGTCGGCGTTTCAATTTTTTATACAGTCAAATATTTATATACTTGAATACTCACATGTATTATTTCCCATTTTCTTACTTCTGAAATGTCCACTGTATCTAAATTTTGTTTAATAATAACATGGGTACTCCTATATGATATAGTTGTGTATTCATAAGGTAAAATTAGTTGTTAATTTAATATTGGTTATTAATTATTAATTGGAATCCAAGCGGATAGGAACGTAATCATTAGTTTTTAATTTAATTATGTGAAGTTGAGAGTTTAAGAAACGGAATTAGGGGGCATTCCGTCATTATAACAAGAAATTACCTTACTTAGTGCATTGTAATTATAATTGTATCATTGTATAAGTAAAAAAATTGAAAAAAATACAAATATACAGCGAGATTAAGACATAAAATAAAGTCATTTTTGGTAAATAGCATACTTATACCTATTGAACTTCAATAATCCTACAACTATAGTCATTTTTGTAAGTTGCTCAAAAAGTATTCAAGTAAAATTGGGCCCTGACCAAATTTTGTGCCAAGCAAACTGCGTATACATATCTGTATACTGATTTATAAGGGCTGTATATAGAGTATATGCAGCCTTCTTTTGAGCTGCTACGACCTGTATTTTCATTTTCGACCCCATATTTATCCTTCGACCTGTGACTGCTGCGTTTTTACCATGTATATCAGCGGATATCACTGTATAGCGGTGTATACAAGCTGTATTTCAGCCTGCTTTCAACATTCTGGAACTTGAAAGTTCAATTTCCAACCCACATTTATCGTCTTCAACCTGAATGTCAACTCCAAAGACTCGAATGACTCGATAGAAAAATAGAATTGAGCCTCTAAGGCCCAATCAATGGAATGCAAGGAAAAGGGGATTCCAAGGACTCGGGAAAACATGCATGCGATTAATTGACTGTGCCAATGTATGCAAATATGACAAAGGAAAGCATACAATATTAAAGAACCTTCACTTAAAATTAAACTAACCTCCACATGATAAGATAAAACACCAAATGATGATTATAGACAAGCAATTAGACTAACAGTGGTCAAATGGAGAATGGGCTGGGCGGATGGGATGGGACAACTGGGTCGGCTGAGTTTGAATTGTTGGTTTGGGCTGGATCGATTTAGCCCTGCTAATTGGGGAATTGGTAGCTGATGAGAGAATTTGGCTGAAATTAAGAAAAAGGCCCAATCTTGGTCTTAAGCATGGGTTAAGGATAAAATTAAGGGAGCAATTAGCTAACTAGTCAAAATCCCTAACATATTTATTTAAAACAACTACACTTAAAAATAATTATTAAAAAGTTCACTATTTTAGTTTTATAGCAAATTAAATGTATCCAATTCTAATTCCTTATTTTCTTCTATTAAGTCCCACGTCTTGTAAAAATATCGCAACAATATCTTTCAGCCAAACAAATGTTCTGTCTCCAATTTTTTCATTAATTAAAGAAGAACTTTCACATATAGTCACTCAAAAATAGTCTAATTACTTTTCAGAGCTATGATTTGATAATTACAACTCATAGCTATATGTTATAGGAAAGAGAGAGGCGAGCGAGACTGGGAGAGAGGTGAGCGAGACTAGGAGAGAGGCGAGCGAGACTGGGAGAGAGAGGAGAGAGGCGAGTGAGAGAGGGCAAAGAGTGGGAGAGAGGTTAATTATATATGTATATTGGTTAGATAATTCTATATTATACATATGTATTTGTATATATGGCAAGCGAGATTGGGATAGGGAGGAGAGAGGCGAGAGAGATTGGAAGAAGGAGGAGAGAAGCGAGTGAGATTGAGAGAGAGAGAGGAGAGAGGCAAGCGAGAGAGGGTAGAGAGTGGGAGAGAGGTGAATTGTATATGTATATTGGTTAGATAATTGTATATTATACATATGCATTTGTATATATGGCAAGCGAGATTGGGAGAGGGAGGAGAGAGGCGAGCGAGAGAGGGTAGAGTGTGGGAGAGAGGTGAATTGTATATGTATATCAATTAGATAATTGTATATTATACATATGTATTTGTATATTATGGCGAGTTATACATATACAACGTGGCTAATTATACAAATTTGAAGTCAGACCACATAATTAATGTATAATGTTAGTCGCGAGTGATAATTATAGCAAACTATAGCTATGATGAGTAATTAAGTAGTATAAATTTGCTTAACCGCATAATTTTTTCTTAATTAAATTGGCTAGAATTGAATTTAAGTTTTAGCCATATGAATCTAAATTATAGCCAAATGGAGATTAAATATGTATCCAAACTTAGTTAATTAGAATACGTTCGGTTAGTAATTAAATAAGATGAATTGATATAATTAACTATCGAACTTCTTAATTTTAACGAAATAAAATAATTAGCTTAATAAACTAAAGACTCAAAATATAAACTACCAATTTAGACAAAAATAATTTAATAAAAATATTTTAATAAAACTAAAGTTTTTTTGAGACGATTTGTTGGATATTCATAATATGACATAATTATATACATATTTGTAAACTATATTATCCTTTGACTATTAAATTTAATGCTTTAAGAAATATGTTAGATGATATATAGTATTTAATAGTAAGGGTAAATGATCACAAAAAATAAATTATCTTTTGATTTTTTAAAATTAAATAAGTATCATTGAACAATTATTTTTAATATAGTGAATAAATATTATTGAACGGAGGAAGGGAGTAATACATCAACTTCTTTTTCCAAATTGGTTAGATTGAGACATCCGGATAGAGTGCAAGATGAGGCATCCTTATGGGATGGTCCACCTCCAAAAGAATCTTATCCTTACATGTCACCCTATCCTTTTTCTTCATTAAATAAAATACTCCTATCCGTTAATTATGTAGTATTTTTTTCTTAAAATATCACATATATTGAATGAAATTAATTAATAGCTTATAAAGTCAAATTTTAGTAAAAAGTGCAAATCATATTCAATAAAACTAGTTTAGTGCATCTCATGTGCATGATACGTGCATCTTTTGTTAATTAACAATTTTATTTTAAAAATCACATATATAATAAAAGTAAATGAATATAATTTCTATCTTGTGACTAAAATCTTGGCTCCGCCACTACTTATAAGGTCCTTAATTTTTATTTTTTTTCAAAGTTAGGTTTTCAATTATTTTACATTTCCCAAGTCACTATTTTAAGAAAAGTTTGGGGAAAAAAGTAGTATTCCTCCCTTCGTTTATATTGCTTGTTCAATATCGACTTGACACGTTTTTAAGAAGTAATAAATAAAAATCAGAAGCCTAAATAATAATAACCTTTTTAATCATAATTTTTAAAAGAATAACAAAATTATCTACGATGCCAAGGATTTAGCTTTAGGCCTATCACTCTCTCTCTCTCTCTTTTTGAATGAATTTCACCTCCTAAAAGTGAATCTTGATAAATGTATATGAGAAGAAAGTTTGTTGTATAATTAATGAAATGAAGAAAACAAGAACAATTGCGTTGACATACCTAGCTAGCAAACTGCCTGATGGAAATTAAAGGCTCCAAGGAAGCAACGGAGGAGTGAAGAAGCCTTCCCGTTTCAGGCCAGGAACGTAACTGTGGCTCTTAGAGAAATCAGGAAGTACGTATAACCAGAAGTTGTTGATCAGGAATAAGTTGCCATTTCAGATCAGGCTGGTTAATAAGGGAAATTTAAAGAGCTAGTTAGAAAATAATGCGCATGCAGCTAGCAGGATATATGCTTAATGCTTAAGGGTTTCCTTTTTATTCAAACAGTTATAACAACAACATGTAAAGTTGACATAAATCACAAGACTCTAATTAAGTATATATATGCTGAAACTGAAACTCAATTCTAGATATGTAGAAATAAGAATCTAATACTTGGTTTGCTCCTACTTCACCCAATTTTGAGTCTGTGAGACTCTGACTAGGAGCAACACACTGATCACCTAAAATTGAATGAATTTCGCCCTCCTTGGATGGTTAAAAAGAGGGGCAAAATAATTAAGTTCACTATGACTCGTAGCCTAGTTACAAAGAGCTAGTTTTCAATCGTTACAGCTAACATTCAAAGAATAATATATATTTGAAAGTTAAGTTACAAAATTTCATTAACTGAACTGAGCTAAGAATTGTGTACTACTTTCATTAACTGCCAGTTTCATTACTTTGAACCTCATTATTGCTGGTTTCATTAACTGAACTAAGCTTTAATTCCTTTTCCATCTTTGTCTTTCTTTTTATACATAGATTTGATTAATTGTGTATTAATTTAATTATATATATAAAATCCATTAAAATTTGTTGAATTTGGCAAGTAGTTTAATCCTTTCCATGGTTAATTTAAAATTAGAAGAATCTAGGAGTATTTTTCAATTGTCTTACCACATCAGAAGAATCTGAGAACTGGCTGTAGGAAACCAACAAAAATAGCATCCAGATCATGCACTTTTCCATAACATCAGAAACTGGCTGTAGGAAGCCAACAAAAATAGCATCCAGATCATGCACTTTTCCATAACGATCGAACTGCAATTTTTTATGGATCAAAATCAGGATGTGGGTCTTAGAGAAATCAGGCTGGGTTTATATATTTCTGGGGAGGAAACTTTTCTTTTGAGTTGTTCTTAAATGGCTTTCACTCGAGAACTCAAAGACACTTTGTTTGGATGTAACGTACGTATTTGCCCTGCGCGCGCGGGACACAATTTTTTTTCATAAATTTATAGTACAGTATTCATTAAGATGACAAGGTTTGAAACCTATGCTAATTTTAGAAAAAACCTTTATATCTATGCATGCAAATACACCCTACATTGATTCCTCTAAATAAGGTGACTGGACAAATCACATAGAGTAGCAAAATATGAGATTCTAACATAAAAGTAAGGTCATTTGGATAAATCAGGTAAGTTCGAAATCCAAGCTAGCTAATCTACCAAACTAAGCTAAAGGTAAAAATGGAATACATGAGCCATAAATTTATAATTTAGTTTATTTATGGGATCCATGATTAATTTATTTTAATTATAAATATCGTTTAATGATTTTTGAAAATAATAAAAGTGTTAAAGTAGACTAATTTTATTGATACAAAAAAAGTCTTTCTATATCAATATCTTGTTTTTGTTAATAAAAATAAAATGTATCAAACGAAACCCTAAAGCTCCTGTACCCTATAAACTTGGCAAAAGTACAAAAATAGAATCAACACTGGGATCTAATATGCTCTTTTGTTTTTTTTAAAAAGTGGGGTTCAAGGTTAGTTAGAACTAGTGAAGTTATTGTCTTTCTTTTTAGAGAAAAATGTCTGAAATATATTTGAACTTTGATCAAAATTGTTGTAATATTATCAAATTTTGAAAAAGACCTTTTACACCTTACACTATTTAATAATGCATTTTAAAGGTATATATGTGTCTACGTGAACATCATAAATATTGCATCATTATAAATAGTAATGTGTCTATATGGACACATATATACCTTTAAAATACACAATTAAATAGTGTAGGGGTGTAAAAGACCCGCCATAAAGTTTGATATCGTAACAGTAATTTCGGTCAAAGTTGAAGTATTTTTTAGATCATTTTCTCTTCTTTTTATTGATGTAATATAATATGCTCTTTTGAAAAAAGATAGAATCTTTTTAATGAGTAAATTGATTTCGAATTTTCTATATTAATAGAGATAGAATAGTAAACACAATATGTGAGTATTATTTTCTTAATAATTACGTAAAGCGAACAAGTAAATTTACAAATATATAAAGGGACCACCTTTAGAAAAAGATAAGCCCCGAAATAGCCTAATTTTCTTTTGTGGTCCAACCAAAATCACAATTTCAAATTATTATGTGAAATTGAATGTCCAAATGCACCTAAGTACAAATCTTTATCAAAGCAAAACAAGGTGTCTCGTAGATATTGGCTGATTTTTTATTTTTATTTATTATTATTATTATTATTATTATTATTATTATTATTATTATTTGTTTTATTCCATATTTATTTCTCTATATACCATGAATGATGAAAAAGGCAAAACAGAGTGGTCCTAAAAAACTAGTGCGTCCATTATCTGGTGAATCATCAACATACTAGTGCGTCCTAAAAAACTTGTCTTTTTATCATATTATAAGTATATTTTATTTTATTTTTAAAAAAAGACCACGTGATTCATGGTTATTGATACATGCATATTTTATTTTATATTTGGTTGTCTAGCCAATCTCCGATATCCATATTAAAGCCCGATTAAAGTCGAATTCATGTCAAGAAGTCCACATTGTTAATCCTTTAAAAAAATGCTTTATTTGTGTGTAATGAAGTGAAAATGGTTTGCAAATATAAAAAAAAAAAAGAGGAAAGAAGTATGATTATTGTAGTTGGCCTCTAGCTTAAATTTAGTGCCTTCCACTAGGAATGTGTATTCATTTTTCCGATTTAATTTTGTACTATTCGAATTGAATTTTTCAGTTTTTGATTATGAAAAAGTGTAATAACCCGATCTGAACCACAGTAAATAGCTTAAATTTAGTGCCTTCTTCCACCCAACATTCCTACGTACTCACTAGCTACTATATTTGTTCTTGCCATTTACTGACTTCTTCTTCTTTTTTAGTGTACTCAAATTGAATGTGTTTATTTGCGGTGTTTATAATTAACTCACTAGTTTAGTGTACGTGTTTTTTGCACGTCAATTAGAACAAAATAACCTAGAAGGTCAATCACCAGAGGGATAGGGAACACAAGCACAAACAACTTAATACTACAAGGAAAATGCAAGCAACTTTACTTTTCTTTATTTTAATTAGTGTTTGCTTATTTTTGGACAGTTTCACAAACGATGGCTATGAGGGCTTCTTTTTTATTTTATTTTAATTAATAGAATTGCCTCGTGGAACACAATAAAAAAAAAAAAATCTTTTCTTCATGTGATAAATATATAGTACAGTATTCATTATGATAACAAGGTTTGAAACCTATGCTAATTTTAGAAAAACTTTATATCTGAAAGTGATTTGGTACCTTTATATCCTTTACAAGTCTACTCACATGCATGAAAACTTTAAAATAATGCCAAAATTATAAGGCTCTAAATTTAGGGGGTGTGAAAATGAGCACAAATATAGATAACTCATCCAAAATGTTATGGATTAAGTATTATATATTTTATATCTTCTATGATTTATCATCAATTTGTAATATTATTTTATTAATTTTATTGAGTTGAAATTCAAATTGTAGTTATAAAAGTTAAATAACAATATGTTATAATTATTGAATTAAACAGATCATCAAATTAGGCGGGTCATGACTCAATCTATTTTTAGCCCATTTGAGTCCAAAATAAACTTGGACAGATCATAACCCAACTCAATTTTTATTTTAACATATTTTAATATCTCCAATTTCAATTCAATCCGCACATTTAACACCCCTGCTCAAAACATTTGGGACCATCTTGTCCTAGAAGGCCAAAACATCCTTTTTAGATAGACTTGGCAAAAGTATATATAATAATAGAATACAAATGTGACTTCACACCAAAGTGGAAAAATGAACGGGAATATGGAGCACTTTTTTTTAAAAAAAGAAAAAAAAAATCGTTACTTGGAATATGCTTGTATGCAATTGTACACGTACAATAAAATTTTCATGGAGAAAATGATAATCAAGATAAAAAAATATTGCAATAATTGTGATATTTGATTTTAAATATAGTGGATGATATTATATTCCAATATCCATGAATTCGTTAATTTTAAGGGATTAAAGTTTGACAGTGAATTAATTTGACGATTTTGATCTTAACTTGTATTTTATTCCAAAAACTTTTAAGTTTGATCTTAAATCTGTGACTTTATCTTTAAAACTTGTAAATAAATACTTGCGTTCTTGAATGCTTATAGTTAATAGAGAATATTTACTGCATTCGATTCACGAGCTCTCGTACTATCAATTTGTAAAAGATAGACACTAAAGAAAATATGAGGTTTTGAAGTTTGAAATGACGAGACCATCTTTACAGTCCATAGATCACTTGAATTGAGTTCAATCTCAATTCATTTAAGTCTTAACCCATTTTCAAAGAATCTTCGATAGAGCTTAATTTAATCTCCAATTTTAATCCGTTTTAAGTTGTTTTATTTGCATTGATGTGAGATTATATAGACATGTATTGTTGTGTATAACTATGAAAAATATACAAACAACAAATTATATACAAACAAATGCTAATATCTACTGCTACTTGTATATAAAGTGTTTTTTGTGTAAAATTTATAGAATCTATATAAACAAACTAAAACTAAAACATAGTAATTGTATATAAACAAAATTACCACATATATACTTAAAGAAATTATACAAACAGGTCTTGTTATGTATAACTATGACACATATACAAACAACAAATTATATACAAACAAATGCTATATATATATAATTTTTATACAACATATAATTGTATAAAGGAAATTCATATGCATGATAATGGTGTATACAACAAATAATCAAAAAATTATATAAATTTGTAAAAACAAACAAATCTATATAATAATATAAGGCTGAATGTAAGAATGATGATGTGACATGAGCTATTTTATCAGAATTTTGAAATTTTTGCTTATTTTCTATTTAAAACCTTCATGAAAAACTATATATTTCCTTATTAATTATTATTAGCATTTATTGAAATCACTCATACTAATCATATATGTTAACTAATAACGTTATTTCATTTATTCCTTTCCTTATCTATAAAATACTATTAATTTCCTAGAATCTCTCTATATTCTTTATGTTACAAAAGTTTTTCGTTTTAATTAGATGAATTATATCTCATTTGTTTCTTTCCTTATTAATATAATATTAATCTTTCTTAGAATCTCTCCATTTTCCTTATGTTACTTTGGTTTTCTTCCCTTTTTCTTTTTGATTGGATAAATTAAATATCATTATTATGAGTATTAATGTATGAGAAAAAATCAGCCAATTTTTACTTACAAATACAAACTGAAAATGTCATATTCCTTCTGGCACAAATTGATTTCACTTTCATTCTCTTTGTAATATCCATTAAAATGTGGTAAGTTCAACAATTCTCTCTTCTTCTTTTAAATTTAAGTTCAACAATCCACTTTGTCGTTTGTGAATAATATGCTTTGTAAATTTTATTTTCATCTTTTTTTCCTCTTTCCTCGTGTATGATATAGTTTTTTTTCTCTATATTTAAATAGGTTTGCTCTCATCAAGGTAAGATCAATTATCTTCTTTTAAAAATTGTATATAGATTATAATATCATTAATTTTGAATTTGAATTTTATGTTTTTCATTTCTAATTCAAATGTATCAAAATTTAACTAATATTTTTTTATCACCAATCTCGAGGAATATTGAATTTGTGCAATACAGATTATTTAAAAATTTTATATGTACGCAAGCCTAACTAATTTTTGATCACCAATCTTAAGGAATATTGAATCTATGCCTAATTTCTTAATGACCCATGTTGAGGAATATTGAATCTATGTAACACAAATTAATTAAATTTTAATATGTAAAAGAGCTTCAATATGACAACAATTTTGACGTAGTAAGTTTTTCTCTTTTATTTATTTTTCAATGAAAAGCAATATTAAAGTATTATCTAATAACAAAGAGGATAAGAAAATGGAGGAGCGAGGGATGGCGTCGAAGGAATATAGACGTTAAAATTATTGAATGAATACAACATTTTATGTTATTGAGGATGAGATGGTCGTGTCACGCTTGAAAGGTATTAAAATAGAATTATGATCATGCAAAATGCATAGAAATAATCTTAGGAAAGATGGTGTATGCACTTTTTTTTTTATCTCTTACTTTTTGTTTCATTTTAATACAAGTATATTTTTTATTTATTTAATCAAAATTACACTATTCATTATAGCGTCATAACTTAGGAAAGTAAAAAATAATATAAAATAATAATTACTTACGTAAATCCAAAAAAAAACATCATTTTACAATTCAAGGAATCTAATCATCCTTGACCAAAAAATAATTTCTAATTCATTCACAAATAAGTACTAAAGAAAATTATTGCTAAAGAACTTATAAATGTTACGATTTTATTAACTTGAAAATAGATGTATTGATATAAATATTTGTACTTATAAACATATATAATTGATGATTCTGAAGAAATTACTAATATATTTTTCTATTAAATTAATTTTATTTTTAGATATGCTTACATTTTATTGGGATCTAGTATGATGTTGAGAAATTTCACCGAGGTTGAATTTGCGGTATCTTTCTCTTTTTGGAGATTTTCTATATTTTTTCCTACTTTATATGCTATATTACATTTGTTTTTTGAAAATTCACACATTTTATTCTCTTAGTAATATTAAATGTGTAATGTTAAGAACTCATTTCTTATAGAATAATGAGAATTTTCGTTATAACGGTTAGTTTAACGATACAATACAATAAAATTAGATTAACAATCAAAACAAGCCAATCATCCAAACAAGCGGTTAATGTAATTTAATGATCTTTATTTTCATTACTCTCACATTTTTTATGATCATAAACCCTAAAATAATTAATAGACATGACATTATTTGATATTTCATATTGTAGTACTATAAATAAGGACACTGTAAGAATTTGTAGAAATGATCACATTATTAGCTCTTTAAGTTGTTATGTTTTTGGTGTTTACATGCTTTAGTTTGACTTGAAGAATAAGATGAAGGCTATTGAATGATGATCAATTTGTGGGAGTGGACATCGACAAGAGCTCGTAAGATTGTGCATTGATTTCATATTGTTTCCTTTTATTTTTAATGATTAAGATCGTAAAAAAATTACTGCACTTATTTTACATTTTCTTTCTATGATTTTTCTTTTATTTTGTATTTTATACGTTTTTTTGTCAAAATAATAACTTATGTTTCGTTGGCGAAGTCTGCTAACTACTAACAAAATATTTTATGTCCAGATTATATCAAAATAATGTCATTTTCCCCTCTTAAGTGTCTAAACAAACACCACTAATTAATTCGCGGCGAAACCTGATGAAGTAAACCTCCCAGGGGTGCAAGTATCATATTTCATAAGTTAGAGGGAGTTTAAATGTAATGACCCGAAAGATCATTTTTGGAAATCTTTGTAAAATTTTTGTTTTACCCTTCTCGATAGTTTCCCTAGTTATTTTTGATCAGTTTGAAAAGTTGGTTAGAGAATTTTGAATTACTTGTTTAACTATGATTATTTAATTAAGGGGTAAATTTTGAATATTTAATTTTAATAAGTGGTTAATTGGTCAAACTCATATTTTATTTAATACCCTTGACCCATATAAAAGAATAAATTAATAGTAAATTGAGGTTACACGTTTGAATCATAAACTCCATAAAGACTTCTACGGTTGGGAGTTCAAATACGCAGAGAGGAGACGATTCCTCCCTATATGATTTTTGGGTAAGAAACGCTAATGATAAACCTTATTTATACCATGTTAATCTCTTGCCATTGCATATAATAATAAATTGTTGGTTTGTAGGTAATGTCATACATTATTATATATGTGAGTATTCAATTCCTTTAGGGTTAGGAGACAAGAAATTGAGGAAGTCATCATTGAATAATGACAAACTATTAAAGAGGTATATAATAATCAAGTTTGGAAGTATTCTATTGATTTTAAAGAATGAATTTGTAAAGGACAAAGAGGTGTCACTGTATGATTTTATAATGTTATTTATCGTGGGTACTGCAATTTTCTTTCTATTATATTTATATATTTATCAATTTTGAACTGAAAACAGGGAACAACGAGGTTACGTATTTTAATTAGTGAAATTTTATGGTGGGTTATAATCTTGTTTTTCTTAAAATTATTGTAGTCGAGATGTGGATTGAAATTTTAATCTTAGAGTATATTTACGGTATGGAAGAAAGATTGAGATATATAATGAAGTATTAAGTATATTATATTACATGAATACCATTCGAATTATGATATTGGGAAAATTTGATTTAACCCTAGACTTGGAATTTGGAAATATGAGAGTTGACATGTTAATTAACATCAAACTTAGGAATTAACTAGATTATAAATTGAATGAGTTTTTGGGTCTAGGCTAGACTTATAGTAATGTGGGTGTTGTTAGTTTCGAAATCTTACTGTGATTATTAATGTAAATAGATTGCTTTGAGTTGGAAGTACAACGAAAAGGGAAGGCTCAAGTCCCGGAGTGATTGTTCGATTATTTGAGGCAAGTGGATTTCTAAACCCTCGTTAAGTGTATGGAATTCGTGTATTTCCTTGTAATATGTGTTTGGGGATAATAAGACTTGGTGATGGGTTGACTTGTCCACATTGATTAATTCTAATGATGAAAAAGGGGTAATAAAAGGCAATGTGATTAATTGTTTGTGTGTGATGTGTTGAAAATTGTTTGTGACGGGTATTGGTACAAGTACCAGTGTATAAAGGGAAAGTTTATAACTATAGAATGCGAATTGAAATTCGAGAATGCCAAAGCATATGGGCATTAACTGATATTATATATTGACCTGATTTATTATGTGTGATTGTGTTCTTTATTGAACCTGTATACTGGTGATAACTGAGGTGATTACATATCATATTGATATTTGATTGAGATGCATCATCCATTTTATTGAAATCATATTCTGTACATGCATTGACATGAGATTGAGTATAAGTTGGGCACGTAGAGATCGTCCGTGTTGGGGATGGTGAGATGTTAAGATTATAATTTGGGCACGTGGAGATCGTCCGTGCGAAATTTGTTTGATTTATGATAGTGCGTTGAGATTGTCCGCACAGACACGTGGAGATCGTCCGTGTCGGTATATGGACCTCGCGAGTCCCCCATGGGTCATGAACTCTCGATGTATTTCCGAGAAGTATCATGTATATACAGTTGAGAGAGTACTTGGTATTCTGAGGCATATCATTTCATGGTGTCATATTGCATTGCATCCCATGACATCCTTCATTCTTGATGATTATGTGTTTTATTGGTGGTTGAAAAGTACTTGATGTTTGATTTCCTCTATTTGATGAACTTGATCTTGTGTGTTGTTGATATCATGAGTGCGTTTTGTGAAAGTTGTGATTAATGAATATTGAGTTTGTTGTTGAGGATATGTAATTTGTTAATGTGATTGTTGTTGAGCTGGGTGCTATGTAAACTGTGAATTGTTAGGTTGGGATGGTTTTATGCAAGTTGTAGTTGTGGAGGTTCGGTTGGGGTGTAAGGAGTATCCGTATTCTATTCCCTTAGCTTGTGTTTAGAGGTGTACTTGTTGAGTACCGTGTGGTTTGGTACTCATCCCTTGCTTCTACAAATTTTTTGTAGGTTACGAGCCTGGATTTGTGATACTTTCCTTTCTCTTATTTTTCGAGGCTTCTTGGAGATTTGTGAGGTAGCTGTTTGTCATCTCAACGGACCTTCTTACTCCTATTTATGATATTGTTCTATTCTAGAGACAACATCATTTGATACTTACGTTTTCTTTCAAATCTATTATAATACTTTAAAGGCTTGTACACGTGACAACCAAATTTTGGGGGTATTTTTGAGTAAATTATGAATTTTCTGCATTTTATTGTAATGGGTGAGTGTTAGGTTGACTTGTCCTGGTGGGATAAGGCAAGTGCTATCACGTCCATTTTTGGGTCGTGACATTAAACAATTTCAAGTTTTTGGCGATTATAAAAAGATGAGCTAAATTCTACGGTAGTTATCCACTATTAAACAAACGCCTTAAGAAACAATAAATAATAAGGTAATATTATATTACTTTTTAAATATATTAAATTTAATGCTTTGGAAAATGTATTAAATATTGAATAGTATCTAATAGTAAGGTAAAATAGACACAAATAGATAAATAATTCATTGATTTTCAAATTAGGCAAGTATTGTTTGACATCTATTTTTAGTACAGTAGGCAAATAAAAATGGACGGAAGAAGTAAATGATATCTTACCATTTTCTACAACCACACGAAGCGTGGATAAGTTCTCTAGTATTAATATAAAGCAGGAACATTAAGCCCGCTGATGTGGTACCCTTTATAGGCCAGGAATCACATTTATCTTTTTTTTTTGGGTTTTTTTTTTACTTTTTTCCTCTCATTTTTCTATTTATCTAATTTAATTTAACTTAATATTTAACATCTTATACGTCATTAAAGAAAAAAAATAACGCTTAATTAATGCAGCCCTTCGCCCTCGCATGAAAAATTCCAAACGACATCTTATTAATTAAATTAATTAAATTTTAGTTATGCCCTATTATAGGATAAATAATAGTAGAGAGGCCAGTCATGGCATATCATCCACTACAGGTTGTATTACTGCTTTTTAACCATTTGGGTATCTTCAATGTTATACAAATGGTACCAAAATTTTTAATNCCTAAAATAATTAATAGACATGACATTATTTGATATTTCATATTGTAGTACTATAAATAAGGACACTGTAAGAATTTGTAGAAATGATCACATTATTAGCTCTTTAAGTTGTTATGTTTTTGGTGTTTACATGCTTTAGTTTGACTTGAAGAATAAGATGAAGGCTATTGAATGATGATCAATTTGTGGGAGTGGACATCGACAAGAGCTCGTAAGATTGTGCATTGATTTCATATTGTTTCGTTTTATTTTTGATGATTAAGATCGTAAAAAAATTACTGCACTTTTTTACATTTTCTTTCTATGATTTTTCTTTTATTTTGTATTTTATACGTTTTTTTGTCAAAATAATAACTTATGCTTCATTGGCGAAGTCTGCTAACTACTAACAAAATATTTTATGTCCAGATTATATCAAAATAATGTCATTTTCCCCTCTTAAGTGTCTAAACAAACACCACTAATTAATTCGCGGCGAAATCTGATGAAGTAAACCTCCCGGGGGTGCAAGTATCATATTTCATAAGTTAGAGGGAGTTTAAACAATTCCAAGTTTTGACGATTATAAAAAGATGAGCTAAATTCTACGGTAGTTATCCAGTATTAAACAAACGCCTTAAGAAACAATAAATAATAAGGTAATATTATATTACTTTTTAAATATATTAAATTTAATGCTTTGGAAAATGTATTAAATATTGAATAGTATCTAATAGTAAGGTAAAATAGACACAATAAATAATTCATTGATTTTCAAATTAGGCAAGTATTGTTTGACATCTATTTTTAGTACAGTAGGCAAATAAAAATGGACGGAAGAAGTAAATGATATCTTACCGTTTTCTACAACCGCGCGAAGCGTGGATAAGTTCTCTAGTATTAATATAAAGCAGGAACATTAAGCCCGCTGATGTGGCACCCTTTATAGGCCATGAATCACATTTATCTTTTTTTTTTTAGTTTTTGTTTTTACTTTTTTCCTCTCATTTTTCTATTTATCTAATTTAATTTAACTTAATATTTAACATCTTATACGTCATTAAAGAAAAAAAATAACGCTTAATTAATGCAGCCCTTCGCCCTCGCATGAAAAATTCCAAACGACATCTTATTAATTAAATTAATTAAATTTTAGTTATGCCCTATTATAGGATAAATAATAGTAGAGAGGCCAGTCATGGCATATCATCCACTACAGGTTGTATTACTGCTTTTTAACCATTTGGGTATCTTCAATGTTATACAAATGGTACCAAAATTTTTAATACATTTTCCTTTTTCTTTGGGTAGTTGATTTTAATTTGTTTTGTTTTATGTCAAGACAGGATACACATTATTGGTGAAAAAAAAAGAAGCAAAAGCAGAAGAGTATCTAGCTATCTGCTAAGTACATGTTGATGTCGGCCAAGTGCGAATTTGTGAGGGTGAAAAACTTGCAATTTTCAAGTAATTTATATATTAAGTAGTTTTTTTTTTCTATGATTTGCCTTACATTTTAACATACAACTTGTCACCAATCTCTTTTATTATGACAAAATTTGTTACACTTTCATTTTTGGTTGCTAAGTATCAATATTAAGTAGGAATAATATTGATCTTTTTTAATATTGTAATTCTATATTTCTAATACATAGAATGATAACATGGCATCAAGCAATATGCTTACTTTTGTGTGTGAGTATTTTTTTATTTTGGTTGTTTTATATTGTCTAATCTCTCTCAAAGTCTTAACATTTTGATTCTGATACTTCTCTATGGCTAACATTTCTATTTATATATCTTTATTTATGGATCTTGTTTCAATAACTTCTATCTTCAAATTTTATTTCAATAAAAGCCTTTTAACTAAAATCATATTGCAAGACTTACTAAATCATTTTTATTACTACTATCATGCCTCTTCAACTACAAAAGTACCTAACCAAAATAAATGCCAAATGTTTTCTTGAAAAGGCAAAAGACACACATAAGAGAATAAAATTTTCGAAAGATAAAGCTATAGATAAAATGTCTTTTCATAATATGGATTAGAATAGCACTTGCACTTAATGCGATGCACAATATCTAAAGCCTACAAAGAAATAATTAGAAAGGTGCCCTTCTATTCAATGAATTTTAGGTACTTCTCAAAATGTGAATAAAAATTTATCTATCTTTAACAAATATATATAGAGTTCGAGTTTTGAAAGTTTTTTTTTTTTTTGATAAAAGCACTACATTTTTTTTATAATGAACTTTCTACATTGTAAATTTGAACTAAAATTTAAAGTCATTATATTTTGGAAAAATTAAATTTATAGGTAATGAAGAGAATCATAGAAAGGAGTTGAGGAGATATGTCATTTAAGTAGAAAATGTGAATAGATGGAGGTTTTGGTAATTTATGAGATGTAATGAATATTATAATTTATTTTAATTATCAAACAAATTAATAAATTTCATGCGTTTTTGCTTCACATATAAGAAATGAAAAAGTGTGTCGATAAGTATTCCTAACTATGTTCTTATTAGTGCATATCTTTACTTTCTTACTCACTCTTTCCACCTAATTTGGGTTCTTGAAGAGTTCGTTGTAATCTTAATTTAGCAATAGTTATAAGTTATAATAAGGAACTATTATTGAATTGTCAATTTTATTATTGTACTGCCATTAATTTTAATACCACTCTTGTAACTATTCCGTCAATTTGTATTCCATTTTTACATCCTTACATATATGTTTATTTACAAAGATAAGAAATTGTAGTTTAGTTTATTATTTGTTTCATCTTTATGTTGTTGATCTATTACAGCTAATGAAATAGATTGAAACCAAGGCAATTTCATGAAAGGGTTTTAATAGTACTCTCTTTAGGGAGATGAATGATTTTTTGTCTATTCACTTTATCAAATATTTTATTTAATATTTAAGAAATTAGATGAAAATTTCATCCATATGTGTAATGCTACTTAGAAGATTCTTTTAACGAGATTATTGAGTTTCTTTAAGGGACAAATAAGTCAAACATGTAATAGAGATATTTAATAGGTTAAAAGAAGTATTACAATAAAACTAAAATAAGAGAAGTATAATATCGTAAATTTTAAGAGGCGAGTGTTATAATTAAGTCAAATTCGAACCATTTTAAAAAGCCAAATTCAAAGAAAAGTGTATGAAATTATCCCCTTTTTCATTCATGTTAGTTCTACATTTTATGCATTTATCTTAGAGAATAACATAATTTTAGTGAAAGCAAACTTTAAGCTCATGATTGACCAATGAGTAAACCTTTGTTTTATTTATCTACTATAAAATATATATATTCCTTCATTTTTTTTTCTTTTTTCCTGTTAAATCTATTATTTTATTTTTTATTATCATATCATAACTCTATAAAAGAACGCATTCAAATGGATACTAAATTCATATTTTTTTCAATTATAACAACTCTAACATAAAAAAAATAGGTGTATTAGATGGTGCTAAAAGATTTTATTTTTTTTTGTTTTTTTGTTGTTGATAAAATCAATATCCCATGAATTTAACTCAAAATTACAAATATAAGTATTTGAATTTGTAATATAATTTATTTGGATTTGAAGATCGAAAAAATCATTAAAAACATTAATAATATTATAATTTTATTTAAGAAAACAAAACAATATTAAAAGTATTTCATAAATTTAATATTTTTTTATACCGCGCATAGCGCGACTTAGTTTCCTAGTATTTATATAAAAGAGAACCCTAGGCCCGCCTACGTGGCGCCATCACAAATCAGAATTCCCTTTTAATTTATTTATTTCCAAAACTAGCCTTCCCTTTCATGAAAAGTTGTGACTTCTATGAAAAGTTGTGACTTTTATGAAGAGTTGCGACTTTTATGAAAAATTATGACTTTTATGAAAGGTTGTGACCTTTCCGAAAAATTGTAACTTTTCCAAAGAGTTGTGACCTTTTCGATAAGGCACAATAAGGATTTGTTCACACTACTCTTTGTTGTCTATAAATAGAGAAATTTTCTACCACAATTATTTGTAGGTTTCTTTCCACTCTAGGGTATCGAATTCAAATACATTAATTAAACTTTTTATGAAGTTTGTTTCATTCCTCAAAGTTTTCTTCATCCTCTTTCATGGAGCTTAATCTTTACTATAAGTCATAGGGATTCATGTAAGTATGACAATTTCTTTTTGTTATTTTGGTGACTTTTTTTTAACTCTGTTAAAATTTCAACAAGGATGATTGAAAATTGATCTTCTCTTTTGTCTCTTTTTACATGTTTCTTCATATAAACAAAGAAATTTGATTTCAATTACAAAGCGACATTACTACTCTTGCACCTCTCAGTCCACAACTCATAACGCTGCTGAAATGGTTGAATTCATTACATTTGGTTCTTTAGTAAACCAAACTTTTATTTCTGTCACTATTATTTGTAGGTTTTTTTTTGCTACAGGGGAGTTGAATTCAAATACATTAATTAAGCTTCTTATGAAGTGTTTTTCATTCCTCAAAGTTTTCTTCCTCCTATTTCATGAAACTTAATCTTTTACTGTAAGTCATACTGATTCATGTATCTATTGCAATAACTTTTTGTTGTTTTTGTGACTTTTTTGAACTCGGTTAAAAATTCAGTGAGGACGTTTGAAAATTTATCTTCTCTTTTGTCCTTTTTTTACAGGTTTCTTCATATACTTTTTGGGAAAATTGCTTGTGGGTTGTGCTATATTTGATAGCACACAACAACAAATATGTGATAACTAATACGAAATCAATGATGAAGTTTGTTAAAAGAACCAAAAGGATTGCTCTCTTGCTTGCCACAATTAGTATATTATTTTGATTGTTTTTTCTAAGGTAGAAACATTTTATATGTCATTGCACTCTTCCTAGAATATTAGTACAGAGACAATTAGTAGTACACTTCTTTTAATACAAGTTAACTAATTAGTCATATTTCTTCGTCTCTTATTTTTGTGCATAATAAGAGATCAAGTTTTCTTGAACCTAACAAATTTCCAAAATACACTATAACAAAAATATTTTTTATCAGCAGTAAATATGCACATTAACGAAGAGTGCTAGAGCCTTTACCGACATTAATTAATTTTCATTAGATTCAATGTTGCTATAGACTTTAGGGACATTTATAGAGAGTACCAATTGCCTCTGAAAATACATATTTAGCGACAATTAAACTATTAATTTTCGTTAAAGATCATTTTTGCTTTAGTGATAACTCTTTCTTTTGATATAGTTTTTTGTTTTTTTTAATAAAGAAGTAATAACTCTTTCTTTTGAATTCTTTCAATTAAATTTGTGAACTCTAAACTTGGATACAACTTTTGAAAAATATGTTAAGCAACATGCCTTTTTCTTATTGATTGTTAGGAAAGTAAGGTCGTCTTTATTATTATTTGTGGATATTTGTGAGTTCAAGTGCTCACAAAATCATGCTCTGAGATTTTAATATGTTATGTGTCAAATTAAAATTTTGGTTTAGAATATCCAGTTGTGAACAGTTCCATTCAGATGTCACCCACTACTTGGTTGATAATTGCATTAATTCTTTGTAACTGCATACTATAACCATAACAATAAATATGGTTCAATTCAAATAAGTTGGGGCCGGTGATATGAAACCTAAGCAATAGTAATGACTATTCTGAGACAAATGAGGAAAAATATTTGTGATGCTAACAATTTTAGGGTCATTTTAAACATTTACATGATACGGTATACTATAATAAAAGAGAGATTGATGGAGGTTCATAAGAAAAGAGCCGAAGGTCCTTTATTTGAATTTCGTTAATTATGGCTTTTTTGTCTCTTCTTTAACTCTGATGTTGTTCTGTATAACTTTTTGGAATTTAGAAAATTTGATTACTTTCTGACCAACTATTTGCATGGAGATTTTCTTATACTTTTTTTTATACTTCAAAATCTCTCTATGACTCATAATTTTTGTATAACAAAAACGAAAATTAAAAAAAATATAGCACTTTAAGATTTCGGAGGACTGTTTTACCTTAAGACAAACTGTTCTTGAAAATGTAGTGTATGTATCGAAAATACAAATATTACTGAATGATCATATCTAAGCTTAGTAAAATAGTTCAATCTCGTGCGAAGCACGGGTAATTTACCTAGTAAACATAATAAATCTGAGAAAGTATTACTACATATATACAAAAGGGCTTATTATACAATCATAAAATAGAACTCAATAATTATTGTTTATACATATGCTTTAACTTCTTCAGATCCATCCGGTTCCACTAAGCCAGGACAATGTCTTCATGTGATTTTGACTGATCACTGGTAGAATCAATTACTTATGCTTTCGTCTTCTTTGTTGAACTAGATTCGTCTTTTGTATTTGACTTTGTGATAATTTCATCCATTCCAATTGGGTCATTTTCAAACTTGAATCTAAAAGATTGAAAAAAAAAATCGATTTAGATAGGTTTTGGCAGTACCTGAAACGTTTGAAGTCGCGATTGAGAGCGTAGTGGTGAAGATTTGAAATTCAAACTAATTTTGTGGAGAGAATTTAGGAGAAATTGAAGGGTATGGAAGAGAGGAAGGAGATGAAGTGAATTGTATAAAAGGAACAACTTCTGTTATTTACTTATACAAATTCGTGGGATCCGTCAATAGCAAGATATGTGAAACTGTAGCTATTCAAAGGAAATAAATGAAACAATAGTTGTATTATTTATTTTAAATTAATAGTTTGTCATTATGCACAATTTTCCCTTATTTCAACCCAATTTTTTTTTCTCATTCGGTGTGTTGGTACCTGCATTGGAGACCGACCAATTTAGATTTGTGACGTGTAGGAAATTGATCAATTTGAATTTGTGTTGTATAGAATTCTATTTGAGGAGAAACGTTTCCTATCATTCGAATTATATACTATACAACTTAAAGCATATTCCGATCTTATGCCTTGCAAATATACAATCTAAACTTATGCCTTGCGAATTATATACTATACAACTTATGAAAAAATCTCAAACACCATACAATCAAGAGTCTCCAGAAGACAAGTACTAGTGATGCAAAATGTTCCAATCTGTCCCCTGAAAATTGAATAGGAAATTTTATGCCAATAAAATATTTGAAGAGAATGAGTAGTTATCTTATTCAAGAACCACACTACTTAACAACTTCCATTATACTATGTAATGAAGAGTACTACATTCCAGGATTAAGTGATAAACGTGCAAAACAAACGAAACGTTTGAATAATTTGTGATATATTGCAGTAGACTAACTTTACAGAGGTATGTGAGAAATAAAAGAAACAAGGAATGTGCGAGATTAACAAAGCTTACATGGAAATCTTGGTTCAATAAGCAGAATAGAGAATCGTTGAACCTAATGGACAGATACGCCTCAAACAGGTCAACCGTTGAAGTACTCCTTCTTAAAGGAGACTGCTACAATAGCATCCCTGTTAAACAGTACAACATTTTCATGAGAATAATACATTGTGCTTGAGCATATTTCTACCCAAGTTTAACACTTTGCTCGTACGAGAATGTTATATTTATATCGAAATAAACGACAATAAAGAATATTGTATAATCAATACTTACTTTTCGAGTATGTAGCTGACCTTCCTGGATTTATTATTTTTTGCACAATGAGTTGTTAGTTTTAGGATGATTTGAATTTCAAATTTTTATTAGGTTTTGTTTAGATATATTACCTATTTTTAATTTCCAATTATATATGCAGATTTTTGTTTTAACTTGGCTACTAAAACACGTCCTATGCTTAATAAAATTATAAAGAGACATTACTTTAAACCTTTTTACTTCACATCTTTTAAAAACAAATAAACAAACAAATAGTTTCACTTCATAATTGTTGGTAAACAAACAAACAAATAGTTTCACTTCATAATCGTTGGTAAACCCCACTATGAAGAGTAAAATATATGTTGACAGATTATGTCGTCTTTACTAAATATCCATGAAAGTGTCCCGTAATGTCTATGGTGAAGATTCTGTTCAACAAAATAGATGTGGTGGTGGAACATAACCAACCATGTTTAAATAGTAACAGTTGTGTCATGAGAAAAAAGAAGTGGAAAAAAGTATTTCCTTGGAACTAGTAACCTATAAGGAAAAAAAACATAAATTTTCATGAATAAATCATATTTTAAAAGTAATATAGATATACCTTACTTGAAGAATTAGAAGAACAACAACAATTTGGTTCAAGTGGACTAGCAGAATGCTGAAAGCATAACACAAATGCAATTGACAAATAATTTTGCATTTTTTCATGTCAAAATAGTTGCAAGTGAATCAGAAACTGCAGGACAAACAGAGACTACTTACGCAAGTCCTGAATTATGCGTCCATCTACTTTAATTTTTGGAATATGGGAAATGTTGGACCACTGGAATATGATAAAAAGTTGATTAATTTAAGGTTTTTATACTTAAAAAAAAATTATAACAAAATAAATTTATATTTTACATCCGTAAGTAATAATATTTTTCTATCATTCACATATTTCTTTACCACCACAAATTATTTATAAGAGGAATGATAATNCCCCGCATATAAAGGGAAGGAAACTAAGTTGTTACAATAGTTGACCCTCAAATTCTGTAGAGACCGGCATTTCTCTAGCATTCCACTTGGTAAACTGGCCAATCCACCACAACTCCATAGCTGAAGATTTTGTAGGGAAGTCAAATAATTCTCTCCACTGGGAACAGGAAAGGAACTGAAATTGGTGCAGCACTGAATGATTAAGCTCTTAAGATAATGCAGATTGTACAAGCTCTGTGGCAATTCACGAAACTCTCTGCAGTTTGAGACCGATAAGTGTTGAAGAGAAACATTGTTGCGTAGCATCTCATCTGGAAAACAAGTGAGCTCTTTCACAAAGAGACACTAAGCTTTACGAGAGATGTCAAGTTGCTGCACAAATTCAATAATGGCATTTCACTGTCAACTCTTTCAATGCTCAATTCGCATAGGATTTCCAATTGCTTCGGAGTACTTTTTAACAATGGACAGTATCTAATCCTCAACTTCTCAAGCACAGGAAACATTTTTACCCCACTTGTTGTTGGTATCAATTCCACTCCCTTCCACTCAATAAGGCTACACATATTCTCCAATACTAGTTATTTTAATGACAGGAACACTTGGATAATGGCATTATTGCTGCTTGATCCCATATTGTTAATCTCAATACCATAAAATTTAGTTCCGATGCATTCCAGCTTATGAAACCCTACCAGTTCAAGATGCTGAAGGAATTTTAGTTGGCCAAGAGATGGAATTTCTTTGCAACTTCTGCAATTACTTAATTTCAACTTGACCAAATTTGGTAGCGACTCTTCATTGAACCATGAAGGAAATCTAGTACCCAAATATCTCACCACTTCAAATGTTTTCAAGTTAGGATGTAGTTAAAGACCATCCAACACATGCTCAGCATTAATCTCACATCCTTCTGATTCCTGATGGGACCATAAATATGTCAGCTTGTAAATATTTGATTTCTCTTGTAAATATGCTGTTAGAGCTTCTTCTCTACTACGGACCAATTCCAGCTCATTGATACTCAATTCACCTCTAAGGTTATTCAAACAACCTAATTCTTCTATTCGATGGCCTTTCTCCAAACCCACATTGAAATACTGTAGGGTCTGAAGACAAGTCAATTGTCCCAAGTTAAGTGGCATCTAAGACGAAGAATAAGTGTTGGTAAACACTTTTTTTAATCAAAATGCCTGAAATACCCTTTAAGATGTTAACATGATAAAAAGTTGATTAATTTAAGGTTTTTATACTTAAAAAAAAAATTAAAACAAAATAAATTTATATTTTACATCCATAAGTAATAATATTTTCCTATCATTTACATATTTCTTTACCACCACAAATTATTTATAACAACAACAACAACAACAACAACAACAACAACAATAGATGTTAGGGTTAATTCATTATGGGCAATTTGGGAATTGTATAAAAGAATTAAGGGCAAAAAGGTAATATACTTGGTCAACATAAAAGTGTTTTTAAGTTTTTTTTTTTTTTTAAAAAAAGCTCCCCTCACCTAACTTTTAGCTTTTGGCTTAAAATAAGTCATTTCTGACTTAAAATAAATCACTTTGATAATTGTCAAACACTCTAATAAGTCAAAAACTGACTTTTAAGTCAGTTAGACCAGCTTAAAAGCTCATCCAAACAGGCTCTAAGTCTTCTTTTTTTGGTAGTTGTTTGCAGAGAAAAAACCCAAAAATCAAAGTAGTCCCTTATTTTGAAATAGAGCACTAATAGTCCCTTATCTTTGTAATATTTGTGTACTTTTGGTCCTTCTCCAAACTTTTACATATTTTTTAACATTAATTTTATCTACAATTTTATGTATTGAATATTCAATCATCTTTTTATGTATTTTATAGAAATAATAACTCTATTTGTTATATATATTGAGGATCATTTCAATCAAGTGAAATACATGACTAAAATAAAACATTACTTATACATTAAGGACTATTTTGGTCATTTTCTATGTTATTACATCTACTAAATATATAAAAAGATGAGATATTTTTTTTGGTTTTCCACCTGGTGTCCGGGGCCCACATTGGAGCTCTAACTAAATTCGAATCGCAAATTGCAAGTCCCATTCGGGGGTGGCGCTCCCAACAGGATTTTCTTCATATCAGATTAAGGGTGAAACATTCCCACCAGTGCACCACAACCCATGTTGGTATATAAAAAAAATGATTGAACATTCCTTACATAATTTGTGGATAAAATCAATGTCAAAAAAAGGCAAAAGTTTGAAGGTGGACCAAAAATGCAACAAATATTACAAACATAAAAGATTATTAGTGCTTCATGTAAAAACTCAAGGATCACTTAGAGTCTTAACCCAAGGACTGTTTGGACTTCTTCTCGTTGTTTGCATATACAATCATTCAAACAATTATAAAAAATTAAAAAGAAAAAAAAGTCTAAATATATGTGGATGAAAACCAAGTTTGAGCGCGTGAGAGTCTCAAATATGTTACTCCTTCCGTTTAAAAAAGAATGACCTAGTTTCCTTTTTAGTCTGCTTAAAAAGAAAGACCCCTTTCCTTTTTTGACAATACTTTAACTTCAACTTTTCATGTGACATATTTAAGGCCACAAGACTAAAGAGCATTTTGGTACATTTGACATAACTTTAATTTAGACCCACAAGATTAAAAAGTCTTATTTCTTTTCTTAAACTTCGTTCCAAGTCAAACTAGGTCATTCTTTTTTAAACGGAAGAAGTAAAATGGATCTTTTTTCGTCTTATATTCATTTATTTAAGTAGTTTTTAAAATTTGTATTATTTATACAAGTAGTATTTTTTTTTATAAAGGGAAAATGGTTTGATATAGTCCTCAATTTTATCATTTAGAGTTGAAATACTTTTTTTTTTATATAAAAGATTGCTCATATATATCCTTACTAATGCAATAATGACTCATATATACCCTCTCAATTTAAAAGTGACTCATAAATACCCCTATAGTTACAAAAGTGAAAAAGAATAATTTTAAATTTATTTTTTATTTTTTAATTCTTTTAAAAAATTATGTATTTGATATTTTCACACATAAATTATTTTTTGACTTGTTTGATTATTATTATTTGATTTTTTTATTCTTATTTTATTTTTTCATTTTTTAGTGTAAAATCAGATAAAATAAAAAGAAAAAAGTTTGAATAGAAAAGGAGTAAAAAGCTAAAAACATAAATTGAAATTATTAATTTTTTAGCTATATTGTAACTTAGTTTTTATATGTATAAATTTTTTTTGAACATCTATGATAAATTTTACAATAAAATAAGTGAAAATAAATAAATTTGACCATTAAAATATGAAATTCAAATTAGTCAATTATTATAAATAGTCAAAAGAAAAAAATATGTGAGAAAGATTAAATATACCCCTATATATATGAATCATCTTTTTTTAATCCATAAGAATAATTTGTGATTTACATGTTTAAATTATACGCTCTTTTGTGACTTGCAACCCAACTCGCCCATTTGATTTGCCCCTATCCTCATTGTTATTATGCGCAAACACTAGCCAAGATAAATGTCAAGAGGAAAAACACAGCTACATTGAAGAAGCTGTATATGAACTAGGCAATGATGCAACTAGAGGCAGAGCTAGGTGTGGGGATTTGTGGGTTCATACAAACCTAATAGCTTTTTCATAGACTCTGTATTTGTACAAGAAAAATAAATAAATATATATGTATATTAACTTGTGAATCCCTGATAAAATTGATTGATGGAAAGGACCTACAGTTGTGGGTTCGAAACCCCCTCTCTTTTTTTAAAGAAAATTTAGAACCTCCAAACTTTTAATCCTGGCTCGACCTCNACTAGCCAAGATAAATGTCAAGAGGAAAAACACAGCTACATTGAAGAAGCTGTATATGAACTAGGCAATGATGCAACTAGAGGCAGAGCTAGGTGTGGGGATTTGTGGGTTCATACAAACCTAATAGCTTTTTCATAGACTCTGTATTTGTACAAGAAGAATAAATAAATGTATATGTATATTAACTTGTGAATCCCTGATAAAATTGATTGATGGGAAGGACCTACAGTTGTGGGTTCGAAACCCCCTCTTTTTTTAAAGAAAAATTAGAACCTCCAAACTTTTAATCCTAGCTCGACCTCTGGATTTAGAACCTCCAAACTCTTAATCCTGGCTCGACCTCTGGTTGCAGCAGCTAAGTATTAAATTCAAAATGTTTGTTGGAAACAAAAACTCTTTGTACAAAAAGGCATGAACACTGTGCAAGAAAGGCCTTTGCTGCTAAATCTTAGTCATACAAGTAAATAATATCTGACTCTTAAAACATATCCAGAGAAGTCTGCTCCAGTATACCATCTCGACAAGTTCCATCCAAGAATCTGAAACATATGAGACGGTAAAAACTCAGTTTTGGCACACATTTCCTCCAATCCTTGCGTAAGATGAACAGGTATTGCTAAGGACATGTTCAGGGCCAATGAGGCACTCTTTTATGTAAGATTCAAGACATAGCAGTCTTTTTCTTAAATTACAAATGTTTCAAGGAATTATCCTTTGCTGTGAAGCGAAAGTAACAATAAGTGTGAATATATATATGTATAGATTTATCTTTACTATCTAAAGTATAAAAATCAAACCAATATACGATTATTATTAAGAAACTTATATGAATTTACTTAGAATTGTTCCTAGAGAGTTCAAATTACAAACAACAGTAGAAAACCAAAAAAAAAAAAAAAAAAGATAAAAGGTAAATAGGATGTTGTAAAAACAGCATTCTGCAATCTTTTATGAACAAAAACTAACTTACCTTGAATTTTCCAGCTTTGTGCAACCAGAGTCTCCAACGGCACCAATGTCCACAACGTTCCAATCTGTACCCTGAAAATGAAATAGGAAAAACAAAATAATGTTGAAGACTGCAAACATAATCTGGAGAAGTGTCTACTATCAACAGAACCCAAAATGAAATCTGTCTTGCATCAAAGAATCCCGTGTCAGTCGGGACATACATTTTGTCTTTGTATCACAGTGACCTACTAGCTCCATCTAATGAATAGCAGATAGCTCATTAACAGAATTCATTGGCTCGGTCCACAGACACCCTTTACTACCTTAGTCAAAGTACTTGAGTTGATAAACTTGTTAAAAGAATTCGAATTGAAAGTTCACCTAACGTAATTGCCGCCCATAGATTTTGACTTGAAATGCCACAACAACGTTCTAGTATGACCTTGGAACTAATAACCAATGAGAAAAAAATACATAAATATTCATGATTAAACCATATCTTAAAAGTTATATAGATATTCATAAATTTGTTTCAAGTGAAATAGAAAAATGTTTGGAAAACTATAAAAGGAGAATGGAGGAGAATAACTCATGGAAAATAATAATTAAAAATGTTACTCAGAAACTGAAAGAGAAACAGAAACTTACATAGGAGTTAAGCTTCCACCTACTTCAATTTTTGGAATATGGGAAATGTTGGTTGGACCAATACTGGGAGTTTGGGGTAATCCGATTGGTGCAACTTTCTTCTAACTTTGGGGCAGCCTTTAATTTCCAGGTTCCGTGATTTGGTGAGGGCAGAGAATCCCAGTGCAAACGTCCGAACACCACCAGATCACGAAGGGACAACAGCTGCATCAAAGAAACGGGGAAACTACGTTTAGTTGAACACTACATAATTTGCATAAGCAGTAGAAGTATCAAAAGAGGATATATTTATCATTTGATGCATTCTTTAGCAGAATACTTAAAATATGAGGTACTTGATGGGCTGTTCCTCCCTTAACCAGATGTCTCGGGTTTGAGCCTTGGGTATTGAAAAATCCTTGGTGGAGAGTGCTTTACCTCGAATTGGGCCCTACACAGCACGAATTTGGAATAGTCTACTTCCCATGCTTGATAAAAGTAAAGAGAGACATCACTTTAAAACTTTTTATTGCACATGCTTTAAAAACATACAAATAGTTTCACTTAATAATTGTTGGTATCCCCCATTATGAAGAGTAAAATGTTGACAGATATGTTATCGTTACTAATTATTCATGAAAGTGTCCCGTAATGTCTACCGCTGAAGATTTTGTTCTTCAACAAAACAAATGTGGTGGTGGAACATAACCAACCCTGTTTAAACAGTACGAATTGCGTCACGAGAAAAAGTAGTGAAAAAAAAAAGCGCATTCCTCTGACAGGTCTAAATGAAAATTTACCTAAGGTAATTGCCTGCCACTTGTGGATTTTGACTTGATTTACCACAGTGATGTTCAACTAAGTTCAAGCATGACCTTGGAACTAGCAACCTATAAGGAAAAAAAAACATAAAATCTCATGAATAAACCATATCTCAGAAGTAATATAGAGCTATCGTACTTGAAGAATTAGAAGAAGAAGAACAATTTGTTTCAAGTGAACTAGCAGAATGCTGAAAGCATAGATAAGATGCAATTGACTAATAATATTGCATATTTTATGTCAAAACAATTGCAGGATAAATTGTAGTATTAAATTACATACAGAACATCTTTTCAAGAACTAATAGGAAATAATAATTAAAAATGTGACTCGGACACGGAAAGAGAAACAAAGACTTACGCAAGTCCTGAATTATGCTTCGACCAACTTTAACTTTAGGAATATGGGAAATGTTGGACCACTAGGAGTTTGGGCCACTCCGATTGTTGCAACTTTCTTCTAACTTTGGGCAGCCTTTAATTTTCAGGCTCTGTAATTTCGTGAGGTGTCGCATGGCATTTCGGGATGGCAGATGCTCTAGTTTTTCACAGTTAAATAAATCTAACTCTTCCAAAGAAACAAGGTTGCCGAGCCCATCCGACAGAGATTCTAACAATGGACAATCGCGGATGTCCACAAACCGTAATTTGGGCATGGCATCTGAGAAGTCAAGATGTTGTAGCCGTTTGCACCTCACTAGATGTAATGTTTCAAGAGAAATAAGGTTGTCAAGTCTATGAGGAAGAGCCTCGATTCCGAAATCACATATATGGATATGTATTAGGGAAGAGAGTTGCATAAACTGATACGGCACAGAATTCCAGTGCCCAAGTCCGGTCACCGCCAGATTACGAAGGGACAACAGCTGCTGAATGCCATTAAAAATCAATTGGAATGCTTCAAAATCCACCATCTCTGGGAAAGGACCAATTTCCAATACCCTTAACCTGGTAAGACGGTGAAGGCCCCCTGCGGGTATACTAATGAATTTGGGACAATCTGATAAACCCAAATAAAAAAGTGAAGGCATTTCCCACACATGTAAAGGCAAGGAAATTAAGTTGTTACAGCAGCTGACCATAAAAAATCCCAGAGACCGACAATGCTCTAGCATTCCACTTGGTAAACTGGCCAATCCATCACAATCCCATAACTCAAGAGTTTGGAGAGAAGTCAAATAATTCTCTCCACTAGGAACAGGAAAAGAACTGAAATTGGGGCAGAAGTGTATTTGTAAGCTCTTGAGAGAATGGAGATTGTACAAGCTTTGTGGCAAGTTACGAAACTCTCTGCAGCCTGAGACCGTTAGGTTTTGAAGAGAAACGTTGTTGCGTAGCATCTCATCTGGAAAACAAGTGAGCTCTTTCACAGCATAGATACTAAGCTTTACGAGAGATGTCAAGTTGCTGCACAAGTTCAACAATGGCATTTCACTGTCAACTCCTTCAATACTTAATTTATGGAGGATTTCAAATTGACTTGGAGTACTTTTTAACAATGGACAGTTACTAATGCTCAACTTCTCAAGCTCAGGAAACAATCTTACNAGCTCTTTCACAGCATAGATACTAAGCTTTACGAGAGATGTCAAGTTGCTGCACAAGTTCAACAATGGCATTTCACTGTCAACTCCTTCAATACTTAATTCATGGAGGATTTCAAATTGACTTGGAGTACTTTTTAACAATGGACAGTTACTAATGCTCAACTTCTCAAGCTCAGGAAACAATCTTACCCCAATTTCATCTCCCTTCCACTCAATAAGACTAGACATATCCTCCAATATTAGTTCTTTCAGTGACGGGAACACTTGGATATTGCTGCTTGATCCATTATTGTTACCATCAATACCATAAAATCTAGGCCCGATGCTTTCCACCTCGTGGAATCCTAACAGCTCAAGATGCCGAAGCAATTTCAGTTGACCAAGTGATGGAATTTCTTTGCATCTTTTGCAACCACTTAATTTCAACTTGACCAAATTTGGTAGCAAATTTTCACAAAACCATGAAGGAAATTTAGTCCCTAAATAGTCCACTACTGCTAAGGTTTTCAAGTTAGGATGAGGTTGAAGACCATCCAAGACATACTCATCATTGGTTTCACTTCCTTCTAGTTCGTCATGGAACCACACATATGCCAGCTTGTAGATATTCGATTTCTCTTGTAAATATGTTGTTCGAGCTTCTTCTCTATCACCAACCAATTGTAGACCATTGATCGTCAATTCACCTCTTAGGTTTTTCAAATGACCTAATTCTTCTATTTGACGACCTTTCTCTAAACCTACCTTGAAAAACTGGAGGGTTTGAAGACAAGTCAATTGTCGCATCTTAGGTGGCATCTGAAAATGTTTTTCATCAATACACAAAAAACTGCAATAAATGTGCCTCAAATTTATCATATTTCCCATCTCATATGGAAGTTCCTTGAGTGAATCACAGTCATTGATTCTAAATGTTTGCAAATTATAGAGCTCGCAAATAGAATTGGGCAAGGTTGTGATCTTAGTGTTCGAGAGATCAAGATACCTCAAGTATATTAGCTTCCCGATTTTGGCTGACAACTCCTTGATTCCTGAACTGGACAAATTTAAAACTTTCAAGAACTTGAAGCTCAACAACATATCTTCCGAGATATAATTGCTTCTCCAAAACAGTGTGCACAAACGTTCTGGTTCATTTATCTTATCTATTTTATCCCTTGGTGACTCCCATCCAAAGTATCGAACTTGAGAAAGTTTTTCTTCATCATCACCCTTCAGATCAAATAGTTTAGATTTTAAGATATCTCCGGCCAAATCATGCACAAGATCGTGCATCTTACAGTGTGTTATATTGTTAAGCTCATCTAGCTTAACATCTTGCAGCAAGGAATTTTGCAACAAGATTTGAAAAAACTTGTGCCCAACGTCTTCCATCACAGTGGTCTCTTGACATGGACGGAGAAAGCCTTCTGCCATCCATAGTTGGATAAGTTGGTCCTTTTCAAACTCAAAATCTTTTGGAAACATTGCAAAGTAAGCAAAGCATTTTTTCAGTTGTGGAGATGGTAGATAAACATAGCTGAGTTTTAGGATTTTCTTTATGCTATTTTCTCCATTATCATCTTCACCTGCAACAAGGGGGTTGCCATCAAGAATTGCTTGCCATTCATGTTTTTCCTTGTTGTGTAATAGGCCTCCCAACACACTTGCAGCCAACGGCAGACCTTGACACATTTTAACAATCTTATTGCCCATGCTCGCTAATTCTTCTGGAACCCTGCCATCAACAAATGCTTTTTGTTTGAAAATAGACCAACAATGATCTTCTGTTAACTTTCCCAAGATATGAAGATCTGTTGCTACTGTGGATGCCACCCGCTTCATACGAGTAGTCACAAGAATGCAGTTTCCTCTGGATGTATTTATTCCTCTCAACGTGTCAACGAACTGATGCCACGATGTAGAGTCAACACACCACAAATCATCCAGGACTAGGAAATAGTTTTTTCCTCCCAATTCATCTTGTAGCTTCTTAACTATTATATCTCTCCTTTGGACCTCAATTTTCCTCTCTGTCAATGATTCGAGGATTTGTTCAAGAAAGCTCTTCGTTTCAGACATTTCAGGTAGACACAACCAAATTCTCTTTTCAAAGATTTGCTTGACGTGTTCATCATTGTAAATCCTCTTAGCCACAGTTGTTTTCCCTAAACCCCCCATACCCACAATGGGAATGGTGCACAGAACAACATCCTCCTCTTTCATCTTCAAAATTCTCTCCTTTATCTCAGCAACATCCAAATCTCTACCAACAACATCTGAAGCAACTACTAAGGAATCTGTTTCTCGAATTGGTAGTATTTTCCGAGAAGGTACCATGAGTGATTGTAGACCGAGGTCTTTGGCTAACTTATTGATAGCCGTCAACTCTTTATTTATGTTGTTGATTTTTTGAGACATTTTTCTCTTAAAAGCAGTATGAGAAAAGAAACCACTGACCTTTTTCATTGGGCTGTTTCGGATGCTCATCACTTTTGTTTTGAGAGATTCATATCTGAATCGATCAAACACATTTTGAGCATCTTCAGCAACTCTCTCAAGCCTGTTGAGCCATTGTTCGACAGACTGTTGTTTCTCAACTTGTGGTGTTTCAACATCATGAATGAAAGCTTGGATTAAAGATACATTTTGTGTCAACATTTCGAGATCTTTGTTGAAATCCCTTGAGCTGTTGACCTCCTCGATAGTGAGAGAAATCAACTTTTCAAGCAAAACTTGAACAGTAGCACCAATTACAGGATCGGCCATTGTTGTGTTTGCTTCTTCACAAAATCAAAGTCTTGTCAAAGTAATAAGTTTTCTTTTTGCAGAGCACTAAAAGGAAGACAGACAATANTCAATGTCAAAAAATAGACAAAAATTTGAAAGTGAACAAAAAATACACCAATATTACAAACATAAGAGATTATTAATGCTTCAAATAAAAACTCAAGGAACACTTAAACCTTATAAGGGACTGTTTGGACTTCTTCCCGTTGTTTGCATATACAATCATTCAAACAGTTATAAAAAGGAAAAGAAGTCTAAATATATGTGGATGAAAACCAAGTTTGAGCGCGTGAGAGTCTCAAATATGTTAAAATGGATCCTTTTCCTCTTATATTCATTTACTTAAGTAGTTTTTTTAATTTGTTTTATTTGTACGAGTACTTTTTTTTTTTTTTTTGTATAAAGGGAAAAATGATTTGATATACTCCTCAATTTTATCATTTAGAATTGAAATACCTTTTTTTAATATAAAAGATAGCTCATATATACCCTTACTATTACAATAATGACTCATGTATGCCCAGGGTATCAAAAATGAACTCAACCATAGGTAATCCGCCTAGAATTTTAAGGGTTGGACTCAAAATAATTTGAATTGGGTTTAATCTCAACCCATTCAAGTCTAACTCATTTTAAGAGAATCCTCAAGTGAGCCCAATTCAATCTCCAATTTCAACCCGTTTTAAAACTTTTTATTGAGATATGTTCCTATATTGAAGGTATGAATTATTATCTATTTAACATCTTTTAAGATTTATCTATCCATTTGTTACTTTTTAAAAAAAAATTCTTGAGCTGAAATTCAAATTGTGATTATAAAAGTTAAATATTAATCTGTTAAAATTATTGAGATTAATCGGGTCAAATTGGGCGGGTCAAGACCCAACCCCTTTTTTTAGCCCATTTGACCCCAAAGCAAACTTGGACGGGTCAAGACCCAACCCGATTTCTATTTCAACCCATTTTAGTATCTCCAATTTCAATTAAACCCGTCCATTTGACACCCCTAGCCCTTACTATTACAATAATGACTCATAAATACCCTCTCAATTTAAAAGTGACTCATATATATCCCTAATTCTCTATCGTTACAAAAGTGAAAAAAATAATTTTAAATTTATTTTTTTAATTTTTAATATTTTTAAAAAATCATGTATTTGATATATTTCACACATAAATTTTTTTTGAGTTCTTTGATTATTATTATTTGATTTTTTTATTCTTATTTTTTTTTTCATTTTTAGTGTAAAATCGGATAAAATAAAAAGAAAAAAGTTTGAATGGAAAAGGATTAAAAAGCTAAAAAATAAACTAATTTTTTGTAGCTATATTGTAATTTAGTTTTTATATGTATAAAAAAAATATTTGAGACATTTATAATAAATTTTACAGTAAAATAAATGAAAATAAATAAATTTGACCATTAAAATACTAATTCAAATTAGTCGATTATTATAAATGGTCGGAAAAAAAAAACAGGTGAGAAAGATTAAATATACCATATATGAATCATCTTTTTTGAATCCATGAGAATAATTTGTAATTTACATCTTTAAATATAATGTCATCAATTTACACATTCACTAATATTTTGTGCAGCTTTTGACAATTTACTCATGAATTTTTCACGATCTTGTAAGCACGGGTCATGACAATACACTCTTTTGTGACTTGCAAATCAACTCACCCATTCGATTAGGCTACCCTCATTGTTTATTATGCGCAAACACTCGCCAAGATAAATTTCAAGAGGAAAAGCACAGCTACATTAAAGCAGGGCGGACCTAGTATTTTCTTTAAGGGCAGGGGGTGTAGTAAAAGAATAGCCAAGATGAATTTGAAGAGGAAAAGAACAGCTACATTAACTGATTAAAGAAGATGTATATGAACTAGGCAATGATGCAGCAGCTAAGCATTAAGTTCAAAATGTTTGCTGGAAACAAAAAACTCTTTGTACAAGAAGGCATGAACACTGTGCAAGAAAGGCCTCTGCTGTCAAATCTTAGTCATACAAGTAAATAATATCTCCTCTCCAGTTTCCGCCTAATGTAATTTCCCTGGCTAATCACGACACTTAAACACATCTAAGAGAAGTCTGCTTCAGTATACCATCTCGACAAGTTTCATGCCATTGTTTCATTCAAGAATCTGAAACATAGGAGACGGTAAAAAGTCAGTTTTAGTAGCACAGCAACCTCCTAACTTCATCTTATGAATAGTTCATGAACAGAATTCAATGGCTCGGTCCACGGATACCCTTTACTACCTGACCAAAGTACCTGACCTGATATTGAGTTTACGCTTCTATTGTATAGAAAAGAAGAAAAAATAGATTTCAAGTGAACATCCAAAAGGGGAAGTCTAGAACATGGTACTTGTTGGTTGGTTGAACTACTCATTCATTATTTACCCAAAACTACTTGTTAGTCTTTTTATTTTCATTAACTCGTAGAAAAAGGTTACATATTATCAAAAGACACCCATACATAAAAGAATAGTTTCACTAGGGCAAATGAACGACTGTGTACTAAATTATTTTTACTTAATAGTTGTTGGTATATATCCATGTTATGAAGAGTAAATGTTGAGAGATTATGTAGTCAGTAGTCTTTACCAAATGCTCATGAGGAAAAAAAAAGGGAGTGCAAAGAAAAACTTGACAAAATTATTACAGAATTCTAAATGGAATTTCACCTAATGTAATTGCTGCCCATGGATTTTGGCTTAAAATGCCACAACAACGTTCTAGTGTGACCTTCGAGCTAATAACCTATGAGTAAAAAATACATAAATATTCATGATTAAACCATATCTTAAAGTAATATAGATATTCATAAATTTGTTTCAAGTGGAATAGAAAAATGTTTGGAGAATGGAGAAGACTAACTCGTGGAAAATAATAATTAAAAAATGCGACTCGGAAATTGAAAGAGAAACAGAGACTTACTCAAGCACTGATATAGGGGGATTCTACCAACTTCAATTCTTTGAATATGGGAAATGTTGGACCACTGGGAGTTTGGGCCACTCCGATTGGTGCAACTTTCTTCTAACTTTGGGCAGCCATTAATTTGCAGGCTCTGTAATTTCTTGAGGTGTCGCATGGTATCTCTAGATGGCAGATACTCTAGTTTCTCACAGTTTTCTAAATGTAACAGTTCCAAAGTAACAAGGTTGCCAAGCCCATCCGACAGAGCTTCTAACAATGGACTTTCATAAACAAACAGATATTGTAATTTGGGCATGACATATGAGAAGTCCAGGTTCTGTAGCCGTTTGCACCTCAGTAGCATTAATGTTTCAAGAGAAGTAAGGTTGCCAAATCTATGAGGAAGAGCCTCGATTCCGAATCCACATATATGGATCGCTGTTAAGCCAGAGAGTTGCATAAATTGATAGGGCAGAGAATCCCAGTGACCATGTCCATACACCGTCAATGTACGAAGGGACAGCAGCTGCTGAATGCCATTAAAAATCAATTGGAATGCCTCAAAATCCACCATCTCTGAGAAAGGACCAATTTTCAGTTCACTTAACTCAGTGAGATGGTCAATACCCCCGGAGGGTAAACTAATCAATTTGGGACATCGTGATATATTCAAATAGGAAAGTGAAGGCATTTCCCCCACATGTAAAGGGAATGAAACTAAATTGTCACAGCAGCTGACACTCAAAGTTTCCAGAGACCGACAATGCTCTAGCATTCCACTTGGTAAACTGCTCAATCCTTCACAATCCCGTAACTGAAGATGTTGGAGGGAAGTCAAATAATTCTCTCCACTGGGAACAGGAAAGGAATTGAAATTGGCGCACCTGGTTATCTTTAAGGTCTTAAGAGAATGGAGATTGTACAAGCTTTGTGGCAATTCATGAAACTCTCCGCAGCCTGAGACCACTAGGTTTTGAAGAGAAACCTTGTTGCGAAGCATCTCATCTGGAAAACAAGTGAGCTCTTTAATATCATGGACACTAAGCCCTACGAGAGATGTCAAGTTGCTGCACAAGTTCAACAATGGCATTTCACTGTCAACCATGACAATCTCTAATTCACGGAGGATTTCAAATTGATTCGGAGTGCTTTTTAACAATGGACAGTTACTAATCGTCAACTTCTCAAGCCTAGGAAACATTCTTACTCCAACTTCATCTCCTTTCCACTCAATAAGGCTAGACATATTGTTCAATTCTAGTTCTTTCAATGACGGGAACACTTGGATATTGCTGCTTGATCCATTATTATTAACATCAACACCATAAAATGTAGGTCCGATGCATTCCAATTCAAGGAATCCTATCAGCTGAAGATGCCGAAGGGATTTCAGTTGGCCAAGTGATGGAATTTCTTTGCACCTTTTGCAACCACTTAATCTCAACATGACCAAATTTGATAGCATTTTTTCACTGAACCATGAAGCAAATTTAGTCCCTAAATAGTCCACAACTTCTAAGGTTTTCAAGTTCGGATGTGGTTGAAGACCATCCAACACATGCTCATGATTGATCTCACAGCCTTCTGGTTCATCATGGGACCATGAATACACCAGCTTGTAGATATTTGGTTTCTCCTGTAAATATGCTGTTCGAGCCTCTTCTTTATTTCCGACTAATTGTAGACGTTCGATCGTCAATTCACCTCTAAGATTTTTCAAACAACCCAGTTCTTCTATTCGACGACCTTTCTCTGAACCTACATAGAAAAACGGCAGCGTCTGAAGACTAGTCAATTGCCCCATATTAAGTGGCATCTGAAAATCTGATTCGAAAAAATGGTAGCAGCATATGTGTCTCAAACTTATCATATTTGCCATTTCTTCTGGAAGCTTCCTGAGTGGATACCAGCTGCTATAGAATCTCAAAGTTTGCAAATTGTAGAGCTTGCATATGGAGTTGGGAAGGTCGTTCATCTCAGTATTGGAGAGATCAAGATATCCGTCGTTCATCTTAGTATTGGAGAGATCAAGATATCTCAAGTATATTAGCTTGACGATTGAGGCTGACAACTCCTTGATGTCTGACCCGGACAAATTTAAAACTCTCAAGAACTGAAAGCTCAATAGCATATCATCAGATATATTGCTCTTCCAGAACAATGTGCACAAACGTCCTGGCTCATATATCTTATCTATTTGATCACTTGGTGATTCCCATCCAAAGTATCGAACTTGAGAAAGATTTTCTCCTCCGACACTCTTTTGATCAAATAGTTTAGACTTAAAAATATCTCCAGCCAAATCATGCACAAGATCATGCATCTTACAGTGTGTTATATTGTTGTACTCATCTAGATTAACATCCTGCAGCAAGGAATATTGTAACAAGAGTTGGAAAAACTTGTTCCCAACGTCTTCCATCACAGTGGTCTCTTGACATGGACGAAGAAACCCTTCTGCCATCCAGAGTTGGATTAGTTGGTCCTTTTCAAACTTAAAATCTTTTGGAAACATTGCAAAGTAAGAAAAACATTTCTTCAGATGTGGAGATGGTAGATAATCATAACTGAGTTTTAGGATATTCTTAATGCTATCTTCAGATGCAACAAGGGAGCTGCCATCAAGAATTGCCTGCCATTCATGTTTTTCCTTGTTACAAAAGAGGCCTCCCAACACACTAGCAGCCAAAGGTAGACCTTGACACATTTCAACAATCTTGTTCTCCACACTCAGTATTTCCTCCGGAACTTCCCCATCAACAAATGCTCGTTGTTTGAAAATGGACCAACACTGATCATCAGTTAATTTCCCCAACTTATGAAGATCTGCTGCTACTATGGATGCCACCTGCTTTGAACGAGTAGTCACGAGAATGCAGTTTCCTCTGGATGTATTTATTCCCCTCAAGGTGTCCAAGAACTCGTGCCACAAAGTATAGTCAACACGCCACAAATCATCCAGGACAAGGAAATACTGTTTTTCTCCCAATGCATCTCGGAGCTTCTTGACTATTATATCTCTGCTCTGGACCTCAACTTTCCTCTCTGTCAATGATTCGAGGATCAGTTCAAGAAAGCTCTTAATTTCAGACATTTCAGGTAGACACAACCAAATTCTCTTTTCAAAGTGTTTCTCGATGTGTTGGTCATTGAAAATCCTCTTAGCCAGAGTAGTTTTCCCTAAACCCCCCATACCGACTATGGGAATGGTGCACAGAACAGCATCCTTTCTCATGTTCAAAATCTTCTCCTTTATTTCAGCAACATCTTTGTCTCTACCAACAACATCTGAAGGAACTACTGCAGAATCTGTTTCTCGGATTTGTAATATTTTCCGAGAAGGAACTGTCAGTGATTGGAGACCGAGGTTGTTGGCTAACTGATTGATATCCCTCAACTCTTCATTGATCTTATTGATTTTTCGAGACATTTTGTACTTGAAAGCAGTATGAGAAAAGAAGTGACTGACCTTTTCCATTAGTTTGGCTCGGTTGTTCATCACTTTTGCTTTGATAGATTCATATGTGAATTTGTCAAACACATTTTCAGCATCTTCAGCAATTCTCTCAAGCATCTTGAGCCATTCTTCCACAGCCTTATCTTCGACTTGTCGTCTTTCAGCATCATGAATGAAAGCTTGGATCATGGTTACATATCTTGACAGCATTCTGAGATTTTTCTTGCAGTTCCTTAAACTTCTGGCCTCCTCAATTGTGAGAGAAAGTAGCTTCTCAAGCACAACCTGAACAGTAGCACCAATTACAGGGTCGGCCATTGTTGGTTTTTCTCCTTAATTCACACAAAGTCGTCTTCTTCCTCTACACCAAAGTTTTTGCACAAATCTTCTTTTGCTAGTTGTTTGCCCACCACTAAAAAAAAGAATAATCCTATCACTAAAGTAAAGAATAATTCAAATAAAGAATAGCTTTAATTTTGGGTGGTCGTTGTGTTACTTTTTATTTCTAATGAATGGCAGTCACTTTTCATTATGATTTTGAATAATGCAACCTAATCATCACATTTCTCGTATCATATAAAAATGGAAATAAAAAAAAGATTGAAAATTGAAATATCATAATAATCTTATAAAGTTGAGTTACTTCATTAATGTCATTAAAAATAGAAATAAATTATTACTTTATAAACTCTAAAAACTAAATTATGTCTAATTAATTAAATATTAAATAAATCATATCATATTATGTTAACTAAATACTAAATAGTATATCATATTATACTACATATTAAATAGTAATCATATCACATTACAAAGAAAAAAATATATATATCTAAATGTTGGATTGTCATTTTTGCCATATGATAAATTAGATAACTAATTACATTAAGTAATATTATTTTTCCCCTTAAGTTAAAAAACATCTGTTAAATAATTTTTTCAATTATATGAATTGATCGTGATTTGGGAATGGAGAAGTGGTACTTTAATGCTCGCACAAGTGACATTCATGTTATACAAAATTAATTGTTTTAAATTCAAAGATTTTTTTTCATCTCTATAGAACTTTTACAATTCCTATTTTTATTTTTTATTTTTCTTAACTAATTGGATTTTCAAATTTTAAAACTTTTAAATTAATAACCTAATTGTTAATACAAAGATTAGTAGAATTTGACTATATATATATGTTAAAAGGAATTTTAAAGAACAACATCAAGAAACACTATATAAAGATAACAAATGATTTCCATTTTTTTTAAAAAAAATAAAAGGCCAAAAGGCCTGAATTAGAATACAAATTACTTGAATGAGTACCTTTTAATAAATAATTATTGATTTTAGCGATAGGGAAAATTGTATAAAACAGCAAACTGTTAATTCAAATTAAATGTTATAGCCATAGTTTCTTTTATTTGTAATTCGCAGCAAACATTTCATGTTTTTTGCCACATCCCATTTGTATATCGAAATATAAAAATGCAGGACCCATTTGTATACCGAAATATACAAATGTAGGATCCATTTGTAGACCAAATTATACAAATGCAAGACCCATTTGTATACCGAATTATACAAATGCAGGACCCATTTGTATACCGAAATATACAAATGTAGGACCCATTTGTATACCGAAATATACAAATGCTGGACCCATTTGTATACCGAAATATACAAATAGACCCAATTACATATATTTTTTTTTATGTATATGTAAACCTAAAATTTAACTTTCACATATAGCAAACATAAAAATCATATTTGTATGTTATAGCTATAGTTTGTATAATTGTGCTCCATAGCAAACTTTATGTTTGCTATGACTATTTATCTATATATTTCAGTATACATATACATAAAAAATATGTATTTGGGTCTATTTGTATATTTCGGTATACAAATGGGTCCTGCATTTGTATATTTCGATATACAAATAGATCTTGCATTTGTATATTTCAGTCTATTTGTATATTTCAATATACAAATGGGTTCTGCATTTGTATATTTTGGTATACAAATGGGTCCTGCATTTGTATATTTTGGTATACAAATGGGTTCTGCATTTGTATATTTCGGTATACAAATGAGTCCTGCATTTGTATATTTCGGTATACAAATGGGATGGCAAAAAAAAAAAAGGATGTTTGTTGCGAATTACAAATAAAATAAATTATGGCTATAACATTTAATTTGAATTAATAGTCTGCTATTTCATACAATTTTTCCTACTTTTATTTCTTAACATTTATAGCAATATATAACAATATTGTGATAAATTTGCTATATGTATTAAAAGTAAATTATGTATGTAATATGTATGTATTATAACTGTTTGAAAATATATTCCGTTTTTTTTTTTAAGAAATTGACACATTGTATTATAAGTGTATTAAAATGTGTAATAAATGTATTATCCATCAATAAAACTTTTATTATATGTGTGTTATAAATTGTTCTCTGTAATATATATTAAAATTGTATTATAAATATATTTAAAGTGATCAAGAGAAAAAAAATGTTATGGCAATAAATAGTAAATATTTTCTTAATATAATATATTTATGTAAGTTTTCAACTATGTACATCAAATGGGGTTAGACCCAAGTCATAACGACCCGGTCCAACCAGAAAACAACAAAGCAAAAGAAAAGAGCAAAAATTAAAGAAAATCAAAGGTTAAAGAAACTCTAGAAATGAAAATGGAAAGTGGTAGCTAAGGAGTTCCTGTCTTCCTGGACTTCATCGGCCAAAACCAGAGAATAATTTTGACATAATACATAAATATTACCCTTAACTTGACGTCAGTTATCAACTATGACCTTTAACTTTGTGTTTGCATAATTAGACACTTAAACTTGAATAAAATTGAACAAATAGACACATTAATCCCACATGGCACCCTACATGGTAATTTTTTGTCCTACGTAGTGTATTATGACATGTAGGACACATGTGTCTCCTTGTTCAATTTTATACAAGTTTAAGTGTCTACTTGTTCACACTTAAAGTTAGAGGTAATAGTTGTTCGGTGAAGAGAAGTTAAGGGTCATGATTATGTATTATGCCAATAATTTTTGTGACGTTTAGAACCTCACAAAAATATCAATATCCCCTTCCATGAAAGTGCAGCTACATCTGAAGATCACGAATTCCTTGAATTTTCCAGCTTTGTGCAAACTTGGTAAAAGAATTCTAATTGAAAGTTCACCTGACGTAATTGCCGCCCATGGATTTTCACTTGAAATGCCACAACAATGTTCTAGTATGACCTTGGAACTAATAACCAATGAGAAAAAAATACATAAATATTCATGATTAAACCATATCTTAAAAGTAATATAGATATTCATAAATTTGTTTCAAGTGGAATAGAAAAATGTTTGGAAAACTATAAAAGGAGAATGTAGGAGAGTTACTCATGGAAAATAATAATTTAAAATGTTACTCAGAAACTGAAAGAGAAACAGAGACTTACAAAGGAATTAAGCTTCCAACAACTTCAATTTTTGGAATATGAGAAATGTTGGTTGGACCACTAGGAGTTTGGGCTACTCCGATTGGTGCAACTTTCTTCTAACTTTGGGCAGCCTTCAATTTCCAGGTTCAGTATTTGGTGAGGGCAGAGAATCCCAGGGCAAACGTCCAAACACCACCAGATCACGAAGGGACAACAGCTGCATCAAAGAAACGGGGAAACTACGCTTAGTTGAACTTGAAAAATCTTTGGTGGGAAGTGCTTTACCTCGAATTGGGCTCTACACGACTCGAATTCAGAATAGTCGACTTCCTATGCTTGATAAAAGTATAGAGAGACATCACTTTAAAACTTTTTGTTGCACATGTTTTAAAAACAAACAAATAGTTTCACTTAATAATTGTTGGTATCCCCCATTATGAAGAGCAAAACGTTGACAGATTATGTTGTCGTTACTAAATATTCATGAAAGTGTCCCTTAATGTCTACGGCCAAAGATACTGTTCTTCAACCAAACAAATGTGGTGGTGGAACCAGTGGCGGAGGCAGGAATTCTATCAAGGGGGTTCAAATAAAGAGCAAAACGTTGACAGATTATGTTGTCGTTACTAAATATTCATGAAAGTGTCCCTTAATGTCTACGGCCAAAGATACTGTTCTTCAACCAAACAAATGTGGTGGTGGAACCAGTGGCGGAGGCAGGAATTCTATCGAGGGGGTTCAAATAAAAAAAAAGTTGTTGCCTGGAATCGAACCCGTGACCCAAAGCTCACATAGGCTGAATCCTGACCCCCATAAACCACTGAGCTACTCCTTTGACATATGCTCAGGGGGTTCAATTTTAAATATATACACGTACACAAAAAAATTGATCTTATATATATAGTGTAATTTTTTTTCCGAGGGGGGTCGGATGACCCCCTGGACACACTATAGATCCGCCCCTGGGTGGAACATAACCAACCCCGTTTAAACAGTAAAAATTGTGTCATGAGAAAAAAGTAGTGCAAAAAAACGCATTCCTCTAACAAGTCTAAATGAAAATTTACCTAACGTAATTGCCTGCCACTCATGGATTTTGACTTGATTTACCACAGTGATGTTCAAGTATGACCTTGGAACTAGTAACCTTTAAGGAAAAAAAAACATAAATTTTCATGAATAAATCGTATCTTAGATATACCTTACTTGAAGAATTATAAGAACAACAACAATTTGGTTCAAGTGGACTAGCAGAATGCTGAAAGCATAGATAAGATGCAGTTGACTAATAATTTTGCATTTTTTTCATGTCAAAATAATTGCAGGAGATAGTATTAAATTATGTATACAGAACTTCTTTCTAGAACTCATAGAAAATAATAATTAAAATGCAACTCAGACACGGAAAGAGAAACAGAGACTTACGCAAGTCCTGAATTATGCTTCGACCAACTTTAACTTTAGGAATATGGGAAATATTGGACCACTGAGAGTTTGGGCCACTCCGATTATTGCAACTTTCTTCTAACTTTGGGCAGCCTTTAATTTTTAGGCTCTGTAATTTCTTGAGGTGTCGCATGGTATCTCTAGATGGCAGATACTCTAGTTTTTCACAGTCCTGTATAATTAAATCTTCCAAACAAACAAGGTTGCTGAGCCCATCCGACAGAGCTTCTAACAAGGGACAATTATAGATGTTCAGATACTGTAATTTGGGCATGACATCTGAGAAGTCCACACATTGTAGCTGTTCGCAACTCGCTAGCATTAAACTGTCAAGAGAAGTAAGGTTGCTAAATCTATGAGGAAGAGGCTTGATTCCGAAATCACATAAATTGATTAGTGTTAGGGAAGAGAATTGCATAAGCTGATAGGGCAGAGAATCCCAGTGCAAATGTCCGTACACAGACAATGCACGAAGGGACAACAGCTGCTGAATGCCATTAAAAATCAATTGGCATGCCTCAAAATCCACCATCTCTGAGAAAGGACCGATTTCCAATGCCACTAACCCAGTGAGACGGTGAAGGCCCCCTGAGGGTACACTAATCAATTTGGGACATTCTGATATATCCAAATGTGAAAGTGAAGGCATTTCCCACATGTGTAAAGGCAAGAAGAGTAAATTGTCACAGAAGCTGACCATCAAAGATTCCAGAACTAGTTTTTGAACACGTACGTTGCACGTGTATATCGTGCTAATTAGTATAAATATTTCTAATATATAAGCATACGATGTGTAAAATACAAGCTCGAATCAATGAACGGTGATTATATTCAACTGATATTATCATCATTGCAAGGCACATCATACAAAAATATTGTTATCAAGAGATTTCAAACGTAATACTATAACGACTTCAAATATACAATTCTTATAATAAATCAAGTATTCAACTTGTTAAGAGTATTTTTTTAATACGTCACAACACATAGTTTAAATGTCGGTACTATAGTTGCAAAATATTTAATGCCTTAAAGTTTCCGTCTTCTTTTGAAGGAATAGTAGCCTCCACTTTCTTTTTTATAGATGCACACATATCAAGAAGTTGTCATCGAAGGAGAGTAGTGTTTTTTAATAGTTGTAGAGAAATTCGATCAACATATATCTTCCTTAGGATGGTTAGTAGATCACTATCAAGTTCATATTGTACACCTACAAAAAAAAAAGTATTATTTGTTATAAAAATAATCATTGTTTAAATATTTAATTGACATGAATATGTACTCTTCGTCTTCTTTGACTCATTCAAAATTATTAATTCTGTCATCTTTAAATTTTGAATTATGAAGTACAACACAATCACTTGTGAGATATTAACAATATGGTAGAAAAAAGAAAACAATATAAACCAATAATTATATGGTGCAAAAAATAAATGCATAAAGAAAAAATGACTTTGAATTTGTGTATATACATACTTATGAACCAACCAAAAAATAAATGAATTACATATAAGAAAATTTGAAATCATCAAATAAAAGTTCAATGAAATAGAAGTATTTTCAAAGGATAAATAAACAAATAATAAAAGTATTACTCCCTCTAAATAAGTTCAGATTCCAGCATTTATATAATTAGACATCAAATCAAGCCTTTATAAAACAAAAGTATTTTCATCAAAAAAAAAAAAAAGAGAACAATGAAAGTACTACTCCACCTTACTGAAGTTCAGTTTCTACTGCTCATACAATTAGATACATAGTGATAATAGAGTTTAAATATAAATAGAAGATATTAGGAGAGGTGAAAAGACTTAGAACTGATTTGAATATAATATTTAATGTAAAATTATGTCTTTTTGGATTCTTAAATATAACACATAAATAAGAGAAAATGAAAATTTTTTTACCTAATGACATTATACTGTTGTTTAATGAGAAATCATGTCTTCTTGGTTTATTCATGTGGTTGAAGAGAATATGAAAAGGTTTTTACCTAATGACATTATACCGTTGTTTAATGAGAAATTATGTCTTCTTGGTTTATTAATGTGGTTGAAGAGAATAGGAACGAATTTTGATGAGTGGTGCAACTATTTAATATGCTATTATTTAATTATCTAATTATTAATTAAATATAATGGGAAAAGGCAAATTTGAAAAGAAATCAATTGTGATCTTTGAACTTCTGTTTATAAGATGTTACCCACGTTACATGGACTTTTGGACTTCTTATTAAATAAAATGAAAAGAATTAATGAAAAAAATATGACTAAAAGTGGAAAAATCAGATTTTTTTTACCTTAAAAATGATAATAGAGTCATTTAATTTTACAAGGGCATTTTGGTATTACAACTTTTCACTTGTGATGTTCCCACTTATAATAATACTAGTTTCGGAGAACGTGCCTTGCACATTTGTCCCTTATTATTATTATTAAATTTCTATATACTAAAAAGTTGAGTAATAAAATAGGAAATGCTGAAATTAACAAGAGTAGTTTTATCATTTATATTTTATTCACTAAATAATAAAAGATATACTATGAAGAAGAACATTAAATAGATGATATATCTAGTATATTTTTTTGTTATCCTTCATGTGCGGTTTCTCATTCTCTTTTCTTCTCATGTTCAATAATGCAATTTCCTTCCTATGATAATATCAATCTTTGTAAATTGGTTCTTATAAAGCATATTAAAATTTTAATTCTCAAAGTGTTTTTACATAAATAGTGGAGAATGACTCTTCATATTGAACTTTTAATTTTAAAAAATTATGGATATGAGAAATAATTAACATTCAATAATTAGGCAGAAGAATATCACATTCTCATAAATAAAATAATATCTCTAAAGCAAAAGTAGACATTCTAATTTGGCCAATTACTACTTAACTATTTATGGGTCCAGCTCCGGTCAATAATCTATAGATTGGAGTTTGACAATTTTCCAGCCATAATTAAAATTTTACATCAACAATAAATAGCTTATTATCACAGTATATAGACGTTTGATGCATACAATTTATTAGTTCTAAAAGATTTCATCAGTGTGGTACATATGCAAATTTATGATATAAACACTTGGTACATTATGAATCACACTTGCAGTCATCACCACAATTAATATGTCAATTATTTTTATTATTATATCACATATACATCTTCTTTTTAGCCTTAGAGAAGTATTGTACACATGATTTATGAAGAGAAAAGAATAATACTCCTTTTTTCATAAAATTTCTCTTTGAATATTTAATATAAATTGAGCAATACAAACTTTTCAAAATGACTTATTCTAGATATATGGTCAATTTTTGAGGAATGAATGTTTCAACACATAAATAATAGACTAATAAGGTCAATAGTTTATACATATAAAAGAAAATTTAAATAAAAATACAGCCTCAAAATCACATATATACTATATAGAGTATGATCCATCCTTTATCTCCAATTCGATGGCCCATTTTATTTTAGGGTATGGATTTTTTTTTAAAAAAAATAATCATATTTGATTTCTCATTTAGTTATTCCTATCTCTACTCATAAATAATAATTTCGAAAATATATTTATACTTAAGTAGAACACTCTATCGAGAGCCAAATAAGCATGTCAAATTAACCGACTAATCTTTCATTATGAATTTCATGAGTAATTAAGAAACATAGTGGAACATGAATTGTATATCACTAAGAAATCAATTGTGATCTTTGAACTTCTGTTTATAAGATGTTACCCACGCTACATGGACTTTTGGACTTCTTATTAAATAAAATGAAGAGAATTAGTGAAAAAATATGACTAAAAGTGGGAAAATCAGATTTTTTTTACCTTAAAAATGGTAATAGAGTCATTTAATTTTACAAGGGCATTTTGGTATTTCAATTTTTCATTTGTGATGTTCCCACTTATAATAATACTAGTAAAGAAAGCCCGGGCGCTGCCCGGGCCCAACATCAATAAAATTATATTGTTACTCTCTCCGTCCCATATTAGATGAGAATCTTACTAAAAATATTTTTTTCATATTATTTGAGCACTTATTAAATTAGGATAGAATTAATTAATTCTTTTCCATTTTACCCCTACAATTAATATGACCATTCCTATATTGTATGTGTATTTTTTGTAACTCATTTCAATGTGCATTGATATAAACAAAGAGCAAAATGGTGAAGTCTTCCAATGTATTAATGATTTCTTAATCACCGTGTAAAGTTGGAAGTGCCCATCTAATATGGGACGGAGGGAGTATAGTTTATGTATTGTTATAAAATTAGTAAAGATTGTTATACTATATTTTGCTCATAAGTGAGCTAATATAGAAACTTATTTGTCATTTGTCTTTTTAATTTCAATTTTAAATAGCAAATAAATGTAGCGATAAGATTGAGGGTAGAAATGAAGCATATCTTTCTAAATTTAAGTAAAAATAAACAAAGTAGAAGTAACATTAGGGTTATCGATAGGACGATTCATTTGGTTATTTTTAAAAAAAATTATATCATTCAATTTTTTGGCTATTTTATAATGTATAACCAAAATTAAAATTTTAAAATCATCCCAATCCTAATTTATGTGACAGAAGCAGTACAAAAATTAGTCTTTTTTTTGTTGTCTTGTAGATATTTTAAGTTATTATTTATTGTAAATTATAGTACTTTTTATTAAAGAACATATGTTACTTTTTATGTTTGAGAGTTAAACCAACTTTTTTTTATGTCTTTTAATTTTATATGTGTTTTGTCCTTTTCCATTTTGAAAAACCAATACTCTCTCCATTTTATTTTATATGTCATTTCTTTTTATAAATATATTGGTTATTCCCTCTCCTTATTGAAACACATGTTGACTTGTGGTGAATACTTATTCCCTCTTCTTATATAGTAAAATATATTGGTTATTCCCTCTCCTTATTGAAACACATGTTGACTTGTGGTGAATACTTATTCCCTCTTCTTATATAGTAATATATGATTTAAGTAGTTTTTTGTTTTATTTGTACGGTTTTATTTTATTTGTACGAGTAGTTTTATTTAAATTTTATATATGAAATAAAACAGGGTCCTAAATGAGTAGTACAATTATCTATTCTCCTCCACTTGTTGTAACATTAATGGATTTATCTCATTCCTTCCAGCACAGAGACAAAACCCAGAAAAGTTGAAGCTTAACAACTCAAACCAAAACCAAAAACTACTTCTCTTCAAATTCAGATAGAAATTCGAACATCGAATTTCAATCTTAAAAATAGAAGATACATTAAAGAAGCTATATATTAGGCAATGATGCAGCAGCCAAGTACAAGTTCAAAATGTTTTCTGGAAACAAAACTGTATTTCTACTAATGGCATGTACACTGTTCAAATCTTAGTCATACATACTATATCCTCCCCAGTTTCCGCCAAATGCAATTTCCCTTGCCAATCATGACACTTAAACACATCTAAGAGAAGTCTGCTCCAATCTACCATCTCAACAAGGTCCATCTCAATAATGTCAAAAATGTGAACATAATTTGGAGAAGCGTCTACTATCAACGGAATCCAAAATGAAATCTGTCTTGAATCTAAGAATCCTGTGTCAGCCGGAACATACATTTTGTCTTCGTATCACAGCTTCATCTTATGAATAGCTCATGAACAGAATTCGATAGTCAGAGAAAGTAGCTTTTCAAGCAAAACTTGAACAGTAGCACTAATTACAGGGTCTGCCATTGTTGCATTTGCTCCTTCAGACCTTCACAATGTCTTCTTCTCAAAAGTGTCTTCTTTTACTAAAAGAAAGTGAATAATTTATACACAATGAATTCAAATAAAGAATAGCTTTTGTTCTGCCATTGTTGCCTTGCTTCACATTTTTTGTATGAAACAGTAATTTTGAATAATTTGGCATATACCGATGAAATGGACTAACTTTACAAATCACAAGACGTAAATGAGCAACAAAAACAATTTAGAAGAAGCTTACATGGAAAGCTTGGTCTGATAAGCAGAGTAGAGAAACCTTCAACTTAATGGACAGATGCCACTCAAACTGGTCCTTCGCAACAGATATTGCTATGATAGCATCCCTGTTAGTAGTACAATATTCTCATGAGAAAAGGAGCTGAAAAACAAAACCAGAAGAAGTTGTTCTTGAACATACAATTTGCCTTTTGTACCACCGAAACCTCCTAGCTGAATCCATGGAAACAATCTAAATGTAGCATCATCAGTAAGAATTATTTGATCTGCCACACATGAATAGCTCATCAGCAGATTTCAATTGCATCAACCATCCATACTTTTCATTAGCTTCACCATAGCACCTGAATAGATATGACAAATACAGAGATTCTTCTTCTTTCGTACAGGTTGGGAAAGGGAAGGGGTCAGGCTTTAATATAACGAAAGAAAGGGGAAAAATAGTCGTTCAAATATAGTGAGAATGCAATACATGACTTTCCTACCATCATGTAATGTTATGGACTGAAACTAATGTAGGCTCTATCTAACAGCTTACTTCCAAAATCTCCTTGCAACTAACAAACTGATTTTCTTTCAAAACTGATATTTTAGCAGTTCGACAATTTTACTTCTGATTCTCCTTATTGCATCACTCAACTATCTCATTTTGCACTAGAAATCAGCTCAAACAAAGGAGACTAGAATTGAAGTTTGCAAGCAGCATACATAGAGCTCTTTGAACGATAACGACATGCGATAGCTCTTTTTATTTGAGAGATTCTGTAGTCCTTACCAAATATTTATGGAAGAGCCAGTAACAGGTCTATAGCCGAAGAATATGTCCTGGAGAGACTGTTTACCACAGAAACCTTGTAGCATAGCACTTGTTCTAGTCGCCTATGACAAAGAATATAAACTTTGATGATTAAAACACATCTTTAAAGGAGTGAATATCTCAAAAGTATCAAATAGTTCCAAAGGATTGAATGAAAAGCTTCAAAAGCTAAAGAGAAACAGAAACTTACGCAAGTCCTGAATTGTCGTGAACTCCACGCTAATTTGTGGAATATGAGAAATCTTGGACCACTGTGAGTTTGTGCCACTACGATTGGTGCAGCTTTCTTCCAACTGTGGACAGCCTTTAATGTTCAGGCGCCGTAATTTGGTGAGGCGCCGCATGGCATCTCTGGATGGAAGATGCTGTAGATTTTTGCAGTTAGATAAACTTAACTCTACCAAAGAAACAAGGTTGCCGAGCCCATCTGACAGAGCTTCTAAGTACGGACAATCATTGATCAGCAGATGTTGTAGCTGTTTGCAGCTTACTAGCTCCAATGTTTCAATAGGAAAAGCCTTGATTCCAAAATCAGTTATTCCGATCTCTGTTACGGAAGAGAATTCCAAAAGCTGATAGGGCAGAGAATCCCAGTGTGCATGTCCGTACACCCACAGCACACAAAGGGATGATAGCGACTGAATGCCATTAAAAATCAATTGGAATGCCTCAAAATCCACCAACTCTGAGAAAGGACCAATATGCAATGTCCTTAACTCTGTGAGACGGTGAAGGCTCCCTGCAGGTACACTTTCCAATTTGGGACATTTTGATATATTCAAATATGAAAGTGAAGGCATTCCCCACACATGTAAAGGCAAGGAAACCAAGTTGTTACATTTGTTGACATTCAGAGATTCCAAAGACTGACAATGCTCTAGCAGTCCGCTTGATAAACTAGTCAATCCATCACAATTGTATAACCGAAGTTTTAGGAGGGAAGTCAAATGATTCTCTCCTCTGGAAACAGGAATGGAACTGAAATTGGTGCAGTCGCCAATACTTAAGCTCTTAAGTGAACGGAGATTGTACAAGCTCTGGGGCAATTCACGAAACTCTCCACAATTCAAGACCAAAAGATGTTCAAGAGAGAAATTGTTGCGTAGTATCTCATCTGTAAGACAAGTGAGCTGTTTCACATCTCTGATAATAAGCATTACAAGAGATGTCAAGTTGCTGCACAAGTTCAACAATGGAATTTCACTGTCAACTCCTTCAATGCTCAATTCACGTAGGATCTCAAATTGATTTGGAGTACTTTTTAGCAAAGGACAGTTCCTAATCGTCAACTTCTTAAGCACAGGAAACATTCTAACTCCAAGTCTGTCTCTACCAACATTTCCTTTTGGTAACAATTGCACTTCCTTCCACTCAGTAAGGCTAGGCATATCCTCCAATAATAGTTCTTTGAGTAACGGAAACACTTGGATATTGGTGTTATTTCTACTTGATCCATTATCGTTACCATAAAATGTAGGTTCGATGTATTCCACCTTATGGAACCCTACCAGCTCAAGATGCTGAAGGAATTTCAGTTGACCAAGCGATGGAATTCCTTTGCACCTTTTGCAACCACTTAATTTCAACCTGACCAAATTTGGTAGAAACTCTTCACTGAACCATGAAGGAAATCTAGTCCCCATATATTCCACTACCGCTAAAGTTTTCAAGTTAGGATGCGGTTGAAGACCATCCAACACATACTCATCACTGGTCTCACATCCTTCTGGTTCATCATGGGACCACACATATTTCAGCTTGTAGATTTTTGGTTTCTCTTGTAGGTACGCTGTTTGAGCTACTTCTCTATTGCATACCAATTGGAGACCTTCAATCGTCAATTCACCTCTCAGGTTTTTCAAATGACCTATTTCTTCTATTCGACGGCCTTTCTCTGAACCCACTTTGAAAAACTGTAGGGTCTGAAGACAAGTCAATTTCCCCATGTTAAATGGCATCTGAAAATGCTTATTATCCATACACAGAGAATTGTAATAAACGTGTCTCAAACTAATCATATTTGCCATTTCATCTGGAAGCTCCTTCAGTAAAAAGCATTTACTAACTCTCAAAGTTTGCATACTGTACAGCTTGCAAATGGAGTTGGGCAAGGCTTTGATCCCACTGTAGGAGAGATCAAGATATCTCAAGTATACTAACTTGCCAATTGAGGCTGACAACTCCTTGATGCCTGATCTGGACAAATTTAAAACTCTCAAGAACTGAAAGCTAAATAGCACATCATTAGGTATATTGCTTCTCGAGAACAATGCGCACAAACGTCCTGGCTCATTTATCTTATCTATTTGATCAATTGGTGAGTCTGATCCAAAATATCGAACTTGAGAAGAAATTTCACCAACATCTCCTTTCGGATCAAATAGTTTAGATTTTAAGATATCTCCAGCCAAATCATGCACAAGATCATGCATCTTACCGTGTGTTATAACGTTGTGCTCATCTAGCTTAACATCTTGCAGCAAGGAATTTTGCAACAAGATTTGAAAAAACTTGTGCCCAACATCTTCCATCACAATGGTCTCTTGACATGGATGGAGAAAGCCTTCTGCCATCCAGAGTTGGATTAGTTGGTCCTTTTCAAACTCAAAATCTTTTGGAAACATTGCAAAGTAAGCAAAACATTTTTTCAGGTGCGGAGATGGTAGATAAACATAGCTGAGTTTTAGAATTTTTTTAATGCTATTTTCCCCAAGATCATCTTCATGTGCAACAAGGGCGTTGCTATCAAGAATTGCCTGCCATTCATGTTTTTCCTTGTTGCGTATGAGGCCTCCCAACACACCTGCTGCCAACGGTAGACCTTGACACATTTCAACAATCCTGTTCTCCATGATTACCATTTCCTCTGGAACTTCCCCATCAACAAACGCTCTTTGTTTGAAAATGGACCAACAATGATCATCTGCTAATTTTCCCAACAAATGAAGATCTACAGCTACTGTGGATGCCACCAGTTTCATACGAGTCGTCACAAGAATGCAGTTTCCTCTGGTTGTGTTTATTCCCTTCAAAGTGTCCAAGAACTCATGCCACAATGTTGGGTCAACACGCCACAAATCATCCAGGACAAGCAAATACTTTCTTCCTGCCAGTTCATCTCGGAGCTTCTTGACTATTATATCTCTACTCTGGACCTCAAGTTTCCTCTCTGTCAATGATTCGAGGATCAGTTCAAGAAAGCTTTTTGTTTCTGACATTTCAGGTAGACACAACCAAACTCTCTTTTCAAAGTGTTTCTCGATCTGCTCATCATTAAAAACTCTCTTAGCCACAGTTGTTTTCCCTAAACCCCCCATGCCCACTATGGGAATGGTGCACAGATCAATATCATCTCTCATGGTCAATATCTTCTCCTTTATTTCAGCAACATCCTTGTCTCTACCAACAACATCGGAAGCAACTACTACAGAATCTGTTTCTCGAATTGGTAGTATTTGCCGAGGAGGAACCATCAGTGATTGGAGACCAAGGTCATTGGCTAACTTATTGATAGCTCTCAACTCCTCATTGATGTTGTTGATTTTTCGAGACATTCTTCTCTTAAAATCTGTATGAGAAAAGAAATCACTGACCTTTTTCATTGGGTTGTTTCGGATCTTCACTTGTCTTTTGAGAGATTCATACCTGAATTCATCAAACACATTTTCAGCATTTTCAGTAACTCTCTCAAGCATCTTGAGCCATTGTTCAACAACCTGATCTTCAACTTGTCGTCTTTCAGCATCATGAATGAAAGCTTGGATCAAGGATACATATTTTGTCAGTATTTCAAGATCTTTCTTGCAGTTCCTCAAACTTTTGACCTCCTCAATAGTGAGAGAAAGCAACTTTTCAAGCACAACTTGAACAGTTGCACCAATTACAGGATCAGCCATTGTTGTTTTTGCTCCCTCACAAAGTCTTCTTCCTCTGCACCAAAGTCTTCTTTAGTTACTAGAAAAATGAATGGTAGTAATGACTCCAACAATACAAGTATCTCTCAAACAGAAACATGGAGGAGTCAACACTTCTTACCTTTTATTGGTATATGTAGAAAATATTGTTTATGACTAGATACAATTCCATACGTATTTAATGATGTGACAAATATCAATTTTTAGGAAAATACTATGATTAAATGTTATTAAGGACATCTCTAACATTAAAAATGCTAGAAATTGAAATATTGATTTTTATTTTTCGAGTATGTTTTCCTAAAAAGTTAGAACTTACGAGTTGTTAAATAAGTATCGAAATTTTTTTTTCCTGCTAAAATGACTATGGAAGTACTGGACTTTCCCTTTCAAAACAATCATATATATCATTCATATATATATTATATATATTAGGGAAAATGCATAAGTACCCTCCAGCCTATACCCGAAATCCCAGAGACACACCTAACCTTTACTAAGATCCTATTACCCCCCGAACTTATTTTATATGTAATATTCTACCCCTTTTTGGCCTACGTGGCACTATCTTTGTGGGCCCAGTGCATGTTGACATTTTTTTCAAGATAGTGCCACGTAGGCAGAAAAGGGGTAAAATATTATAGATAAATTATGTTCAGGGGGGTAATAGGACCTTAGTAAAGGTTAGGTGTGTCTCTGAGATTTCGGGCATAGGCTGGGGGGGTACTTATGCATTTTCCCTATATATTATTATAAGTGGAAAGCTCCTAACTTAAAAGTTGAATTACCATTCTGCCCTTATTTTATCTCTAAACTAAATAAAATATTAATATATAATTAATTTAATATTAAATAATAATTTTATTTAAATTCATGCCTCTAGACACAATGGTTCAAATTCTTTGGGAAACAGTTACAATGACGAGGAAAGACCAAAAGTTCCATTTTCCTTAATAAATGTGTATATCAATTCTTCTTTATCAAAAAACAATTTAAATTTTGGCTTGGGACTTGTGTCAGTGACTATTTCTTATCACTGTTTGTTGTTAATAGAGAAAAGATATACAAGAAGTAGCAAAGACACTAAAGGTTATTTCTTTCATATTGAATCTTTATGTTTTTTCTTTTTTATTACTTTATTTGTTTAATCTTGAATTTTTTTATTGTATTTTAATATATTTTCTTCAAGTTTTTTATCTTGTTTTCATCAAATTGTGCTAATAATCTGTAATACAATTTGTCTGTATTGTTTAATTTTGTGTGGTTTTTTTAGTGCTATGTGCTTTTGATTCTTCTTTCTTAATGTTTAGTGATTTTGATGTATTCTTTGAGTATCATCTTTTTTGTTAGTTTTATGGTATTTGATTTGCTTAGCCTCAGTGTGCTTTCTATCTAGACTAGAAAAGGTTTTCGCGGTTATTATTTTATTTTTGTGTGGTCTTGTTAATATGTTGTACCCTTGAATGTTTTTTTGATGTCTATTTTTTGATGAGTTTTTTAGTAATTTTGAAATGTATTCTCGAGGTATTGCTCAATTTTATACGTTAAGTGATACTTTTCTATTTTTTACCTTGGGATTTCAATTTTTGTTGGAAAAAAATAATTTCAGTACTTATCGCTTCTTTATCTCCTTTGACAGACTTTTTCATCCTTTAAGAAATGTATTTATTACTGTCAACACATATTATAGGATCGTAGAGACGTTGACTTTCAGAAAGTCATCGTAGTAATGTCACTTTTATGGTAACAATTAAAATAATAAGGTTTAATCTCACTTTTATGGTAACTATTAAAATGAAAAAATGAAAAGTCATGCAAATATGTAATACAAGTGACCAGTGAATAACTATATGGTTCCCAATAGCTATATTTGATAATAGGGTAAAATTACTTGGTGTTTCAATTGATTCACAAAATTTGGAGTATACATATAACCCTTCATTGTTTTAAGTTTACGAGTATATTTCTCTTTAAAAAAATCTACTTTTATGTCTCATTTATATATTTTATACTTATGTCACTTTTAAAAACTCAATATTAATTGATAGGGTACACGTGCAACGCACATGAGCGAAGACTAGTACATAGAAATATGCAGGAAATGTTGTTTTGGAACACATGTTTTAGATTTAATCCATCATAGTATGCACTAACATAAGCCAAGATAAATTTCGAAAGGAAAAACAGAGATACATTAAAGAATCTATCAACTAGGCAATGATACAACAATTAAGCGAATATAAACGGTTTGCTGGAAGTTAGGTCCATGTCCCCTTCTGCTTTTGTAACTTTTTTGGATGTTACAGACGTGGTAGGGGTCAAGCCTAACCCCACACAACGTTAAAAAAAATAATTAAAAAACTGTTTGCTGGAGACAAAATCTCTATATACAAGACAAGGCAGGTGCAGCATGTACACAATGCAAGAAAGGCCTCAGCGGACAGATCTTAGTCCAGAATTTTCCACATACAGAACTAGTATCTCAATTCCAGTTCCTCCCAAATGTAAATGAATGTACGAAATGCAATTTCCCTTGACAACCATGACTATGAAACTTAGTAGTCTTCTCCATGCCGTTGTTTCAACCATCTGAAACATAAGGGAGGGAAAGTCAGTTTTCGCACACATTTCCTTCTTGGAAAATGGAGACGCGAGTCATTACAAGCAACCACTAAAAAAGAGAAATTTTAGGAGAAAACAAGACCTATTAAGATGATCCAATATTGCTAGACATTTTAAGAGCCAAAGAAGCGCAGGAAGAAAAAAAATGCAACTCAGAAACTGAAAGAGAAACAGAGACTTACCCAAGACCGAACCCCACATCATTATATGGAATATGGAAAATGTTGGACCACTGGGCGTTTGGGCCACTCCAATTGGTGCAAATTTCTTCCGACTGTGGGCAGCCAAGGTACCGTGATTTGGTGAGACGTCCCATGGCATCTCAGGATGGCAGATGCTCTATTTTTTTGCTGTTCCATAAAGTTAACTGTTGCAAAGTAACAAGGTTGCCGAGTCCATCCGACAGATCTTCTAACAATGGACAATCCTGGATCCAGAGAAGCTGTAATTTGGGCATGTCATCTGAGAAGTCCACATGTTGCAGCCAATTGCAGCCCACTAGGTGTAATCTTTCAAGAGAAGTAAGGTTGCCAAATCTATGAGGAAGAGCCTCGATTCCGAATCCATATATCCGGATCTCTTTTAGGGCAGAGAGTTGCATAAGCTGATAGGGCAGAGAATCCCAGTGCAAGTGTCCCCACACCTCCAATGTACGAAGGGACGATAGTTGATGAATGCCATTAAACATTAATTGGAATGCCTCAAAATCCACCATCTCTGAGAAAGGACCAATATGTGATTCCCGTAACCTAGTGAGATGGTGAAGTCCCCCTGAGGGTACACTAATCAATTTGGGACACTGTGATAAACCCAAATATGAAAGTGAAGGCATTCCACACACATGTAAGGGGAAGGAAACTAAGTTGTTACAGTTGTGGACCTTCAAGGATTCCAGGGACCGACAATGCTCAAGTAATCCACTTGGTAAACTGGTCAATCCATCACAGTAACATAACTCAAGACTTTGGAGGGAAGTCAAATAATTCTCTCCTTTGGGAACAGGAAAAAAATTGAAATTGGTGCAGTTGTCAATCATTAAGCTCTTAAGAGAATGGAGATTGTACAAGCTTTGTGGCAATTCACGAAACTCTCCACAATATGAAACTGACAGATGTTGTAGAGATAAATTGTTGCGTAGCATCTCATCTGGAAAACAAGTGAGCTCTTTCACATCATAGACACTAAGCTCTAAGAGAGATGTCAAGTTGTTGAACAAGTTCAACAATGGCATTTCACTGTCAACTACTCTAATCTCTAATTCACGTAGGATTTCAAATTGATTCGGAATACTTTTCAACAATGGACAGTTACTAATCTTCAACTTCTCAAGCCCAGGAAACATTCTTACTCCATTTGTTGGTATCAATTCCACTCCCTTCCACTCAATAAGGCTATGCATATCCTCCAAGACTAGTTCTTTCAATAACGGGAACACTTGGATATTGCCATTATTGCTGCTTGATCCCTTATTGTTAACCTCAATACCATAAAATATAGTTCCAATGCATTCCACCTTATGGAACCCTACCAGCTCTAGATGCCGAAGGAATTTCAGTTGGCCAAGCGATGGAATTTCTTTGCACCTTTTGCAACCACTTAATTTCAACTTGACCAAATTTGGTAGCGATTCTTCACTGAACCATGAAGGAAATCTAGTACCCAAATAGTTCTTCACTTCAAATGTTTTCAAGTTAGGATGCGGTTGAAGACCATCCAACACATGCTCATCATTGATCTCACATCCTTCTGATTCCTCGTGGGACCATAAATATGCCAGTTTGTAAATATTCAATTTCTGCCGTAGATATGATGTTCGAGCTTCTTCTCTATCACAAACCAATTGGAGACCATTGATCTTCAATTTACCTCTAAGGTTCTTCAAGCGACCTAATTCTTCTATTCGACGGCCTTTCACTAAACCTACATTGAAATACTGTAGGGTCTGAAGACAAGCCAATTGTCCCACATTAAGTGGCAGTTGAGACCGAGAGCAATATATGTGTCTCAAACTTATCATATTCCCCATCTCATATGGAAGTTCCTCAAGTAAAGAGCATCCATTGACTCTAAGAGTTTGCAAATTATAGAGCTCGCAAATGGAGTGGGGCAAGGCTGTGATCACAGTGTCCGAGAGATCAAGATATCTCAAGTATATTAACTTCCCGATTTCGTCTGACAACTCAAAGATTCCTGAACTGGACAAATTTAAAACTCTCAAGAACTTAAATTTCAACAGCATACCTTCTGATATATAACAGCTTCTCCTAAACAATGTGCACAAACGTCCTGGCTCATTTATCTTATCTATTTGATCACTTGGGGAGTTCCATCCAAAGTATCGCACTTGAGAAAGTTTTTCTCCATCATTGCCCTTCGGATCAAATAGTTTAGATTTTAAGATATCTCCAGCCAAATCATGCACAAGATCGTGCATCTTACAGTATGTTATATTGTTATGCTCATCTAACACAACATCTTGTAGCAAGGAATTTCTCAACAAGAGTTGAAAGAAGTTGTTCCCGATGTCTTCCATCACGGTGGTCTCTTGACATGGATGAAGAAAGCCTTCTGCCATCCAGAGTTGGATTAGTTGGTCCTTTTCAAACTCAAAATCTTTTGGAAACATTGCAAAGTAAGCAAAGCATTTTTTCAGATATGGAGATGGTAGCTAATCATAGCTAAGTTTTAGGATTTTCTTTATGTTATTTTCGCCGTTGTCATCTTCACCTACAATAAGGGGGTTTCCATCAAGAAGTGCTTGCCATTCATGTTTTTCCTTGTTGCATAAGAGGCCTCCCAACACACTTGCAGCCAACGGTAGACCTTGACACATTTTAACAATCTTGTTGCCCATGCTCGCAAATTCTTCAGGAATCCTGCCATCAACAAATGCTTTTTGTTTGAAAATAGACCAACAATGATCTTCTATTAACTTTCCCAAGATATGAAGATTTGTTGCTACTGTGGATGCCACCCGCTTCATACGAGTAGTCACAAGAATGCAATTTCCTCTAGATGTATTTATTCCTCTCAAGGTGTCCACGAACTCATGCCACGATGTAGAGTCAACACGCCACAAATCATCCAGGACTAGCAAATAGTTTTTTCCTCCCAATTCATCTTGTAGCTTCTTGACTATTATATCTCTCCTTTGAACCTCAACTTTCTTCTCTGTCAGTGATTCGAGGATTTGTTCAAGAAAGATCATAATTTCAGACATTTCAGGTAGACACAACCAAATTCTCTTTTCAAAGATTTGCTTGATGTGTTCATCATTGTAAATCCTCTTAGCCACAGTTGTTTTCCCTAAACCTCCCATACCCACTATGGGAATGGTGCACAGAACAGCATCCTCCTCTCTCATGTTCAAAATCTTCTCCTTTATCTCAGCAACATCCATGTCTCTACCAACGACATCAGAAGCAACTACTAAGGAATCTGTTTCTCGAATTGGTAGTATTTTCCGAGAAGGAACCATAAGTGATTGTAGACCGAGGTCTTTGGCTACCTTATTGATAGCCGTCAACTCTTTATTGATGTTGTTGATTTTTTGAGACATTTTTCTTTTAAAAGCAGTATGAGAAAAGAAACCACAGACCTTTTTCATTGGGCTGTTTCGGATGCTCCTCACTTTTGTTTTGAGAGACTCATATCTGAATCGATCAAACACATTTTGAGCATCTTCAGCAACTCTCTCAAGTAAAACTTGAACAGTAGCACCAATTACAGGATCGGCCATTGTTGTGTTTGCTTCTTCACAAAAATGTAGTTCCTCTGTACCAAAGTCTTGTCAAAGTAATAAGTCTTCTGTAGCAAGTTGTTTGCAGACCACTAAAAAGGAAGACAATAATTCATTCACACAGTAAAAAAAGAAATTAAAAAGGCGGCTAAATACATGTGAATGAAGACCATGTTTGAGTCTCCTTTTTCCTCTTATATTCATTTATTTAAGTAGTTTTTTGTTTTTTTGTACAAGTGGTTTTATTTTATTTGTACAAGTAGTTTTATTTAAATATTATATATGAAATAAAACAGGGTCCTAAATGAGTAGTACAATTATCTATTCTCCTCCACTTGTTGTAACATTAATGAATTTATCTCATTCCTTCCAGCATAGAGACAAAACCCAGAAAAGTTGAAGCTTAACAACTCAAACCAAAACCAAAAACTACTCCTCTTCAAATTCAAATAGAAATTCGAACATCGAATTTCAATCTTAAAAATAGAAGATACATTAAAGAAGCTATATATTAGGCAATGATGCAGCAGCTAAGTACAAGTTCAAAATGTTTTCTGGAAACAAAAACTCTATTTCTACAAAAGGCATGTCTACTATTCAAATCTTAGGGTGTGTTTGGTATGAAGGAAAATGTTTTCCATGGAAAATGTTTTCCTAGAAAATGTTTTCTTGGAAAACAAGTTGATTTTTGACTTATTTTCTCATGTTTGGTTGGTGAGTAGAAAATAATTTCCGTAAAAGATTTTTAGTATTTATGAATGAAAAATATTTTTGAGAAATATCTTTTATTTTTACTAGACTAGATAATAATTTTTGAAATTGAAAGTATTTTTTAAAAACAAACTTAATTTTTTTTGGGGAGGTGGATGAGGGGGGGTCGAGGGTAAGGGTGAAAAATTGAAATTTTGAAGTTTGAAATTTTTTTTTAAAAACAAACTTAAATTTTTNATTTTTTTTGGGGGTGGGGGGGAGGGTTTTGGTAGGGGGTGGGTGGAGTGAGGGGGGAGCTAGGTAGGGGTGAAAAAAATGAAATTTCGAAATTGAAAATATTTTTGAAAAACAAATTTAAAATTATTTTTTGGGGGTGGGTGGGGGGTCGAGGGTAGGGGTGAAAAAATGAAATTTTGAAATTGAAAATATTTTTTAAAAACAAACTTAAAAAATTTTTTTGGGGGGAAAGGGGCTGGTAGGGAGGTGGGGTGGATGAGGGAGGGGTAGGGGGGTCGAGGGTAGGGTGAAAAAATGAAATTTAAAAACAAGCTTTAAAATTATTATTTTTTGGAGGGGGTGGTTGGGGGCCTGATTTGAGGGTAGGGATAAAATAAATTAATTTTTTCAACAAAAAAGTAATTGTAATTTGAAATTGGAAGAAAGTTTTGGAAAATGTTTTCTTTAAGTTTTGAAGGAAAGTTATTTTCCTTAAATTTAGAAGAAGCTTACATGGAAAGCTTGGTCTGATAAGCAGAGTAGAGAAACCTTCAACTTAATGGACAGATGCCACTCAAACTGGTCCTTCGTAACGGATATTGCTATGATAGCATCCCTGTTAGTAGTACAATATTCTCATGAGAAACGGAGCTGAAAAACAAACCATAAGAAGTTGTTCTTGAACATACAATTTGCCTTTTGTACCGCAGAAACCTCCTAGCTGAATCCATGGAAACAGTCTAAATGTAGCATCATCAGTAAGAATTATTTGATCTGCCACACATGAATAGCTCATAAACTGATTTCAATGGCACCAACCATCCATACCTTTCATTATTTTCACCATACCACCTAAATAGATATGACAAATACTGAGATTCTTCTTCTTTCGTACAGGTTGGGAAAGGGGAGGGGTCAGACATTAATATAACGAAAGAAAGGGGAAAAATAGTCGGAGTTCAAATATTGTGAGAATGCAATACATGACTTTCCTATCATCATGTAATTTTATGGACTGAAACTAATGTAGGCTCTATCTAACAGCTTACTTCCTAAATCTCCTTGCAACTAACAAACTGATTATCTTTCATTACTGATATTTTAGCAGTTCGACAATTTTACGTCTGATTCTCCTTATTGCATCACTCAACTATCTCATTTTGCACTAAAAATCAGCTCAAACAAAGGAGATAGAATTGAAGTTTGCAAGAAGCATATATTCATGACATGCGATAGCTCTTTCTATTTGAGAGATTTTGTAGTCCTTACCAAATATTCATGGAAGAGCCAGTAACGAGGTCTACAGCCGAAGAATATGTCCTGGAGAGACTGTTTACCACAGAAACCTTGTAGCATAGCTCTTGTTCTAGTCGCCTACAACAAAGAATATAAACTTTGATGATTAAAACACATCTTTAAAGGAATGAATATCTCAAAAGTATCAAATAGTTCCAAAGGATTGAATATAAAGCTTTGAAAGCTAAAGAGAAACAGAAACTTACGCAAGTCCTGAATTGTCGTGAACTCCAACTGTGGGCAGCCTTTAATGTTCAGGCACCGTAATTTGGTGAGGCGCCGCATGGCATCTCTGGATGGAAGATGCTGTAGATTTTTGCAGTTAGATAAACTTTAACTCTTCCAAAGAAACAAGATTGCCGAGCCCATCTGACAGAGCTTCTAAGTACGGACAATCATTGATCAGCAGATGTTGTAGCTGTTTGCAGCTTACTAGCTCCAATGTTTCAATAGAAAAAGCCTTGATTCCAAAATCAGTTATTCTGATCTCTGTTACGGAAGAGAATTCCAAAAGCTTATAGGGCAGAGAATCCCAGTGTGCATGTCCATACACCCACAGCACACGAAGGGATGATAGCGGCTGAATGCCATTAAAAATCAATTGGAATGCCTCAAAATCCACCAACTCTGAGAAAGGACCAATACACAATGTCCTTAACCCTGTGAGACGGTGAAGGCTCCCTGCAGGTACATGTTCCAATTTGGGACATTTTGATATATTCAAATATGAAAGTGAAGGCATTTCCCACACATGTAAAGGCAAGGAAACCAAGTTGTTACATTTGTTGACATTCAGAGATTCCAAAGACCGACAATGCTCTAGCAGTCCGCTTGATAAACTAGTCAATCCATCACAATTGTATAACCGAAGTTTTAGGAGGGAAGTCAAATGATTCTCTCCTCTGGAAACAGGAATGGAACTGAAATTGGTGCAGTCGCCAATACTTAGGCTCTTAAGAGAACGGAGATTGTACAAGCTCTGTGGCAATTCACGAAACTCTCCACAATTTAAGACCAAAAGATGTTCAAGAGAGAAATTGTTGTGTAGTATCTCATCTGTAAGACAAGTGAGCTGTTTCACATCTCTGATAATAAGCTGATGAAGGTTGTTGTTTTTGTATGTGATGCTAAGTGTTGTCATATTAGTACTTTTGTCTTGATAGTTTTGGTATAACTTTTGAATTAATTTTAATACAAAGTTCTAGAATGTAGATGATATTGTAATATGTGGTGGTGCTTTATTTAAGCACAAAATAGGGAGACAGTTTCCAGGATTTAAGGGATTTGACACCACCTTATGTATCTATATATGTGTAAGCTTTTGCTGAATGAAATGGTATGCTCCTTTTCTCCAAATTATCTCTCTATTATCATATTTGTGTTCTCTTTCTCTCCTTCAATTGGCATCAGAACTAAATTGATCTTTTAGGGACTGTTTTGAGAGAGAAAAACATAGCAAGATCACGTACTAAGTTTAACTTGTCCAAGTTTTTTTTGTTCAACTTCCTTTCACATGGCCTCTAGCAGCTCTCCTCTTTCACCCCCTATCTTTAATGGCGAGAACTACCAAGTTTGGGCAGTGAAGATGAAAACATACTTGAAGGGTATTGGATTATGGAAGTATGTTGAGGAAGACAGTGCTCCAGAACCTTTGAGAGCAAACCCAACTCTTCAGCAGATCAGAAGTCATGAAGAGATCGCAAAAGGTCCAAAAGCCTTGTCTTTCATTCACGCAGCTGTCTCAGATTCAATTTTTACCAGGATCATGACATGTGAATCTGCCAAAAAAGCTTGGGATATGCTGAAGCAACAATTCCAAGGGAGTGATAGGACGAGGCAAATGCAAATATTGAATCTAAGAAAAGAATTTAAGATGTTAAGAATGAAAGAGACCGAAAAGGTGAAAGATTATATTGATAGAATCATGAAAATCGCCAATCAGATCAGATTGTTAGGGGGAAAAGTAGAATAGCAGAGGATTGTTGAGAAAGTGATGGTGACACTTCTAGAAAAGTTTGAAGCAAAAATTTCCTCAATTGAAGATGCTTGGAAAATGTCTCGTGTCACATTGAATGAACTATCCAACACTCTTCTAGCAGTGGAAAAAAGGAAAGCTTTTGGAGAGGAAGAGAGTCGCTCTTGTGGCTGTTCAAAGATCTAAAGCTCAGTTGGATGGTGAATCAAAAAGGCAACAAAATGGAAGATATGGTAAGGAGAAGAAGGAGCAATATAACAACCGAGGGAGATATGGAAGATCCAAGTATCCACCTTGTCCCTATTGTAAAAAGACTAATCATACAGACAGGTTTTGTTGGTACAGACCTGGAGTTCAATGCAAGTTGTGCAAACAGTTTGGTCATGTGGATAAGGTGTGCAAAATAAATCAAAACCAGCCAGCTCAAGTTACTGAAAATGTTGAAGATCCTGAAGAGAAGTTGTTTGCTGCTTCTATTGCTGGAGAATGCAATGTAGCAGTTCAAGATCATGATGTGTGGCTTGTTGATAGTGGATGCACGCATCACATGACAGCTAACTTGAACATTTTTGAACGGCTGGACAAAAATTATTTCTCCAAAGTCAGACTTGGAGATGGTAGACATGTAGATGCAAAGGGCAAAGGAGCAGTTGTTGTTCAAACTCCCTCAGGTATGAAGATTATATCTAATGTATTATTTGTTCCTGAAATTAGCCAAAGTCTTCTCAGTGTCGGCCAATTGCTTGATAAAAATTATGCCCTGTTATTTAAAGATAAAACATGTGAAATCATGGATCCAACTGGTATAAAATTGCTCTCGGTCAAAATGAACAACAGAAGCTTCCCTCTTGATTGGAAACATACTGACATTGGAGCTTATGTCAGCATACAAGATGAAACTTATGTCTGGCATAAGAGGCTTGGTCACATCAATTTTAAATCTTTAAAATTGATGCAAAATAAGGATCTTGTGGCAGATATGTCTTCCATAAATGAAACCTCTAATGTATGTGGGGTTTGTCAAATTGGGAAGCTAAGTCAATCACCATTTCCTATTAATCAAGCCTGAAGAGCTACTGAAAAGCTCCAACTAATACACACTGATGTGTGTGGACCTATGAGCACTCCTTCTTATAACGGCAGCAAATATTTTCTTTTATTCATTGATGACCTTACGAGGTTATGTTAGGTTTACTTTCTGAAACATAAATCTGAAGTATTTGTTGCGTTTCAAAGGTTTAAAGCAACTGTTGAAAACCAATGTGGCTCTTTGATAAAAATCTTAAGGTATGATAATGGGACCGAGTTCACTTCCAATCAATTCAAGGATTTTCTTCAGAAAGCAGGAATTCATCATCAACTTACAGTCACTTACACACCACAACAAAACGGTGTAAGTGAAAGAAAAAATAGGTCCATTATGAATATGGCTCGGTGTCTTCTGTTTGAGAAAGGTCTGCCTAAGGTGATATGGGCTGAAGCTGTAAATACCGCTGTCTATCTACAAAATAGATTGCCGACGAGAGCTGTTGAAGGAAAGACTCCATACGAAGCATGGATTGGAACCAAGCCATCAGTTGCTCATCTTAAAGTACTTGGATGTATCTGTTACTCTTATATTCCTGACGTTAAAAGGGATAAACTTGATCAAAGAGCTGAAGTTGGAATATTTGTGGGATACAGCAGCACTTCTAAAGGATATAGGATTTTAAATCCTATTTCACAACAAATCCAAGTAAGTAGAAGTGTTAAATTTGATGAGGATGTTGCATGGGACTGGAAGAAGATGGTTGTTTCTTCTTTCCAGATCACTAATCAAGAACAAAGCGCCCAAGAAGAAGAGTTGATTCCAGAGGAAGAGGAGGACTCTGATGATTTTGCAGTAAGATGTACCAAATCCATTGAAGATATATATAGCAGATGCAATGTCGCTATGTTGGAGCCAACAAATGTAGACAATGCATTGCAAATTCTTGAATGGAGGGCAGCCATGGAGGAGGAGCTCAATATGATTAACAAGAATAATACATGGGTACTTGTACCTAGACCTCCTGACAAGCAGGCTCTTGGAACTAAATGGGTGTTCAAGATTAAACTGAATTCAGATGGCACACTCAACAAGTACAAAGCAAGGCTGGTTGTAAAGGGGTATGCGCAACAGCATGGAATTGATTTTCATGAAACCTTTGCACCAGTTGCAAGGTTTGATACCATTAGATTGCTACTTGCAGTTGCAGCACACCAAGGTTGGCAAGTATTTCAATTGGATGTTAAGTCCGCCTTCCTTAATGGGTACCTTGAAGAGAAAATTTATGTAGAGCAGCCTGAAGGTTTTAGAGGAGCAGGAGACGAGGTATATTTGTTAAGAAAAGCTCTTTATGGCTTGAAACAGGCACCTAGGGCCTGGTATGCACGGATCGATAGCTACTTACTGAATTTGGGGTTTAAGAGAAGTTGCAATGAAGCAACTCTGTATATTAGACTTCAAAATGATGATTTTCTCCTAGTTTCTCTCTATGTTGATGATCTGTTGGTGACTGGCAGCAGCATACAGTCGATCAAAGACTTCAGGGAGCAAATGAAGAAGGTCTTTGAAATGAATGATCTGGGAAAAATGACTTATTTCTTGGGAATGGAGGTTAATCAATCTTCTCAAGGAATCTTTGTTTCTCAGAAGAAATATGCTACCGAAATATTGAAGAAGTTTTGTCTTGACAAATGCAAACCAGTAAGTACGCCTGCAGTTCAAGGAGAGAAACTGATGAAGGAGGATGAGTCTGGTTTGGTCGATGCTTCAATTTATAGAAGTTTGATTGGTTCCCTGTTGTATTTATCAGCCACGAGGCCTGATATTATGTACGCAACAAGTGTGCTATCAAGGTTTATGCATTTACCAACTGAAACTCACCTCAGAGCAGCCAAAAGAATTTTGAGGTACATTCGAGGCACCATTGATTATGGTATGTTTTATAAAAGAACCACATCTATGAAATTGTTGGGGTTTACTGATAGTGACTGGGCTGGGTCGCAAGACAACATGAAAAGCACTTCAGGATATTGTTTCACCCTCAAATCAGGTGTCATTTGCTGGTGCACAAAGAAGCAAGGGTCCGTGGCTCAATCAACAGCTGAAGCAGAGTACGTTGCTGCCTTCGGTGCTGTTAATCAAGCTCTATGGTTGAGAAAAATCTTGATTGACTTGGGGTTTCATCCAAGCAAAGCAACTGAAGTCCTTTGTGATAACAAATCTGCTGTTGCCATGGTAAAGAATCCAGTCTTTCATGGAAAGACTAAACACATTAAAATCAAATACCATTCCATTCGAGAAGCTGAAAGGGAAAATGAAGTTTATATTTTGTATTGTTGTGGTGAAGATCAACTAGCTGATATTTTTACCAAGGCACTGCAGAAACAAAGATTTGAGCTTCTTAGAGCTAAGCTTGGAGTATCCAGCAGCACTTGCATCAAGGAGGAGTGATGAAGGTTGTTGTTTTTGTATGTGATGCTAAGTGATGTCATGTTAGTACTTTTGTCTTGATATTTTTGGTGTAACTTTTGAATTAATTTTAATACAAAGTTCTAGAATGTAGAAGATATTGTAATATGTGGTGGAGCTTTATTTAAGGACAAAATAGGGAGACAGTTACCAGGATTTAAGGGATTTGACACCACCTTATGTATCTATATATGTGTAAGCTTTTGTTGAATGAAATGATCTGCTCCTTTTCTCCAAATTATCTCTCTATTATCATATTTGTCTTCTCTTTCTCTCCTTCATAAGCATTACCAGAGATGTCAAGTTGTTGCACAAGTTCAACAATGGAATTTCACTGTCAACTCCTTCAATGCTCAATTCACGTAGGATCTCAAATTGATTTGGAGTACTTTTTAGCAAAGGACAGTTCCTAAAATGGTCAACTTCTTAAGCACAGGAAACATTCTAACTCCAAGTCTGTCTCTACCAACATTCCTTTTGGTAACAATTGCACTTCCTTCAACTCAGTAATGCTAGGCATATCCTCCAATAATAGTTCTTTGAGTAACGGAAACACTTGGATATTGGCATTATTGTTACTTGATCCATTATTGTTACCATCAATACCAAAAAATATAGGTCCGATGCATTCTACCTTATGGAACCCTACCAGCTCGAGATGCTGAAGGAATTTCAGTTGACCAAGCAATGGAATTTCTTTGCACCTTTTGCAACCACTTAATTTCAACCTGACCAAATATTCCACTACCGCTAAAGTTTTCAAGTTAGGATGCGGTTGAAGACCATCCAACACATACTCATCACTGGTCTCACATCCTTCTGGTTCATCATGGGACCACACGTATTCCAGCTTGTATATTTTTGGTTTCTCTTGTAGATACGTTGTTCGAGCTTCTTCTCTATTGCATACCAATTGGAGACCTTCAATCGTCAATTCACCTCTCAGGTTTTTCAAATGACCTATTTCTTCTATTCGATGGCCTTTCTCTAAACCCACTTTGAAAAACTGTAGGGTCTGAAGACAAGTCAATTTCCCCATGTTAAATGGCATCTGAAAATGCTTATTATCCATACACAGAGAATTGTAATAAATGTGTCTCAAACTAGTCATATTTGCCATTTCATCTGGAAGCTCCTTCAGTAAAAAGCATTTGCAAACTCTCAAAGTTTGCATATTGTAGAGCTTGCAAATGGAGTTGGGCAAGGCTTTGATCCCACTGAAGGAGAGATCAAAATATCTCAAGTATATTAACTTGCCAATTGAGGCTGACAACTCCTTGATGCCTGATCTGGACAAATTTAAAACTCTCAAGAACTTAAAGCTAAATAGCACATCATTAGGTATATTGCTTCTCGAGAACAATGCGCACAAACATCCTGGCTCATTTATCTTATCTATTTGATCAATTGGAGAGTCTGATCCAAAATATCGAACTTGAGAAGAAATTTCACCACCATCTCCTTTTGGATCAAATAGTTAGATTTTAAGATATCTCCAGCCAAATCATGCACAAGATCATGCATCTTACAGTGTGTTATAATGTTGTACTCATCTAGCTTAACATCTTGCAGCAAGGAATTTTGCAACATGATTTGAAAAAACTTGTGCCCAACATCTTCCATCACAATGGTCTCTTGACATGGACGGAGAATGTCTTCTGCCATCCAGAGTTGGATTAGTTGGTCCTTTTCAAACTCAAAATCTTTTGGAAACATTCCAAAGTAAGCAAAACATTTTTTCAGGTGCGGAGATGGTAGATAAACATAGCTGAGTTTTAGAATTTTTTTAATGCTATTTTCCCCAAGATCATCTTCATGTGCAACAAGGGAGTTGCTATCAAGAATTGCCTGCCATTCATATTTTTCGTTGTTGCGTATGAGGCCTCCCAACACACTTGCAGCCAACGGTAGACGTTGACACATTTCAACAATCATGTTCTCCATGATTACCATTTCCTCTAGAACTTCCCCATCAACAAACACTCTTTGTTTGAAAATGAACCAACAATGATCATCTGCTAATCTTCCCAACATATGAAGACCTACAGCTACTGTGGATGCCACCAGTTTCATACGAGTGGTCACGAGAATGCAGTTTCCTCTGGTTGTGTTTATTCCCTTCAAAGTGTCCAAGAACTCATGCCACAATGTTGGGTCAACACACCACAAATCATCCAGGACAAGCAAATACTTTCTTCCTGCCAGTTCATCTCGGAGCTTCTTGACTATTATATCTCTACTCTGGACCTCAAGTGTTGCTCCTCAATATACACGCAAGTGTACGTGGTTGTGCAAGTAATATAGATTCTTAAAGAAACGAGTTATCGTTCCCAAGGGACTTATGATCAACTTATACTCACTTAATTCTACAGCTAAAAGTAGAAAGTAACCTTTTCAAGAGTTGATGATTTATTGTTTATCTACTAATAATTTGTTAGTACCCTTTTAGTCTACCAACAATTTTATGCATGGAAATTAAATCAGTAGCTATTAATTATGTTTTTCTGTTTTCTCTGTAATAGGTTCTGTAACAGTGTTTTCCTGTAGCAGTTGTTTTCTCTGTAGTAGTAGTTATTAGAAGTTATTAGCAGTAAGGAGGTTATTTTTCCACTTTCTCATTTCAGTAGTAGTGGGAAGTTATTTCCTTGTTATTAGGTGGGTGGTTAATCACCAATGTTGTATTTAAGTTATTTGAATTCAATGGAAAAGGGGGAGCAGAAAATTAGTCAAGTTTTTGAGTACTTCAAACTCAAAAGATCGCAGTTTCTCTCTTAACTAACCAGCACCATAGGTAGAAAAAAAAAACTTCAGAATTTATCTTGCAACGTCCCATAACTAGATCCATAACCGGTGACCATACCAACTTGGTATCAGAGACGGAGTTTATGGGAGACCAAATTCAACATCAACTAGCACAATTAGTGAATTTGTTCTAAGAAGAACGTGCAGCCAATTTATCCAGATATGAAGCAACAAATGCTCACTTGGATGCACTGACACAGGATTTAGTAAATTCTAAGGTCGATCTGATTCAACTGAACATATCAGTCAGAATCGCGGTTGGAAGGGTAAAAACAGAGTGGTAGGGGGGTCAGGATCAGAAACAGGTGGAAGTTTCATCACTCCTCGGCATACAAAACTGGATTTCCCACGATTTAATGGCCAAGAGGACCCTTTGTGATGGTTGAACAGGTGTGAACATTTTTTTCGACACCAACAAACACTGGAAGAAGAAAAGGTTGGACTTGCTTCTTTTCATTTGGAGGGCAATGCACAACTTTGGTTTCTTCAATTAGAGACAGATTTGCCTCAACTATCTTGGGATGACTTCAAACGTCATTGTAACCTTCGTTTTGGCCACCAATCAGAAGTCAGAAATTGGGAGAATTGGCTAAGCTACGCCAGATCGGGTCTGTGCCAGATTACCAAGAAACATTTGAGCAGTTAATTTCGCGGGCTGATACACTTACGCAGTCACAAAAAATTGAACTTTATATCAGCGGTCTTACTGATTATATAGCAATTGAGGTTGAGTTGCATAATCCTCCAGATTTGGCTACGGCGATGAGTTTATTCCGACTTTATGAACGCAAGGAACAACTCATTTGTTCGCAATTGTTAGATGCTTGCAAATCAAAGACAGCAGATTTCTCACCTCAACAACATATCAGATTTGTGAAGAAACTGACCAGATCTGAAATGGAGGAAAGACGACTTAAGGGACTTTGTTTCAACTGTGATGAACCATTCACTCGAGGTCACCAGTGCAAGAAGTTATTCTAGATTGATTTCATTAACGATGAAGAAGAATTACTTTCCACACTTAACGCTTGAGGACAAGCGCGATTTGAAGAAGGGGAGTAATATTAGTACCCTTTTAGTCTACCAACAATTTTATGCATGGAAATTAAATCAGTAGCTATTAATTATGTTTTTCTGTTTTCTCTGTAATAGGTTCTGTAACAGTGTTTTCCTGTAGCAGTTGTTTTCTCTGTAGTAGTAGTTATTAGAAGTTATTAGCAGTAAAGAGGTTATTTTTCCACTTTCTCATTTCAGTAGTAGTGGGAAGTTATTTCCTTGTTATTAGGTGGGTGGTTAATCACCAATGTTGTATTTAAGTTATTTGAATTCAATGGAAAATGGGGAGCATAAAACTAGTCAAGTTTTTGAGTACTTCAAATTCAAGAGATCACAGGTTCTCTCTTAACGAACCAGCACCATAGGTAGAAAAAAGAAAACTTCAGAATTTATCTTGCAACATCCCATAACTAGATCCATAACCGGGGACCATACCATAATTATGCACTAATTAAACGTAACTAATTGTGAACAACTTTGATATAATGTTTCAAGCAAGTTAAAAGCAATTCTAGGGCTGCAGCATATACTAAAATATCATGTATCACATTATTGGCTTAGAATTAATTTCAGTTGTCAAGTTACTGGTTTATAGGGTTGATAGTATGATCTGGGTTATACACCTCTCGTCGCCTACCCCAGTTAGCTATCTAACTACATCGTTTAGCGGGGATAGATAGACTAACTGGCAAGCATTAAGATTTCATCCTATTTCATAACCAAGCAAGGTGTTTGTCTGGGTGTCACTCCTGAACACTAATCACCTCAATCTAATAGGTGGACCGAGCTCTCCATATTCTCTGGTCTAATCTCTCCTCTCTCGATTTTAAGATTAGACACTAAATTTATCTTATGGTGCGCAAGTATAAAATACTAAAACAAGAATATAGAAGTAACTTGTAATGACAACCGAAAATTAATTCAACAACCTTAAATAGTCAACAATCGATTCGTAGCTACAGCCCCAGAACTAGGGCGTTTAGCCACTCATGTTATTAGAAAACAAGAAATTACAATAGTTCATGCAAATTCCGGAAAATAGAAGAGTTAAAGGATTAAAACCTATTACAAACTTGAATTCTTGCTCTTTGCACACTAAATCAGAAGTTGGCCCCGATTATGGAGCCCTAAGGATCTATTTATAATAGTAGGAAAAGTTGGGAACAAATACTACTCAAATTAGGAATCCTACTTAATGTTTAAAACTTGGAAAAGTCGGCAAAAGAGGGACGTGTCGCGCCTCTCACTTGACTCTGACGTCCCCTCCTTGGCGCGTCACGCCTCTCAGTGCGCCTGAGGAGGGACTCTGAAGTACCACCAGTGGCGCGCCGCACCAACCAGTGCGCCAACCACTGGTGGTTTTTGCCTTGGCCATTTTCTTGCACAAGTTTGCTCCTTCTTTCTTCATTCCAACTCCAATTCCTTCGAGTGCTCCTGAAACAACTAATCATGTGTGTTAGTGCATAATTATCACAAGTTATACCAAAAATCAAGTTAACAACTAAAGATCATTCCTCAATCAAATCAATTCATGGGTCAATATAGACAACTTAGACATATAAATATGCCTAAGATCATCAAGTTTGCTCTCTGTCAATGATTTGAGGATTAGTTCAAGAAAGCTTTTTGTTTCTAACATTTCAGGTAGACACAACCAAACTCTCTTTTCAAAGTGTTTCTCGATTTGCTCATCATTAAAAATTCTCTTAGCCACAGTTGTTTTCCCTAAACCCCCCATGCCCACTATGGGAATGGTGCACAGATCAATATCATCTCTCATGGTCAATATCTTCTCCTTTATTTCAGCAACATCCTTGTCTCTACCAACAACATCGGAAGCAACTACGACGGAATCTATTTCTCGAATTGGTAGTTTTTGCCGAGGAGGAACCATCAGTGATTGGAGACCAAGGTCATTGGCTAACTTATTGATAGCTCTCAACTCCTCATTGATGTTGTTGATTTTTCGAGACATTTTTCTCTTAGAATCTGTATGAGAAAAGAAATCACTGACCTTTTTTCATTGGGTTGTTTCGGATCTTCATTTGTCTTTTGAGAGATTCACACCTGAATTCATCAAACACATTTTCAGCATTTTCAGTAACTCTCTCAAGCATCTTGAGACATTGTTCAACAACCTGATCTTCAACTTGTCGTCTTTCAGCATCATGAATGAAAGCTTGAATCAAGGATACATTTTTTGTCAGCATTTCGAGATCTTTCTTGCAGTTCCCTTAAACTTTTGACCTCCTCAATAGTGAGAGAAAGCAACTTTTCAAGCACAACTTGAACAGTAGCACCAATTACAGGATCAGCCATTGTTGTTTTTGCTCCCTCACAAAGTCTTCTTCCTCTTCACCAAAGTCTTCTTTAGTTACTAGAAAAATGAATGGTAGTAATGACTCCAACAATACAAGTATCTCTCAAACAGAAACATGGAGGAGTCAACACTTCTTACCTTTTTTTGGTATATGTAGAAAATATTGTTTATGACTAGATACAATTCCATATGTATTTAATGATGTGACAAATCCCAATTTTTAGGAAAATACTATGACTAAATGTTATTAAGGACATCTCTAACATTTGAAATGCTAGATATTGAAATATTGATTTTTATTTTTCAAGTATATTTTCCTAAAAAGTTAAAACTTACGCGTTGTTAAATAAGTATCGAATTTTTTTCCTGCTAAAATGATTATGGAAGTACTGGACTTTCCCTTTCAAAACAATACATAGAAATATGCAGGAAATGTTAATTTGGAACACATGTTTTATATTTAATCCATCATAGTATGCACTAACATAAGCCAAGATAAATTTCGAAAGGAAAAACAGAGATACATTAAAGAAGCTATCAACTAGACAATGATACAACAGTTAAGAGAATATAAACTGTTTGCTGGAAGTTAGTTAGGTCCATGTCCCCTTCTGCTTTTGTAACTTTTTGGATGTTACAGACGTGGTACAGGTCAAGCCTAACCCCACACAACGTTAAAAAATAATTAAAAAACTGTTTGCTGGAGAAAAAATCTCTATATACAAGAAAAGGCAAGTCTAGCATGTACACAATGCAAGAAAGTCCTCAGCTGACAGATCTTAGTCCAGAATTTTCCACATACAGAATAGTATCTCAATTCCAGTTCCAGCCAAATGCAAATGAATTTCCGAAATGCAATTTCCCTTGACAATCATGACTATGAAACTTCATAGTCTTTTTTGCCATGCCGTTGTTCAACCATCTGAAGCACAAGGGGGGAAAAGTCAGTTTTGGCACACATTTCCTTTTTTGTTACTTCATTTTACGTTTCTTTACTTTTTAAGCGTAACAAAAAAGAATTTATGTATCAGATGCTATTTATCAACACTGTCTCACGTATGTATTTGTTATTTGATTTATGAATCAACATTGTCTTATGTATCACTCACAAATAAGATACAGTACTTCACAAACATACTAAGATAGATAAATAGTAATGTATCATATCCATTTTTTTAAATGAAAATCATACATTCAAATTAATACCACGTGTATTAAATACATATTAATGGCTAAGATAGCAGCCATATGGTGGTGGAGGATACTCTAGGCCTCCTCCCAAAGGTCAGCGAATTTGTAAATTTTATGAGAGTGAATGTTGCAAGAAGGAGGCGGTGTGTGACTATCTATACCAGTAAAGGTGTAAATTGAAGGCAATTGCTTTCTTTTTGTATACTCAGAAAATTCTTTTTTGAGTAAGAAATCGACATGTAGCTAAAATGTTACCACTATAACTTAACTAACAATATGGCAGATTATTTTTTCTTCCGGACCAATGTGCTATGTATGGAGTCGGAGAATTTTGTATTTGAGATTCACAAAACAAATTGTTTGTCCAACAATAATTTCATCACTTTTGTAACCTTCATAACTCACCTCGCTTACCCAAATTCTTGAATGTATCAATATAATCGATATATTCATCTTGTATCAGCCACTTTGATCGAGTAATTTGGAACTTTCACGATTTCGAATTGATGGAGAAGATGAAAATTTAAATTTTGAATTTTGTGAAGCTATTACATATTGGAATGGATTGATATCAATCGGTTATGAGTGATTTGTGGGAAAGAAAATCAATTTTACATTAATATTTCATATTAAGCTCAACAGACAAGTTTTATAATGTATCCGGATGAAACTTATGTATCCGGGTGAAACTTATGTATCCGGATGGCTGATATTTTAAGGGATTTTGTAAAATAGAAACGAGTATTGATAGGATCTAATTTAGGTCTTACAACATGGGATTTATGTAAGTTATACTTAAAATTTAAGATTTTCAAGAAGTTCTACCTTTTTCAAAATTAATTAATTGAGGGTATAATAGGTAAAAAAAATTATCCTTTCTTGATTTGTCAAAATGGACAAGTAAAAAGAGACAAGTAAAACTGAAAAATTGGACAAGTAATTAGGGATAGAGGGAGTAATACATAAATAGGTCTTTCAACTTGGTTTCAACCGACATATTTGCCCTCCAACTTTGGGTTTGCTCAAGTAGGCACATGTGTCCTACATGACATAATACATATAGGACACAAAATTGTCATGTAGACTGCCACGTAGGATAAATGTGTCTATTTGGTCAATTTTATATAAGTTTAAGGGTCATTTGGTGTGAAGGATAATATCAAATAGTTTTGATATTAAATTATAGTGGCACTTAATTTGTTGTTTGGTTGGCAAGTCTGAGATAACTTATCTTGGGATTAATAATTAATATCAAGATAAGTTATTCCTCCCCTTGGGTGGTATGGTATTTCCGGGATAAACTAAGTAAATGACAAAGATATCCCTTAAAACTTTTTTTATACATCACTTTTCACATCCATGTATATTTACATTGTTTTTAGGGAAAATGCACAAGTACCCCCTACACTATGACCGAAATCCCAGAAACACACCTTAACTAAACTAGATCCTATTACCCCCCTGAACCCATTTTTTTTTTGTAATTTTGTGCACCTTTTTGGCTTACGTGGCATCCAAATATCTCCCACGCGCCTCAATTGCGTGGAGTCACGGAGTGTGCCACGTAAGACAAAAGGTGTACAAAATTACAAAAAAAAAAATAAGTTCAGGAGGGTAATAAGACCTTATTTTAGTTAAGGTGTGTCTCTGGGATTTTAGTCATAGTCTAGGGGGTACTTGTGTCTTATCCCTTGTTTTTAATACAATGTATAATAGCATTCACAACCCTCACTATTCCTTCTTTTTATGATAATTTTTCATAATTTTCTATTAAAAGATTACACTATATAAATATAATATTTATTTATGAATTTATTTGACTAATTCTTATGTTTATTTATATTTTAGTTTCTCATAAATCCTTTTTTACTTTAACAAACTTCATATGAAAGTTTTATTTTTAAGCTAATTAAGAAGAAAGTTTTATTTTTAAATACGGTGCCATTGTGAGAATGCACACAAAATAATTAAGCTAAATAAGATGAAAATTTTGTTAGAATGAATGACTAAAGCTTGCAAAGAAAAGGTAAAAGAACTAAACAAAGTGAAGGGTATTTTTGTAAACAAACAACACATTCTAAAATTTATGCAATGCATATTATTTTGAATACAATAAATCAAACACTCAATAAGAAATAATCTCAGCATAACTTATCTCATCATAACTAATCTCATCATAACTTATCCCATCATAACTTGTATTCAAACCAAACGACCCTTAAGTGTCTATTTGTACACACCCAAAATTAAAAGGCATAGATATCAATTGAGACCAAGTTCCACGTAGACAAATAATATCTCAACTCCAGTTCCAGCCAAATGCAAATGAATTTACGAAATGCAATTTCCCTTGACAATCATGACTATGAAACTTCGTAGTCTTTTCCATGCCGTTGTTTCAACCATCTGAAACACAAGAGAAAAAAAATGTCAGTTTTGGCACACATTTCCTTCTTGGAAAATGGAGTCGCAGCAACTAAGAAGAGAGGGGTATAAAAGAAGGAAAGGAATGTCTTCGATCTGGCTCTTGTTCCCTGTAGGTTTATAGCACGCTAGGCTAGCTAAGAAAGGTATTCTATCTTTCTCTTTTTGTTGTTCGGCTCGATAGAATTGTTTAGAATCCTCTCCTAGCTTCCTCTTTCCATAGATATGAAGACTATAAAACGTCGATCAGGTAATGACAAACAACCACTAAACAAAGAGAAATTTTAGGAGAAAGCAAGACCTATCCAGCTTGTGCAATCAGAGGCGGATCCACTACACATGTGGGGTGCACGTGCATCCGTTAATTTTGGAAAAATCATGTATATATATCTTGAGAAACTGACAGAAACTAAATATAATTAACAGTACCCCATGGAAGGAATAAAAGGGTGCTTTGGACTGCTGGTACATGCTAATACAGCCACCCATGCGACCTGGGTTCTATCCGAGCTAGAACCTTCGCCTCTGTGTGCAATCACCGTCCCCAAAGGCACCAATGTAAACAATGTTCCGATAAGTCTAGTGAAAATTAAAGGAAATACTGTTGAAGAGTGAAGACAGGTAACAAAATTTGGAGAAGCCTCTACTATCAATTGAAGTCACATGTTTTACCAAAATGAAATCTGTCTTGCATCTAAGGTGTATGATGAAATGGCTTTGTTACCTATACTATTTCACCAGATAGTCGATAGTAAAGTCGCCTTGCAGAAGGTCGTTTATCCCCCTCTATGTTTCACCTTCTCTTATGCAAAAGAAACTGATTGTAACTGTCAACCATGATAAGCCAATATTATGTGAATCAAATACTTCATTTTCCTAAAGAGAATGAGAAATTGTCTTTATCCAGAGTCAAATTTGCTGAATGAATGCTCTCATATTAAGAGTTCTTCCATTAAATTAGAAGTTGTCATTTACACCCCTAAATATCTGTTATTCCTGATATCTCCTACATGTGGAAAGCAAGTGACACCATAGTTACAATAAATATTTAGAGTTCTTACATAGATATGTACAGCTAATTGGACTTTGTCCAACGTGCTAACACACTATACCCTGTAACGAAGAGCATTATAATATTTGAGGATTGAGAGATAGGCTCTTTTGTTGCACCATAATCGTGCAAAACAAACAATTAAAACAAAGCAAACTATTGGACCTAGGAGATTAACAACTGGGAAGAAGCTTACATGAAGATTTTTGGTCCAATGAGAGTAGAGAATCCTTAAACCAAATGGATGAACGTCCCTCATGGTGCTAGAAACGCAACCAAGCTTACATTGCATTCATACAGAACATAACCAACCTAATTAAACAGTACAGTAATGACCTGCGGAAGAAGCGACAAATTTGTTATAGCATTCCTCTACCAAGTCTAAATGAAAATTTTAGCCAACCTGATTACCAACCATAAATTTGACTTGATATACCACAGCTAGCAACGTTCCAGCATGACATTTGATCTAGGCACCTATGAGAAGGAACATATTTACATTATTAAAGGACGGGAATGTATCTATTCCTCGTTTGATGACGAATAAGAAGAAGAACAGTTAGTTTCAAGTGACAGATAAAAAATTCTGTAATTCTTAAGTACCATAACATGTATTAGTTTGGGGAATGGAAAGTTTGTTAAAAAGAAGGAAAGCAACTCGTGGAAAAGAAAGAACAAAAAAATCGACTCAGAAACTGAAAGAGGAACAGAGACTTACTTAAGTCCTGAATTATGCTTTCACCTACTTTAATTTTTGGAATATGGGAAATGTTGGACCACTGGGAGTTTGAGCCAATCCGATTGGTGCAACTTTCTTCTAACTTTGGGCAGCCTTCAATTTTCAGGTAACGTAATTTGGTGAGGCGTTGCATGGCATCTCCAGATGGCAGATGCTCTAGTTTCTCGCATTTCTGTAAAACTAACTCCTGCAAAGAAACAAGGTTGCCGAGCCCATCCGACAGTGTTTCTAACAATGGACAATCCTGTATCTGGAGATGCCGTAATTTGGGCATGGCAACTGAGAAGTCCAGATGTTGTAGCCGTTTGCACCTCACTAACGTTAATCTTTCAAGAGAAGCAAGGTTGTCAAATTTATGAGGAAGAGCCTCGATTCCGAATCGATATATTTGGATCTCTGTTAGGTCAGAGAGTTGCATAAGCTGATAGGGCAGAGAATCCCAGTGCAAATGTCCTACCACACACAAAAAACGAAGGGACAACAGCTGTTGAATGCCATTGAAAATCAATTGGAATGCCTCAAAATCCACCATCTCTGAGAAAGGACCAATTTCCAAATGCCGTAACCCAGTGAGACGGTAAAGGTCCCCTGCGGGTACACTAATCAATTTGGGACATTCTGATAGATACACATCAAAAAGTAAAGGCATTTCTCCCACATGTATAGGGAAGGAAACTAAGTTGTTACAGTAGCAGACCATCAAAGATTCCAGAGACCAACAATGCTCTAGCATCCCACTTGGTAAACTGGTCAATCCATCACAGTTCCATAACTGAAAACTTTGGAGGGAAGTCAAATAATTCTCTCCACTGGGAACAGGAAAGGAACTGAAATTGGTGCAGCGGTAAATCTTTAAGCTCTTAAGAGAACGGAGACTGTATAAGCTTTGTGGCAATTCACGAAACTCTCCACAGTCTGAGACCAATAGGTGTTGAAGAGAAACCTTGTTGCGTAGCATCTCATCTGGAAAACAAGTGAGCTCTTTCACATCATAAACACTAAGCTTTACGAGAGATGTCAATTTACTGCACAAGTTCAACAATGGCATTTCACTGTCAACTCTTTCAATTCTTAATTCACGGAGGATTTCAAATTGACTTGGAGTAATTTTTAACAATGGACAGCTACTAATCCTCAACTTCTCAAGCAGAGGAAACATTCTTACTCCAATTTCATCTCCCTTCCACTCAATAAGGCTAGACATATCCTTCAATACTAGTTCAGTCAATGATGGGAACACTTGGACATTGCTGCTTGATCCAATATTGTTACCATCAATACCATAAAAAGTAGTTCCGATGCATTCAACCTTATGTAACCCTAATAGCTCAAGATGCCGAAGCAATTTCAGTTGGCCAAGCCATGGAATTTCTTTGCATCTTTTGCAACCACTTAATTTCAACTTGACCAAATTTGGTAGAGATTCTTCTCTGAACCATGAAGGAAATCTAGTACCTAAATAGTTCTTGACTTCTAAGGTTTTCAAGTTAGTATGCGGTTGAAGACCATCCAACACATGCTCAACAATGGTTTCACAGCCTTCTGGTTCATCGTGGAACCACACATATGCCAGCTTGTAGATATTCGATTTCTCTTGTAAATATGCTGTTCGAGCTTCTTCAATACTACAGACCAATTCCAGCTCATTGATCGTCAATTCACCTTTAAGGTTCTTCAAACAACCTAATTCTCCTATTCGACGCCCTTTCTCTAACCCCACATTGAAATACTGCAGGGTCTGAAGACAAGTCAATTGTCCCATGTTAAGTGGCAACTGAGATCGAGAATAGCAGTAAATGTGTCTCAAACTTATCATATTTCCCATCTCATATGGAAGTTCCTTGAGTGAATAGCAGTCATTGACTCTAAATGTTTGCAAATTGTAGAGCTTGCAAATGGAGTTGGGCAAGGCTTTTATCTTAGTGTCCGAGACATCAAGATATCTCAAGTATATTAGCTTGCCGATTTTGGCTGGCAGCTCCTTGATTCCTGAACTGGACAAATTTAAAACTCTCAAGAACTTAAAGCTCAACAGCATAGCTTCCGATATATGATTGCTTCTCCAGAACAGTGTGTACAAACGTCCTGGCTCATTTATCTTATCTATTTGATCACTTGGTGAGTCCCATCCAAAGTATCGCGCATGAGAAAGATTTTCTCCACCATCGCCGTTCGGATCAATTAGTTTAGATTTTAAGATATCTCCAGCCAAATCATGCACAAGATCGTGCATCTTACAGTGTGTTATATTGTTATGCTCATCTAGCTTAACATCTTGCAGCAAGGAATACCGCAACAAGATTTGAAAGAACTTGTTCCCGATGTCCTCCATCACGGTGGTCTCTTGACATGGATGAAGAAAGCCTTCTGCCATCCATAGTTGGATCAGTTGGTCCTTTTCAAACTCAAGGTCTTTTGGAAACATTGCAAAGTAAGCAAAGCATTTTTTCAGATGTGGATATGGTAGATAATCATAGCTGAGTTTTAGGATTTTCTTTATGCTATTTTCTCCATTATCATCTTCACCTGCAACAAGGGGGTTTCCATCAAGAATTGCCTGCCATTCATGTTTTTCCTTACTGCGTAAGAGGCCTCCCAATACACTTGCAGCCAACGGTAGACCTTGGCACATTTTAACAATCCTGTTGCCCATGCTTGCTAATTCCTCTGGAATTTCCCCATCAACAAACGCTCTTTGTTTGAAAATGGACCGACAATGATCTTCTGCTAGTTTTTCCAACTTATGAGGACCTACTGCTGCTACTGTGGACGCCACCTGTTCCATACGAGTAGTCACGAGAATGAAGTTTCCCCGGGAAGTATTTATTCCTCTCAAGGTATCCACAAACTCATTCCACAATGTAGAGTCAACACACCACAAATCATCCAGGACAAGCAAATACTTCCTTCCTGTCAGTTCATCTCGGAGCTTCTTGACAATTATATCTCTGCTCTGGACCTTAACTTTCCTCTCTGTCAATGATTCGAGGATCAGTTTAAGAAAGCTCTTAGTCTCCGACATTTCAGGTAGACACAACCAAACTCTCTTTTCAAAGATTTGCTTGATGTGTTCGTCATTGTAAATTCTCTTTGCGACAGTTGTTTTCCCTAAACCTCCCATACCCACTATTGGAATGGTTGACAGAACAACATCCTCTCTCATGGTCAATATCTTCTCCTTTATTTCAGCAACATCTTTGTCTCTACCAACAACATCCAAAGCAACTACTACAGAATCTGTTTCTCGAATTAGTAGTATTTGCCGAGGAGGAACCATCAATGATTGGAGACCAAGGTCTTTGGCTAACTTATTGATAGCCGTCAACTCCTCATTGATGTTGTTGATTTTTTGAGACATTTTGCTCTTAAAAGCTGTATGAGAAAAGAAATCACTGACCTTTTTCATTGGATTGTTTCTAATCTTCACTCGTCTTTTGAGAGACTCATACCTGAATTCGTCAAACACCTTATCAGCATTTTCAGCAACTCTCTCAAGCATCTTGAGCCATTTTTCCACAGCCTGATCTTCGACTTGTCGTCTTTCAGCATCATGAATGAAAGCTTGGATCAAGGATACATATTTTGTCAGCATTTCGAGATCTTTCTTGCAGTTCCTTAAACTTTTGAACTCCTCAGTAGTGGGAGAAAGCAACTTGTCAAGCAAAACTTGAGCAGTAGCACCAATTACAGGATCGGCCATTACTGTGTTTGCTCCTTCACAAAATGTTCTTCCTCTGTACCAAAGTCTTCTTTACCTAAATAAAGACAATAATTCATACTTCACAATAATTATAACAGTGAAGAAAATGGTTGGTTGTGATGATTCCAGAGACACATCTATCTCTGAAAACACAAACATAGAGTCAACACTTCTTATTTTTGTTTGGAAAATATAGTTTACAAATAAAAATGAAATATTGAAAATCATTCGACTTGGTTAAATTGATAATAAATCCTTAAATTTTTTATCACCTTTATATTCGAGAGGGGTTTAGTTGTTTTCCTATATTGTCTTCTTTTGATTCCACCATCACCTGTTGTTGATTGTGTTTAGGTTATCGCATTATTTTGTGGTTGTTAATATGTTGTACTCAAGCCGAGGAACATCTGGAAACAGTCTCCTTACCACCACAAGATAGGGGAATGGTCTACATACAATCTATCCTCCCCAATCCCCACTTATGAAATTTCACAGGGTATGTGGTTGTTGGTGTTTATATTATTCTCTGTAAAATTAGTCACAGCATTTTCTGCTGTGTCTACTGGGCAAATATTTCTCCAAGCATAGAACGTAAAATTCAAATTGCAAACAGATTCATACCCACTGCAAATGACAATTAAAAATCCTCATCGCGAGGGAAAAAACGCAGTATCATTCTCAGCATTACAGACGAAAATCACAAAGCATGAATCACTTAACTGACTACAACAGTGAATTGCTTTTACATGGTTATAATGTTATACACAAACTTTTGTTCTGTAAGAACCCAATGCCTTCTGACATTTTACCTCTACAACTTGATCATAAGAAGCAAGAGCTGAAAAAAGAATTGCCTTGCTTCCAACATAATCCTCATAATCCTTCCAACTGCGATCTATTGATATTATAATTAGCAGAGTATATCAAATATCAAGGAAAATGACGAGAAGCATTGAAGTCAAGCTACACAAGTAGGAACCAATCATCAGCTCCCAAAAAAGTAGAAGAAGAGCATTAGTTCTAGCTAGTGGCAGATTGAAGGGAACACTTCTTGGTGAACTGCTAACATATTGTCCAGCATTCATGAATTCATCCTTGCCCGAGGTTATAGACACATTCACAGGTGATGAACCTATAACAAAAGCATTTTATATAAGTGACTGACATCAGAGCTCCCTCCTTATAGAGAATTGCTAAGGTGTAGATATTCATCAACGATCTCTAAGCAAGGAGGCAGTATGGAGAAGTAAGCAATGAGAATCGAATTTTAAAAGCTGGTACTTACAATCATATTCTGCCCATCCAATTCTTTGTCGGGCCAAGTCATATACAATGATCTTATCTTTAAGAACAAGATCTGTAAAAGAAGAGAGAGAAGTGAGTGTCAAGTAGATTCAATCGTTACTCTAGATTCTATATAGTCTGGCAGTAATGACGCAAGCAATGCAATTAGGGGTAGTTAAGTTGTGGTATTGAAGCAAATAATCCCAACATATAATTCCTCATAAGATAATACAGTGTTCGGTTGGTCAAAGTGATCACCGGACAATTGATTTATAGTTTGTAGTAACCACCACATAATAAGTGCTTCAGTATTAATCATTGCATAAACAATATATCCTTGCATTATAATCCCCATATAACTAGTAAGTGAACCAAACAACCCCCTAGGGAACCAGCAAAGATACATATTGTACGAGAAAACTACATCATGACATCAATATTTCCACTCCAAGTCACATAGAACATATGACTCCTATAACCACTTGATCGTCTCACTTTTACCTAGCATGAGATCATATATCAAGGACACCCAATCCCTCCCCCCTCCCCCACCAACCTCCTCTTCTCGCATGAGGGATATAGTATTACATAGTTGTTTCAAAGAATGGAGCATCTCATAGGGTATTAGGAGAAGATAGTCAAGCACACATAAAGTTGATCCATATTGCATTATATTCATCACTTCTCACAACAAATACTAGTTTTACCTTTGGTCTATGGCCACATGCCAATTGTCAAAATTGCCACTTTTGATTTGAGTTTTCAACAGTGGACTATTGGAAACTATACAAACACTTTAGACCTCATCCCTTCAATTTGAGTTCACTGTTACTTGCTACATGAAAGGAATGAACAAGATACAAGCCTAAACAAATAATTCAGTTTCACTATTTACACACAGAGCCAAGATATACAAAAGGCTGCTACATTATGTCCATGAACTACGTTACACCAAGAACTGTGCATCTGTTTCTACAACTGCTCTAGCAGACGACAATCTCCCTAGCCTATACAAGTACTTCTGAACCAACATTATCACAGAAACAGAAAGATCATAGCACAAGGTGTTTTCTATAATACAGACAGAACCTTTAGAAATGGAAGTGCAACCACATTCACAATATAATCTTTCTTTCCACTAATCAGCTTTCCATGAATTCCACTTTCTGCTCTCTTTGAACATCAGAGAACAACTGCCTGTGATAGATGTCTATACATGCTACCTTTCGGCTTATTTACAATTGTTTAACCTCACTGAAACCTCACTATGATAGCCTAAAGCTTCGAAGGATTTTATAAGAGCAAAGAACCAAGAAAATCTAGTAATAGCAGGAAATGCATCTGGGCTAAGAAGGAAGCATATTTTTCATCCATGACTTGAGAAAGTAGTTGACAGCATAAAGGAGAATTCTTTGACTCTTTCAAATGAACATCAACATGCAAGGGACTGAAACTCCCAAACTTCAACGAAAATTTGTTAAGCACCCACAATACTCAAGCACACATGCATAAAGATTATCACCCACAATGTTATGCACCCACTAATGAAGTTAATATGTAGATGAAGCACGAAGTAACCATTTATCCAGAAACCAACCTCCTAAGATTGTTAATCCTAGATCATTTTCTTCAAAGATAACACACCACATAGCAGCACCTTCCTGTTAAACACATAAAATAGAGTCACTTATCTTTGAAGTTCATAAAAATTAGAAGATAAAAGTAACTTGGTTATATGACCTTTTAGTAGAAGATGTTTAAATACAAAATATGCAGGTTCTAACACTCACCAAAAAGCCCTTATGAGCAAGGTAGTCTGCTGGTCTTAAATCCATGGATGCATCACCAGCAAAGTTTAGAGACACTGGAGGAAAAATATCCTCGATGCTGTTTGAGAAATAGGGGGACATGCTCAAGTCACCAAAGAGGTGTGTATAGACCATTTAAGTTCTTATAACTACGATTAAACATTCATTGAAAACAAAAAAACAACCTTGAAGAAACTAGATAGCACGGCCTTTTCCCTGATATGATTGGCCTGGCTGAAGGTGAAACAATTGCAGTTATCTGCAGATGAATAAGTTAAAACAAAAGTAGAGAGAACTTGTTAATTAGTGATGCCCATCTGATCTGCGCATTTTAGTGATTCGACTTTGCTGTTTCTCAAAGTAACTCCAAGAAGCAAGAAGGATTCAAACTTCACCAAAGATCAAGGATCCTATATAGAGATTTTCTATATCCATTGTAACTTAATCATAATGTTTTTTGAATATTTTGTGCTGCTCTAGCATGTCTTATTTTTTTTTTATGACAAGGGAGACCAAATGTCTTTATGAACTAAATACCTTCTATTAGGATTTAGATAGATTCTTTTTTGGAGGTTTAATCATTATATTTCTTGATTATTATTTAAATTGACTTCTTCTTGCTAGAATTGTTTACGTAATTGTACTTTTGATGATTTTGATTACTTGATCACCAATTATATTGCCAAGGTAATTTAAGTTTACCAGGAAGAAGGAGAATTCAAGTCTAAAACCTGAATTGGATAGCCTTTGATTATACGGAGTCCGTTGATTATATTTGATTAATACTGACTAGAATCCCCACCGGAAAAGATGGTGATTATATAGGGGACAGATATATACCACTGACCTTAAGCATTCATCTTTAGATCAAGACTAATTCTGGATTATAATCGTAGCCTATGGTCCATAGGTATAACTTATAAGTTAATGGGCAAATATAACAGGTTCACTCAACAAAGAAATATAATTGTGGAAATTAATTTAAGAATCTTGGAGCAAATCGGGAAAAAAAACACTTACAGCACTGATAAAGGGTTCATAAGCTTCTGACGCAAGATAAACTAAAGTAGTACCAGAATCAACAATAGTTCCTCGATCATTAGAGGACACAAAAACTCCTGGATCAACAGGTAAAATTTGCCCATTAACAGCAATGCTCTGCAGATATACAGTGTAGTGAACCCTGCACGATTGGAGAAAAGAAACAAATAGATGACACCTCAACGATCCTCTTTCTGAGTACACACTATTAACAATGCAAATAACTGATTGGAAGCACAAGCATGTCAGAGAACATCAAAAACTATCAAAAGTGGAATAAGTGTTGAGTACATGAAAGTAACCTATATGTTTGGGTAAGTTACATATAGTTACCTATATGTGCAGAGCAATCCATCTGGCATTCAAAACTAAATTGATGGATATATTGAAAGATTTTCACGTATTGATGNCTGTGAGACGGTGAAGGCTCCCTGCAGGTACACTTTCCAATTTGGGACATTTTGATATATTCAAATATGAAAGTGAAGGCATTCCCCACACATGTAAAGGCAAGGAAACCAAGTTGTTACATTTGTTGACATTCAGAGATTCCAAAGACCGACAATGCTCTAGCAGTCCGCTTGATAAACTAGTCAATCCATCACAATTGTATAACCGAAGTTTTAGGAGGGAAGTCAAATGATTCTCTCCTCTGGAAACAGGAATGGAACTGAAATTGGTGCAGTCGCCAATACTTAAGCTCTTAAGTGAACGGAGATTGTACAAGCTCTGGGGCAATTCACAAAACTCTCCACAATTCAAGACCAAAAGATGTTCAAGAGAGAAATTGTTGCGTAGTATCTCATCTGTAAGACAAGTGAGCTGTTTCACATCTCTGATAATAAGCATTACAAGAGATGTCAAGTTGCTGCACAAGTTCAACAATGGAATTTCACTGTCAACTCCTTCAATGCTCAATTCACGTAGGATCTCAAATTGATTTGGAGTACTTTTTAGCAAAGGACAGTTCCTAATCGTCAACTTCTTAAGCACAGGAAACATTCTAACTCCAAGTCTGTCTCTACCAACATTTCCTTTTGGTAACAATTGCACTTCCTTCCACTCAGTAAGGCTAGGCATATCCTCCAATAATAGTTCTTTGAGTAACGGAAACACTTGGATATTGGTGTTATTTCTACTTGATCCATTATCGTTACCATAAAATGTAGGTTCGATGTATTCCACCTTATGGAACCCTACCAGCTCAAGATGCTGAAGGAATTTCAGTTGACCAAGCGATGGAATTCCTTTGCACCTTTTGCAACCACTTAATTTCAACCTGACCAAATTTGGTAGAAACTCTTCACTGAACCATGAAGGAAATCTAGTCCCCATATATTCCACTACCGCTAAAGTTTTCAAGTTAGGATGCGGTTGAAGACCATCCAACACATACTCATCACTGGTCTCACATCCTTCTGGTTCATCATGGGACCACACATATTTCAGCTTGTAGATTTTTGGTTTCTCTTGTAGGTACGCTGTTTGAGCTACTTCTCTATTGCATACCAATTGGAGACCTTCAATCGTCAATTCACCTCTCAGGTTTTTCAAATGACCTATTTCTTCTATTCGACGGCCTTTCTCTGAACCCACTTTGAAAAACTGTAGGGTCTGAAGACAAGTCAATTTCCCCATGTTAAATGGCATCTGAAAATGCTTATTATCCATACACAGAGAATTGTAATAAACGTGTCTCAAACTAATCATATTTGCCATTTCATCTGGAAGCTCCTTCAGTAAAAAGCATTTACTAACTCTCAAAGTTTGCATACTGTACAGCTTGCAAATGGAGTTGGGCAAGGCTTTGATCCCACTGTAGGAGAGATCAAGATATCTCAAGTATACTAACTTGCCAATTGAGGCTGACAACTCCTTGATGCCTGATCTGGACAAATTTAAAACTCTCAAGAACTGAAAGCTAAATAGCACATCATTAGGTATATTGCTTCTCGAGAACAATGCGCACAAACGTCCTGGCTCATTTATCTTATCTATTTGATCAATTGGTGAGTCTGATCCAAAATATCGAACTTGAGAAGAAATTTCACCAACATCTCCTTTCGGATCAAATAGTTTAGATTTTAAGATATCTCCAGCCAAATCATGCACAAGATCATGCATCTTACCGTGTGTTATAACGTTGTGCTCATCTAGCTTAACATCTTGCAGCAAGGAATTTTGCAACAAGATTTGAAAAAACTTGTGCCCAACATCTTCCATCACAATGGTCTCTTGACATGGATGGAGAAAGCCTTCTGCCATCCAGAGTTGGATTAGTTGGTCCTTTTCAAACTCAAAATCTTTTGGAAACATTGCAAAGTAAGCAAAACATTTTTTCAGGTGCGGAGATGGTAGATAAACATAGCTGAGTTTTAGAATTTTTTTAATGCTATTTTCTCCAAGATCATCTTCATGTGCAACAAGGGAGTTGCTATCAAGAATTGCCTGCCATTCATGTTTTTCCTTGTTGCGTATGAGGCCTCCCAACACACCTGCTGCCAACGGTAGACCTTGACACATTTCAACAATCCTGTTCTCCATGATTACCATTTCCTCTGGAACTTCCCCATCAACAAACGCTCTTTGTTTGAAAATGGACCAACAATGATCATCTGCTAATTTTCCCAACAAATGAAGATCTACAGCTACTGTGGATGCCACCAGTTTCATACGAGTCGTCACAAGAATGCAGTTTCCTCTGGTTGTGTTTATTCCCTTCAAAGTGTCCAAGAACTCATGCCACAATGTTGGGTCAACACGCCACAAATCATCCAGGACAAGCAAATACTTTCTTCCTGCCAGTTCATCTCGGAGCTTCTTGACTATTATATCTCTACTCTGGACCTCAAGTTTCCTCTCTGTCAATGATTCGAGGATCAGTTCAAGAAAGCTTTTTGTTTCTGACATTTCAGGTAGACACAACCAAACTCTCTTTTCAAAGTGTTTCTCGATCTGCTCATCATTAAAAACTCTCTTAGCCACAGTTGTTTTCCCTAAACCCCCCATGCCCACTATGGGAATGGTGCACAGATCAATATCATCTCTCATGGTCAATATCTTCTCCTTTATTTCAGCAACATCCTTGTCTCTACCAACAACATCGGAAGCAACTACTACAGAATCTGTTTCTCGAATTGGTAGTATTTGCCGAGGAGGAACCATCAGTGATTGGAGACCAAGGTCATTGGCTAACTTGTTGATAGCTCTCAACTCCTCATTGATGTTGTTGATTTTTCGAGACATTCTTCTCTTAAAATCTGTATGAGAAAAGAAATCACTGACCTTTTTCATTGGGTTGTTTCGGATCTTCACTTGTCTTTTGAGAGATTCATACCTGAATTCATCAAACACATTTTCAGCATTTTCAGTAACTCTCTCAAGCATCTTGAGCCATTGTTCAACAACCTGATCTTCAACTTGTCGTCTTTCAGCATCATGAATGAAAGCTTGAATCAAGGATACATTTTTTGTCAGTATTTCGAGATCTTTCTTGCAGTTCCCTAAACTTTTGACCTCCTCAATAGTGAGAGAAAGCAACTTTTCAAGCACAACTTGAACAGTTGCACCAATTACAGGATCAGCCATTGTTGTTTTTGCTCCCTCACAAAGTCTTCTTCCTCTGCACCAAAGTCTTCTTTAGTTACTAGAAAAATGAATGGTAGTAATGACTCCAACAATACAAGTATCTCTCAAACAGAAACATGGAGGAGTCAACACTTCTTACCTTTTATTGGTATATGTAGAAAATATTGTTTATGACTAGATACAATTCCATACGTATTTAATGATGTGACAAATATCAATTTTTAGGAAAATACTATGATTAAATGTTATTAAGGACATCTCTAACATTAAAAATGCTAGAAATTGAAATATTGATTTTTATTTTTCGAGTATGTTTTCCTAAAAAGTTAGAACTTACGAGTTGTTAAATAAGTATCGAAATTTTTTTTTCCTGCTAAAATGACTATGGAAGTACTGGACTTTCCCTTTCAAAACAATCATATATATCATTCATATATATATTATATATATTAGGGAAAATGCATAAGTACCCTCCAGCCTATACCCGAAATCCCAGAGACACACCTAACCTTTACTAAGATCCTATTACCCCCCGAACTTATTTTATATGTAATATTCTACCCCTTTTTGGCCTACGTGGCACTATCTTTGTGGGCCCAGTGCATGTTGACATTTTTTTCAAGATAGTGCCACGTAGGCAGAAAAGGGGTAAAATATTATAGATAAATTATGTTCAGGGGGGTAATAGGACCTTAGTAAAGGTTAGGTGTGTCTCTGAGATTTCGGGCATAGGCTGGGGGGGTACTTATGCATTTTCCCTATATATTATTATAAGTGGAAAGCTCCTAACTTAAAAGTTGAATTACCATTCTGCCCTTATTTTATCTCTAAACTAAATAAAATATTAATATATAATTAATTTAATATTAAATAATAATTTTATTTAAATTCATGCCTCTAGACACAATGGTTCAAATTCTTTGGGAAACAGTTACAATGAAGAGGAAAGACCAAAAGTTCCATTTTCCTTAATAAATGTGTATATCAATTCTTCTTTATCAAAAAACAATTTAAATTTTGGCTTGGGACTTGTGTCAGTGACTATTTCTTATTACCGTTTGTTGTTAATAGAGAAAAGATATACAAGAAGTAGCAAAGACACTAAAGGTTATTTCTTTCATATTGAATCTTTATGTTTTTTCTTTTTTATTACTTTATTTGTTTAATCTTGAATTTTTTTATTGTATTTTAATATATTTTCTTCAAGTTTTTGATCTTGTTTTCATCAAATTGTGCTAATAATCTGTAATACAATTTGTCTGTATTGTTTAATTTTGTGTGGTTTTTTTAGTGCTATGTGCTTTTGATTCTTCTTTCTTAATGTTTAGTGATTTTGATGTATTCTTTGAGTATCATCTTTTTTGTTAGTTTTATGGTATTTGATTTGCTTAGCCTCAGTGTGCTTTCTATCTAGACTAGAAAAGGTTTT
>NC_064286.1:51695199-51783207 GCF_019186545.1 Solanum stenotomum
GATGATCCAATATTGCTAGACATTTTAAGAGACAAAGAAGCGCAGGAAGAAAAAAAATGCAACTCAGAAACTGAAAGAGAAACAGAGACTTACCCAAGACCGAACCCCACATCATTATATGGAATATGGAAAATGTTGGACCACTGGGCGTTTGGGCCACTCCAATTGGTGCAAATTTCTTCCGACTGTGGGCAGCCAAGGTACCGTGATTTGGTGAGACGTCCCATGGCATCTCAGGATGGCAGATGCTCTATTTTTTTGCTGTTCCATAAAGTTAACTGTTGCAAAGTAACAAGGTTGCCGAGTCCATCCGACAGATCTTCTAACAATGGACAATCCTGGATCCAGAGAAGCTGTAATTTGGGCATGTCATCTGAGAAGTCCACATGTTGCAGCCGATTGCAGCCCACTAGGTGTAATCTTTCAAGAGAAGTAAGGTTGCCAAATCTATGAGGAAGAGCCTCAATTCCGAATCCATATATCCGGATCTCTTTTAGGGCAGAGAGTTGCATAAGTTGATAGGGCAGAGAATCCCAGTGCAAGTGTCCCCACACCTCCAATTTACGAAGGGACGATAGCTGATGAATGCCATTAAACATTAATTGGAATGCCTCAAAATCCACTATCTCTGAGAAAGGACCAATATGTGATTCCCGTAACCTAGTGAGATGGTGAAGTCCCCCTGAGGGTACACTAATCAATTTGGGACACTGTGATAAACCCAAATATGAAAGTGAAGGCATTCCACACACATGTAAGGGGAAGGAAACTAAGTTGTTACAGTTGTGGACCTTCAAGGATTCCAGGGACCGACAATGCTCAAGTAATCCACTTGGTAAACTGGTCAATCCATCACAGTAACATAACTCAAGACTTTGGAGGGAAGTCAAATAATTCTCTCCTTTGGGAACAGGAAAAAAATTGAAATTGGTGCAGTTGTCAATCCTTAAGCTCTTAAGAGAATGGAGATTGTACAAGCTTTGTGGCAATTCACGAAACTCTCCACAATATGAAACTGACAGATGTTGTAGAGATAAATTGTTGCGTAGCATCTCATCTGGAAAACAAGTGAGCTCTTTCACATCATAGACACTAAGCTCTAAGAGAGATGTCAAGTTGTTGAACAAGTTCAACAATGGCATTTCACTGTCAACTACTCTAATCTCTAATTCACGTAGGATTTCAAATTGATTCGGAATACTTTTCAACAATGGACAGTTACTAATCTTCAACTTCTCAAGCCCAGGAAACATTCTTACTCCATTTGTTGGTATCAATTCCACTCCCTTCCACTCAATAAGGCTATGCATATCCTCCAAGACTAGTTCTTTCAATAACGGGAACACTTGGATATTGCCATTATTGCTGCTTGATCCCTTATTGTTAACCTCAATACCATAAAATATAGTTCCAATGCATTCCACCTTATGGAACCCTACCAGCTCTAGATGCCGAAGGAATTTCAGTTGGCCAAGCGATGGAATTTCTTTGCACCTTTTGCAACCACTTAATTTCAACTTGACCAAATTTGGTAGCGATTCTTCACTGAACCATGAAGGAAATCTAGTACCCAAATAGTTCTTCACTTCAAATGTTTTCAAGTTAGGATGCGGTTGAAGACCATCCAACACATGCTCATCATTGATCTCACATCCTTCTGATTCCTCGTGGGACCATAAATATGCCAGTTTGTAAATATTCAATTTCTGCCGTAGATATGATGTTCGAGCTTCTTCTCTATCACAAACCAATTGGAGACCATTGATCTTCAATTTACCTCTAAGGTTCTTCAAGCGACCTAATTCTTCTATTCGACGGCCTTTCTCCAAACCCACATTGAAATACTGTAGGGTCTGAAGACAAGTCAATTGTCCCAGGTTAAGTGGCATCTGAGACGAAGAGTAGAAATATATGTGTCTCAAACTTATCATATTTCCCATCTCATATGGAAATTCCTTGAGTGAATAGCAATAATTGACTCTAAATGTTTGCAAACTATAGAGCTTGCAAATGGAGTGGGGCAAGGCTGTGATCTCAGTGCTCGAGATATCTAGATATCTCAAGTATATTAACTTCCCGATTTTGTCTGACAACCCAAAGATTCCTGAACTGGACAAATTTAAAACTCTCAAGAACTTAAAGCTCAACAGCATATCTTCTGATATATAGTTGCTTCTCCAGAACAGTGCGCACAACCGTCCTGGCTCATTTATCTTATCTATTTGATCACTTGGTGAGTCCCACCCAAAGTATCGCACTTGAGAAAGTTTTTCTCCATCATTGCCCTTCGGATCAAATAGTTTAGATTTTAAGATATCTCCAGCCAAATCATGCACAAGATCGTGCATCTTACAGTATTTTATATTGTTATGCTCATCTAACACAACATCTTGTAGCAAGGAATTTCTCAACAAGAGTCGAAAGAAGTTGTTCCCGATGTCTTCCATCACGGTGGTCTCTTGACATGGATGAAGAAAGCCTTCTGCCATCCAGAGTTGGATTAGTTGGTCCTTTTCAAACTTAAAATCTTTTGGAAACATTGCAAAGTAAGCAAAGCATTTTTTCAGATATGGAGATGGTAGATAATCATAGCTGAGTTGTAGGATTTTCTTTATGTTATTTTCGCCATTGTCATCTTCACCTGCAACAAGGGGGTTTCCATCAAGAAGTGCTTGCCATTCATGTTTTTCCTTGTTGCATAAGAGGCCTCCCAACACACTTGCAGCCAACGGTAGACCTTGACACATTTTAACAATCTTGTTGCCCATGCTCGCAAATTCTTCTGGAACCCTGCCATCAACAAATGCTTTTTGTTTGAAAATAGACCAACAATGATCTTCTATTAACTTTCCCAAGATATGAAGATTTGTTGCTACTGTGGATGCCACCCGCTTCATACGAGTAGTCACAAGAATGCAATTTCCTCTAGATGTATTTATTCCTCTCAAGGTGTCCACGAACTCATGCCACGATGTAGAGTCAACACGCCACAAATCATCCAGGACTAGCAAATAGTTTTTTCCTCCCAATTCATCTTGTAGCTTCTTGACTATTATATCTCTCCTTTGAACCTCAACTTTCTTCTCTGTCAGTGATTCGAGGATTTGTTCAAGAAAGATCATAATTTCAGACATTTCAGGTAGACACAACCAAATTCTCTTTTCAAAGATTTGCTTGATGTGTTCATCATTGTAAATCCTCTTAGCCACAGTTGTTTTCCCTAAACCTCCCATACCCACTATGGAAATGGTGCACAGAACAGCATCCTCCTCTCTCATGTTCAAAATCTTCTCCTTTATCTCAGCAACATCCATGTCTCTACCAACAACATCAGAAGCAACTACTAAGGAATCTGTTTCTCGAATTGGTAGTATTTTCCGAGAAGGAACCATGAGTGATTGTAGACCGAGGTCTTTGGCTACTTTATTGATAGCCGTCAACTCTTTATTGATGTTGTTGATTTTTTGAGACATTTTTCTTTTAAAAGCAGTATGAGAAAAGAAACCACTGACCTTTTTCATTGGGCTGTTTCGGATGCTCATCACTTTTGTTTTGAGAGACTCATATCTGAATTGATCAAACACATTTTCAGCATCTTCAGCAACTCTCTCAAGCCTGTTGAGCCATTGTTCCACAGACTGTTGTTTGTCAACTTGTGGTCTTTCAACGTCATGAATAAAAGCTTGGATTAAGGATACATTTTGTGTCAACATTTCGAGATCTTTGTTGAAATCCCTTGAGCTGTTGACCTCCTCGATAGTGAGAGAAATCAACTTTTCAAGCAAAACATGAACAGTAGCACTAATTACAGAATCGGCCATTGTTGTGTTTCACAGAGTCTTGTTCCTCTGCACCAAAGTCTTCTCAAAGTTCTTGCACAAGTCTTCTTTAGCTAAAGAAACAATAGTTGATAGTATTTCACAATAATTCAGCAGTGAAAGAAAATGAGTGGTTATGATGAGACACAAATCATATCAGAGACTTAGAGCATGTTTGGCAATATCGTTAAAAACAACTTATTTTTAGAGGGAGTCACTTTTTTAAAATGGTTTTTCTTTGTGTTTGGCTAATTCATTTGAGAAGTACTTTTCATAAGAAAATTGCATTTGGCTAATCTTTTTAAAAAGTGTATTTGAGAGTCAAATTACAATAAGGGACAACTATTAATGTACTCTAAACATTAAGATTATTCTATAGGGATCGGCCATTGTTGTGTTTGCTCCTTCACAAAATGTTCTTCCTCTGCACCAACGTCTTCTTTACCTAACTAAAGACAATACTTCATATCATACTTCACAATAATTAAAACAGTAAAGAAAATGGTTGGTTGTGATGATTCCAGAGACACATCTATCTCTGAAAACACAAATATAGAGTCAACACTTTTTTTGGAAAATATTGTTTAAAAACAAAAATGAAATATTGAAAATTATTTGACTTAGTTAAATTGATAATAAATCCTTTAATTTTTTTTATCACCTTTATATTTTCGAGGGATTTAGCTGTTTTCCTATGTCTTGCTTTTGATTCCACCATCACTTGTTGTTGATTATGTTTAGGTTATCGCATTATTTTGTGGTTGTTAATATGTTGTACTCTAGCCGAGGAACATCTGGAGGCACTCTCCTTACCTCCACGAGATGGGGGGGAATGGTCTACATACTTATAAAATTTCACTAGGTATGTTGTTGTTAGTATTTATATTATTCTCTGTAAAATTAGTCACAGCATTTTCTGCTGTGTCTACTGGGCAAATATTTCTCCAAGCATAGAACGTAAAATTCAAATTGCAAACAGATTCATACCCACTGCAAATGACAATTAAAAATCCTCATCGCGAGGGAAAAAACGCAGTATCATTCTCAGCATTACAGACGAAAATCACAAAGCATGAATCACTTAACTGACTACAACAGTGAATTGCTTTTACATGGTTATAATGTTATACACAAACTTTTGTTCTGTAAGAACCCAATGCCTTCTGACATTTTACCTCTACAACTTGATCATAAGAAGCAAGAGCTGAAAAAAGAATTGCCTTGCTTCCAACATAATCCTCATAATCCTTCCAACTGCGATCTATTGATATTATAATTAGCAGAGTATATCAAATATCAAGGAAAATGACGAGAAGCATTGAAGTCAAGCTACACAAGTAGGAACCAATCATCAGCTCCCAAAAAAGTAGAAGAAGAGCATTAGTTCTAGCTAGTGGCAGATTGAAGGGAACACTTCTTGGTGAACTGCTAACATATTGTCCAGCATTCATGAATTCATCCTTGCCCGAGGTTATAGACACATTCACAGGTGATGAACCTATAACAAAAGCATTTTATATAAGTGACTGACATCAGAGCTCCCTCCTTATAGAGAATTGCTAAGGTGTAGATATTCATCAACGATCTCTAAGCAAGGAGGCAGTATGGAGAAGTAAGCAATGAGAATCGAATTTTAAAAGCTGGTACTTACAATCATATTCTGCCCATCCAATTCTTTGTCGGGCCAAGTCATATACAATGATCTTATCTTTAAGAACAAGATCTGTAAAAGAAGAGAGAGAAGTGAGTGTCAAGTAGATTCAATCGTTACTCTAGATTCTATATAGTCTGGCAGTAATGACGCAAGCAATGCAATTAGGGGTAGTTAAGTTGTGGTATTGAAGCAAATAATCCCAACATATAATTCCTCATAAGATAATACAGTGTTCGGTTGGTCAAAGTGATCACCGGACAATTGATTTATAGTTTGTAGTAACCACCACATAATAAGTGCTTCAGTATTAATCATTGCATAAACAATATATCCTTGCATTATAATCCCCATATAACTAGTAAGTGAACCAAACAACCCCCTAGGGAACCAGCAAAGATACATATTGTACGAGAAAACTACATCATGACATCAATATTTCCACTCCAAGTCACATAGAACATATGACTCCTATAACCACTTGATCGTCTCACTTTTACCTAGCATGAGATCATATATCAAGGACACCCAATCCCTCCCCCCTCCCCCACCAACCTCCTCTTCTCGCATGAGGGATATAGTATTACATAGTTGTTTCAAAGAATGGAGCATCTCATAGGGTATTAGGAGAAGATAGTCAAGCACACATAAAGTTGATCCATATTGCATTATATTCATCACTTCTCACAACAAATACTAGTTTTACCTTTGGTCTATGGCCACATGCCAATTGTCAAAATTGCCACTTTTGATTTGAGTTTTCAACAGTGGACTATTGGAAACTATACAAACACTTTAGACCTCATCCCTTCAATTTGAGTTCACTGTTACTTGCTACATGAAAGGAATGAACAAGATACAAGCCTAAACAAATAATTCAGTTTCACTATTTACACACAGAGCCAAGATATACAAAAGGCTGCTACATTATGTCCATGAACTACGTTACACCAAGAACTGTGCATCTGTTTCTACAACTGCTCTAGCAGACGACAATCTCCCTAGCCTATACAAGTACTTCTGAACCAACATTATCACAGAAACAGAAAGATCATAGCACAAGGTGTTTTCTATAATACAGACAGAACCTTTAGAAATGGAAGTGCAACCACATTCACAATATAATCTTTCTTTCCACTAATCAGCTTTCCATGAATTCCACTTTCTGCTCTCTTTGAACATCAGAGAACAACTGCCTGTGATAGATGTCTATACATGCTACCTTTCGGCTTATTTACAATTGTTTAACCTCACTGAAACCTCACTATGATAGCCTAAAGCTTCGAAGGATTTTATAAGAGCAAAGAACCAAGAAAATCTAGTAATAGCAGGAAATGCATCTGGGCTAAGAAGGAAGCATATTTTTCATCCATGACATGAGAAAGTAGTTGACAGCATAAAGGAGAATTCTTTGACTCTTTCAAATGAATATCAACATGCAAGGGACTGAAACTCCCAAACTTCAATGAAAATTTGTTAAGCACCCACAATACTCAAGCACACATGCATAAAGATTATCACCCACTAACAAAGTTAATATGTAGATGAAGCACGAAGTAACCATTTATCCAGAAACCAACCTCCTAAGATTGTTAATCCTAGATCATTTTCTTCAAAGATAACACACCACATAGCAGCACCTTCCTGTTAAACACATAAAATAGAGTAACTTATCTTTGAAGTTCATAAAAATTAGAAGATAAAAGTAACTTGGTTATATGACCTTTTAGTAGAAGATGTTTAAATACAAAATATGCAGGTTCTAACACTCACCAAAAGGCCCATATGAGCAAGGTAGTCTGCTGGTCTTAAATTCATGGATGCATCACCAGCAAAGTTTAGAGAAACTGGAGGAAAAATATCCTCAATGCTGTTTGAGAAATAGGGGGACATGCTCAAGTCACCAAAGAGGTGTGTATAGACCATTTAAGTTCTTATAACTACAATTAAACAATCATTGAAAACAAAAAAACAACCTTGAAGAAACTAGATAGCACGGCCTTTTCCCTGATATGATTGGCCTGGCTGAAGGTGAAACAATTGCAGTTATCTGCAGATGAATAAGTTAAAACAAAAGTAGAGAGAACTTGTTAATTAGTGATGCCCATNTATAGACCATTTAAGTTCTTATAACTACAATTAAACAATCATTGAAAACAAAAAAACAACCTTGAAGAAACTAGATAGCACGGCCTTTTCCCTGATATGATTGGCCTGGCTGAAGGTGAAACAATTGCAGTTATCTGCAGATGAATAAGTTAAAACAAAAGTAGAGAGAACTTGTTAATTAGTTTTTCTTCCTTGTAAAGGTAGAGAGCTATCAATTCATTAGAAGTAAAATTGGAACTGACTTTGTGTCTACCAGAAAGAAGTTTCCACAATACTTCATTTTGCTGAGGGTAAAGTTTGTAATATATGTTGCAGAAATATCGGTTCACAAAATAAGAAGTCAAACCATATTAGATGGAGTACCCCTACTGAAATATTCTACCAGCAAGAAGGGGCACAGGAAGACATGGGAAAGCTATTCACTTATCAGTCTTGATTATGAAATAAGAAATGAAGTTCCTGATGTCCCATAGGTTTTGCTTATTTTCGAGAATTTATCAATTAGAATTAATACCTTTGAAGTTATTTGTTAGATCGTGGTGCTTTGGAAGCTAAATGTGGCTGTGGAAGCATTTGGAAATCAAAAGAAAGAAGAATGAAGAAAATGAGAAAAAGGGGTCATCCTCCCTGGGATGCCCATCTGATCTGCACATTTTAGTGATTCGACGTTGCTGTTTCTCAGAGTAACTTCAAGAAGCAAGAAGGATTCAAGCTTCACCAAAGATCAAGGATCCTATATAGAGATTTTCTATATCCATTGTAACTTAATCATAATGTTTTTTGAATATTTTGTGCTGCTCTAGCATGTCTTATTTTTTTTTTATGACAAGGGAGACCAAATGTCTTTATGAACTAAATACCTTCTATTAGGATTTAGATAGATTCTTTTTTGGAGGTTTAATCATTATATTTCTTGATTATTATTTAAATTGACTTCTTCTTGCTAGAATTGTTTACGTAATTGTACTTTTGATGTTTTTGATTACTTGATCACCAATTAAATTACCAAGGTAATTTCAGTTTACAAGGAAGAAGGAGAATTCAAGTCTAAAACCTGAATTGGATAGCCTTTGATTATATGGAGTCCGTTGATTATATTTGATTAATACTGACTAGAATCCCCACCGGAAAAGATGGTGATTATATAGGGGACAGATATATAACCACTGACCTTAAGCATTCATCTTTAGATCAAGACTTATTCTGGATTAGAATCGTAGCCTATGGTCCATAGGTATAACTTATAAGTTAATGGGCAAATATAACAGGTTCACTCAACAAAGAAATATAATTGTGGAAATTAATTTAAGAATCTTGGAGCAAATAGGGAAAAAAACACTTACAGCACTGATAAAGGGTTCATAAGCTTCTGACGCAAGATAAACTAAAGTAGTACCAGAATCAACAATAGTTCCTCGATCAGTAGAGGACACAAAAACTCCTGGATCAACAGGTAAAATTTGCCCATTAACAGCAATGCTCTGCAGATATACAGTGTAGTGAACCCTGCACGATTGGAGAAAAGAAACAAATAGATGACACCTCAACGATCCTCTTTCTGAGTACACACTATTAACAATGCAAATAACTGATTGGAAGCACAAGCATGTCAGAGAACATCAAAAACTATCAAAAGTGGAATAAGTGTTGAGTACATGAAAGTAACCTATATGTTTGGGTAAGTTACATATAGTTACCTATATGTGCAGAGCAATCCATCTGGCATTCAAAACTAAATTGATGGATATATTGAAAGATTTTCACGTGGGTATTGATGTTGCCACCATATTTACATGTAGACTACTTTGAGAAACATAACACATCTTGAAATGCCAAATAGAATACCAAGCCCTTGGACTGTTGACTTATATCAAGAGCCTAATGTTGCTTAATCTCTACTAAGCTCTTGGACGGTGAATTGATATTGAGAAGGTAATGCTGCCTAATCACTTCTTCTCTCTTTCTTTTTCTGAGAAGGTGGGAATGTTGAGTGGCAGAGCCTAGAACTTATATAGGGGGATTCAGAACACCAACTTTTGGACCCCCTTTACCACTGAACTATAATTTTTCCTAAAGTCAAGGGGATGCAACAATTTTTTTTATTTGCACAGTATAATTCTTTTCATGAAGGGGGTTCCCCTCCTTCTTACTAGCTTCACCCCTGGTGCTGAGGGAGGGACAGTAGGGCGCTAAATATTTGCATCTGCTGAAGGATATCAACTTGATGCACAAATTACTTAGAAACAATTCTAAGCAAGACGGACTTATCATCTACTTTAACAGATATACAAGATGGAGAAGGTATAACGACCGGAACCAAATAGCACATAGGATCATTTTTTGCATATTTTCATGCTCTACCAGTATCACAAGCTATCACAATGATTATCATATAACCTAAGGCACGCTTCATACATAACTTTTAATTTTAATTTTAATCTTTTTGATAACCGTGGAGTCCAGACCAGCTTTTACGCACACTTTTAATTTCTTAACATTCTAATCTAGAACAAAACAGTTTAGTTATCATATAGAAATTAAAACAATAATACGTACTTTGACGGAACAAGGGGACTATAAACGATGCTCGGATTCAAAATCTCACCAAGAACTAGTATACCTCCACCATTGCCATCTCCTTTCAAACAATGTGAAAACACTTTTGGAGATATTCCATTTGAAGAGAGTTGAGATATTACTGAAAGACCTTGTTGACCAAGCCCAAAAATTCCATCAATTGCTCTATCCATCTTGGTCAGGCCCCCAGACTGAGAGGTACTGCACCTGTTTTGATTTCAAATCAAAGTTTAAGAAGAAAATGCATGCAGTGGCTAAAACTTACCACCATAAAACAAAGAGAACGTTAAGCAATGGGGCCTATAGACATAGACTTATGCGAGAACAATCAAATACATACAAAAACGTCTAAAACATTGTGTCAAATGACATCTTCAAGCAGAAATGTTAGACCATGCATGAGACAACTCAACTCTATTTACTCACTTTCCCTACAAAAAGAAATGAATTTAGTATTTATGCACATTTGATCACCATTGAAGCATTGCATTACCCATCAAGTAGAGAGAATCATGTTGCCTAGTTACAAATGATTCAGATAGCTTCTAGGTGAAGTATGGTTTGCTACTAAAACAAAACCTTGATTAGTAAAAGTTCAATTATATTGATAAACTTTTACTTCTCTATAATACAGATCTTGTTAGTCCTATGTTAGCAAGACTACTAAATTTAAGTTGCTCGGACTCTTCATTTTCGGTGCCGCTCCCCTGTCGACACGACATGGGTGGGTGTGGAATCCGTACCAGATCTGGTCAAATGATTTTGGATACCTTGACCAAAATCAACGGAAAATAGATACAATGATTTATGTAATCAAAACAAAAGCTAAGGTGAAATTGAAGATAACGAAATACCTAGCATATTGAAATTTCTCTGTCAATCCTTTTCCTTCTACCTCCTTCCGGGATTCAACTCCCAAGAATTAAAGAAAGACTTATGGAACTTGTGATCTTAAGCAAGCCACATTTGTATAAATGTTTGTCATAACTCATTAAGGGTAAAATGCAAAGTTTAAGTTAAATAGTTCCAAAATTTAGGAAGTTGCCATTATTTTTGGAAAGGATTAAAAAGAAACTTCGCCACATAAACAAGGAAGGAGGGTGAATGGAGGACATATTTGTAATCAGCGTTCCAAGACCTGATTTATACCTTAAATGAAGCTTATTTTAAACATTAAGCAAATGCTCATGATAAAGTCATTTTGTATCACATAGATTAAGAAAAACAGATTCATGCAAAAACCGAGTTCCTTGTTGAAGAAGTATGCCAAAATTCAATTTTACATGGAACAAAATGATGATCTAATCCACATTAGCTATTAGACCCCAATAGTATTAGTTTCTAACTTATCCATATTTTTATTTCACTGACTAGCCTCATATAGTGGGTCTTTTCTGTAAGAAAGGTTAGCCACATTAATCAAGTAATTAGGAGCTTCTTTCGGTTGACATCTCTTTTTAATAGGCTTTAATGATCGATATCAGTTCCACATACACAGATGAGTATATCAATATAGCCATCCAAGTAATCACACTCACCCAAAAACAATTGGCGATGAAGAGTTGGCAGTCAGTGAGGTCCCCAGGACCGTGTCAAAATATATCAAATCCGACACGTAATAACCGGTTGTGCCACTGTTATCTCCGTAATGGAAGGTGTAAGCACACTGATTGGTTTCGCTAGAGCACTCATCCGAAGCACACCTTCGGTCTGAACAAGAGATAAGAGATGCAGTTGATGAGCTCGCAGTGTCATAGAAGTTGAGCTCAACCTGCAATAACATATAGTGTTACGAAATTCTAAAAGAACTTTTTTGCTTTATCATAATTTATAAAGAAAGTGAAGTAACGACAGTATGAAGGAAATAAGGTCTACCCCAAGTCCACTTGTTTGAGGACAATTGTTGCAGGAACCACATGTAACCCACAAGATATCACTTCCCGTATCAATCTGCACATTGTATTCTCTTGGTGGAGATCCCAGTTTGACTTTAGTATAATAAAAGCTAAAATTACAGCAAAAATAGAAAACCAAAAAAGATGATGGTCAATAACATTGGTTGGGAGAAAGAGTTGCACATTTACAGTATATACAAAGTGCTTAACAGCAATCACTAAATCATCAACTCCAATAACAACACAAAGAAAATGCCATATTTGATCATATATTAGAAATTCCCATAAAACAAAGCACATCAATTTTAACTAAAAGTTCTACCCTAGAACTAATAAACAACAAGAATTAAAGCAAAGAGAGTAGAGACCAGAATCTAAACCAAAATCCACCTGTAGAAATGACATCGAAGCACCACCAACAATGAAACAGATAGCACATCATCATGAATGTTTTTCTATACCTTTCAATCTCAGGAACCACCGAACCACCAATAACAAAACGACAAGCACATCATCATACAAATGAAGTACAATTTTGTACGTTGCAACATCAGGAATCTCTCATTCCAAGCCATTTCAAAAGAAGACCTCATAGAACAACAAATGCAAAATGGATGTGTGCACAAATGGTAGAATGTCAATATAATAATCCCAAGCACCAAAGACCTTTTCTTGATCATTTTTTCCTCAAACCAGATACGAATAAGTACAAATTTTCTTTCCATTTCAACCGATTCTCGTGTGCATCATAAATAAAAACTCTCTCCAGAGTCCATAACATCAAAAAGAATCAAACATTCTCGAAATTCGTGGAAATTACTATCCAAATAATTGACAATGAAGATTTAAAAAAGGAAATAATAATAATAACAGAACAAAAATGAGTTCATCTCTGTATTCACGTTTACTTATCACATTTAGCTTCGTAACAGTCAAACAGTATCTACTTTGACCAAAAATTTAAAATGCATTTTTTTCATCATATTAATACGTGAAGAATTGCAGCTTATATATCTTTCGTATCAATTTAGCTTTGAAAATTAGTTAAATTTGACAAATAAAAGTGAACGGAGAGAATAGTTAATCTTTCTAATCCGTCATAGTAACTAACATACCCGACTAGGAAGGGGTCGGAGGAACCGATAACTGGAAAATTGCCGATTCCACCAGCGAAATTCTGCAACATTCGAGCATGCCTAGCTCGGTCTCTAGCTATGAGTTCCTCTAACTCAACACTGTGATTCACCGGAAACACTCTTTCTAAACGCAGCACTCCCGCCGGAAAACTTGCCCCAATTCTGCCGTCTTCTTCCGCAGCAACAATAGCAATTGCGGCGGTAGCCGCCATCACCATCATCAACAACTTCATGCAATTGCCAGGCAGCATACACACAATAAAATACAAATAAATTTTAGCTAAAACAGTATTGAAGTTCACAAATTCAACAAATTAGTACAGCCTAGAGCTAATTTTCGTAAAAAGAAAAGAAAAAACTTTTTTTTTTTCTGAAATGTTATTTCAATTGAATTTCCTGAAAAAATCACAGTAATTGTCAACATTTTTTCCTAATACTCGCTCTCTTGGTCCAGTTGTCACTTGGCATACCTTTTAGAGTAAAAATAATAAGGATAATATTACTATTTTATCTTTCGACTTAATTAAATTTAATGTTTTAAGAAATGAGTAATATGATAAATAGTAGTATTTATTAGCAAGGGTAATATAGACATAAAAAGTAAATTATTTCATAATTTTTTAAACTGAACAAGTATTGTTAGACAACTATTTTTAGTATAATAAACAACTATTGTTGGATGAAGGGAGTAAAAAAATTATTTCTCAATTGATTAGAATAAGTATTTGCTAAAATATTTCTTTAATTTTGAAACTTATAAAATATGAACAAATTGTTTGGTAGGAGTGCAAGATTGGTCTTAAGGTTTTATTTATAATATTTAATTAAGTGTCAAGAACCTTACTTTTATTCATTACAAAAATAATTATTTAATATTTAATTGTCAATTAAATAAATTAAGAGAAAAGAAAGAAATAGTAAGCTTAAAACTAATAATTAAAATGCTGAGTTCAATGGAGCAATATAAAATCAAAAATATTTTTCCTCTCATCTTTACTTTTAACTTTGATTTGGTTCTTCTTATTGTAAATTTTGAATTTCATTTGCAATGAAAATCTTAATTGTAATTTTTTAATATTGGTGAATCTAACTATTACGAAAGATTAATGTTGATTCAAATAATTGAAATAAACAATAAATCAATATATATGATTAAAATTTCGTTGATCAATTGTATGGGCTCTGATTTTCTTGAATGATTTCATACGTAGGGTATATTTTTTTTGAGTTTTTACTGCTATGAATTTGTTTTCAATATTTATTAAGCATGTTCACATATGCAATTTCAAATATTTTGGCCTTTGATAAAGTAGATATCTACTTATTTTATCCATATCTTGCAAATTATATTCTTAGTTTATATTTAAATATGCAGATGTTATATGTTAAGAAATAATCGATTTTAAAAATAAATTCAACTTTTAAAATAAAAACAATTTTTAAAGGAGTCGCCACTTGATTTTTTAAAAGAAATTAAGAAAACTTTAATCTTATAAACTTTAACAAAATTAAATCTAAAAAATTTAAAGATTTTTAAGGCATTTGAAGTGTCCACTAACGTTATCCGATAACTTGAAAAAAGACTTACTTGACTAACTTTTGGGCAAAAACACTTAAGAAGTAAATAAAGACATTTAAAATAACTTGAAAGAAAATTAACTTAGGAACATTTGAAATTAAATAATTTTAGAAGGAAAGCAAACTTTGTCAAAATTACTAAGTAAAGAAAGATAATTAAATAAAATCACTCAAATAAATCATCATAACCAAATGGTTCGTTTTAAGAGATTTAATTAAGTTAAAATCAATTAAAACAAACAAAATACATGACAAAATTTAATTAAAGGAGAAACAAGCTATTGGGCTTCGCCCAAATATCATTTCTCAGGCCCAAATTTAGTTATTGTTCGCCTGCACTGGAATTTAACCCAAGTTGTTGCTACAATCCATTTTCGTCCCTGCATCAACTGTATATAGATATTGTATAGCAGTGTATATCAATTGTTTTTTCTGTATATCAGATGTATACTAACATATACAGCCTATATATCTGCTCGATTCCCTGTTACTTTCTTCCATCCCTGTATATTAGCTTTCCTTTTCTTTTGAATAAGTGATGAGGCTGACTCGAATACAAGAAGTTTGTTGGGATTCCATGGCCAACTCGAATACCAAAGAGATGAAGAGTCCATTGAGGACTCATATGGGATCACATGCACAAAAAGAGGATGAGAATCGGTAAAGATTATAATGATATCATTGGATAAAATACTCATGCTTCTCAGTTCTCATAATAAAAAAAATAATAGCACTATTTAAAGTTTTAACAGTAGTTTAAAAAAAAAATTGTGAGTAAATGAAGATACACCACTGCCAAATGCTAATATATCATAAAGCAAGAAATCACAACTTATTCTACATATTAATGCAATAATTTGAAAGAAGAGATTGAGAAGCAAGAGGGGTACTATTTTATCTTTAGCCATCATGTTTCAACAGTGATATTCACAAAGATACCATTATCCAAAATATAAGAAAGGACAGAGTTACAAGCAGCGGCAAAGCTAAAAAATTTATGAATGGTGTCATTTTTACGTTTCAAGCTTTCACTAGTCTATGGTAATAACAACAATAATGAGGCATGAATAATGGAAGCAGATTCAAACTAGGTGTTCTTTTATTCACTTTTAGCAGCTTTATAGTGGTTTAGAATTTGTTTATTAACTTTAAATTAAATAATTAGATTTAAGTTTTATTTCAAATTTTAATGAAAAGTCAAATTCATTGGAAATTCAATAAGCTACTAAATCTATATTTCTAATTAAGAGTGTAATTTAATTAGCTTAGACAATTAAAGAAACAAGTTAATAACTTAGAGTAATAATAAAATAGGAGTGTTTCAATGATTATAAAACGCAGTTGTGAAAATTCAAACTCACACTCGTAGAGCTGGTCTTTCCCAGAAAAAAAGCAGTCAGGTCTTTTTTCGACCCTTAAGAGCAAGGCCCGTCCCACTCTCTCATCTACACAATTATCCGATCTTAGATGCTTTGTCGGAGAATCCAGATTTGATTGCTAACCATGACATAGTTGCAGTGTGAGCAGGAGAGCCTCACACCGCTGGGGCACAACATCTTGATGTGTTTGGGGGGTATTAGATTTAATCATTGCAAATAGTATTTTACTTATATATACGGTATTATTTTCCGATGAAGGGTGTTCAATTGGACACCTCGAGGCACTGTAGCTTCGCCACTGGTTACAAGTTGCAACCTTCCTAGAAGGAGGTGGTGATACTGGATACTGTTTAATTCCGTAAATGGTTCTTGTTGTATTGATAATATTTCCCAGTTATAACCAAAAAAATTATAATTCAAAATTATAGAGATAGTTTAAAAAAATATTGAGGACATTGTATCATTTCTATAGTTATTAACTTATTATCAATATATATCATTTTTTGTATAGAACTATATTTATTGAGACGAATATTATATTTATATTTAAATATAAAAATAGATTTTAAAATAACTACATTAAGAGTCCCTAAATTTGTGGAATAAAAAACTCTGTGGTGAATAATTTCTCAAAATAAATTCTTACCAGGATTAAAATTAGCGTCAGGCTCAAGCAACGCTGCCATATATATATTTACATCTCCTCTATTGACATTTTACTTTTGCTGCCACAATCACAATGGCCGACACTTCCAGTACCTCCACTGCCACCAGTAGCACCGCCGCTTCTACTACGGCAAACCCACCGGAATCCAAAAGTTGGGCAGACCAAGCCGACGAGATCGATCAAGCTGAGCAGTCGGCAGACCAAGCCGACGAGATCGATCAAGCTGAGCAGTCTTCCGCTTCTAATGAAGAAGGCGCTACTGCCGAGATAAATATCGGATCTCTACAAGTCGATGAGTCCAAAAGAGACAACTCCACTCTCTCTGAGCCGGAAGATTCCAGCATACAAGCGGTACGTTTTTCCTCACTCTTTATTGTTTTTTTTTTTTGGATTTGATTCACTCTTTGGAGTTGAATAAGCTGATTTTGTTGTATTTTTTAGCTAAATTAGGGTTTTATCAATGAAATATATAGGTTACATCTGGCGATACTATGTACAAATCAGCGAAGAGATTTGAGGATTTGAACTTATCTCCTGAGCTATTGAAGGGATTATATGTACAAATGCAGTTTGAGCGTCCTAGCAAGATTCAGGAAATTAGTTTGCCTATGATTCTTACGCCTCCGTACAAGAATCTTATTGCTCAGGCTCATAATGGTTCTGGTAAAACTACTTGCTTTGTGCTTGGGATGTTGAGTCGGATTGATCCAAAGCTTGCTGCCCCTCAAGCTCTCTGTATCTGTCCAACCAGAGAATTGGCTATTCAGGTATGATATAAGATGCGAATACCCTTTTTCTTCTTCTTTTTGTTGTTCATTTTTGTTTTCGCCTGCACCTGGATCTTGTTACTAGTAAATAATTTCCTTTAACTTACTAAGGCTTAGGTAGATGGAAAGAAATCAAGTTTTCCTTGTTGGCACCCAGGGGTGTGGCCAAGTTGTCAATCAAGTGGTTGAGAGCCATGACGTCTTAAGTTCAAAACACTAGGTGACTCTTCGTATCTGTGGTGAGAGGTTAAATTAGCCGAGGTAGTCTCCCTAGATCTTTGATCAACATCATTGACCTAGGCCTATCTTTGGGTGCAACAATAATGTTGGCATTGGAGAATTAATTTCTTGCAGGATCAATTACTTCACAACTTTAATGCTTAGCTGAATGGAAAGTTTTGCGCAACATTATGTGTGTCAGATTATGCATGCGTTTTAGTTTTATATATGCTTCACTAGATATCTATTTCCCAGAAAGGTATATGCTACACGACATATCTATATTATAGAAACTTTACCTACATTGCTTGTATATAATGTTGCCTGTATGGGTTATGTTTTATGTGTTCATGCATATAGTTTTTGAGATGACCAGACATGATGCGAAGTATTCATATTTGATTTGATTGTTTGCCATCTGGAGTGGTGGTTTAAGCTGTTTTTTTATGGGGAATTGTAGAATCAATTAGGAAGTTGAGGAAAGAATGATACTTTTTAGTGTTTTTACATTTCAAAGAAGAATTTAAAACGTTACTTCATTATCCCGTTTCTTCATTATTCAACAAACAAAAAATACTTTAGAAGGTTTAGTTTTAAATGGTTGATAATGTTGCAGAATATGGAAGTGCTATTGAAGATGGGGAAGTTCACTGGCATAACATCAGAGTTAGGTATCCCAGCAGATTCTGCCAACTATATTCCAATTTCAAAACGGCCGCCTGTTACGGCACAAGTAGTGATTGGCACACCTGGGACTATAAACAAGTGGGTGACGGCAAGGAAACTGGGCATGAGTTACATGAAAATTCTTGTGTTTGATGAAGCGGATCACATGTTGGCAGAGGTAATTGGTTCTCTATCCGCACTTGCTAGTGTGCCTTTGGTTTTTTCCCCCTTTTGTTGATGTTTATTGTTGTTATACATGTAATTTTTGAATTATTTAAATCACTTCTTTTTTTGTGTTTGTTGGTGTAAAAAATGGATTAACCTTTGCTTTCTAAGATGAACGGTAGCATTGAGCATAATGAGCTAGGTTTCTAGTTTCCAGTCTCATATTTAGGGATTTTGCTCCAAATGTTAAGAGTTTGTGCTTTGTCCTTTTATCAATTTTCAGTATCTGAAATGGTTTTTTTGTGTACACGAACAGAGTGGTTTTCAAGATGATTCCATAAGAATAATGAAGGCAATCGTTAAAGCCAGCGTTAACTGCCAGGTTGGTTAAAGTTTGGCCTTTGTGCTTTATAAATTTTCAGTTCACCTGATGATGGAATTATCTTTGAGGTTTTTGCTGCTGCGAATTGCTTAGTTTGTAATAAGAGTCTGAAAAACTTCATAGGCCACATGCAAAGTTGAGTCTCTCAAATGGTTGAGCCTTAGAGTGTCACATTACATTTTTCCTGATACAAAAGTGAAAAGAGAAACTTTTGCAGCATACCTAAATTTAGCATGTCAGAATTACAAATCAAATTGTATACTTGCTTTCTTATGATGGTGGTTCCGGGACAACTTACCTGCACTTGTAATAATTTAACTCCTAAGTAAATCTTTTTACGGAAGGCCTAGACAGATATAGGAAGAGACCTTCCTCAATGGTTGTTCGGTCACACCTTTGGTGCATCAAATTATTTTTTACAACAGTAGTAACTATGCCTCAGTCGCAACTTACGTTGAGGGTGAATCAAGACTGATCATGTCACTCCATTTTTCTTGAAACTGGTAAAGTTGCATTCTCTAATGATGGAGACCTTCAAAAAATTGTTAAGAACTCCTAAGGTACTTACAAAGAATTTACCAACTGTTCTGCTTCTTCTGTACAATGTTCTGTTGTATACTCGAGCATTGTCCATTTGATCACTGTTAAACAGAAGAAGAAAGAGATGGTTATTTGTCTCTTCTTTCTCACAGTCCTGTCACTCCATTTAAACTCATCTCAGGCCAGTACTATATAAAATAAATGTAGAAAGTAGTAAAATTTCTTTGTATTTTCTACTGATGTATAAAACATATATCTCTCTGTAAGGAAGAACAACTCCTAGAAAAGTATAGGACGCAAAATAGAAGTGCAAGTGCTAACATGAATAGAACATTTCCTCATTCAGTAGGTATGTCCTTCATGGAGCATTTACCAAATTCAGTGTTCCAAAACTAACCAACTAAATTTGCTTTGAAGTACAACTGACAATGCACATAGCACTCACAGCTGCAAAACAATAAAGAGAAGCAAAATCGCTGCTAGTCTTTATCTCACTAGTCAAAAGGAATAGGGGCTGCCTCACGTTTCCTCTATATGTACGCATATGGGATAGGGAGTGTGAGTAGAATATCAAGCAATATCTAAAATCTAAATCTTCACTTTTTTCATTTAGTGAGTACCGAGTATAGTCTGAGGCTTAAATTAAGGTGCATTTCATAGAGCTATCTAATACCTGAGTTTATTTTCTGCAAAAAAGGGATGTGGTGAGGGCTGCAAATGGGTCTGTAAGTTGTTGTTTATAATACATTATTCCTGATAAGCTTCCCCCATTGGATGATTATTTGGAAAAAAATTGATGTTGAACTTTTCTTTTTCATCATCTTAATTTGCAGGTGCTTCTGTTTTCTGCAACGTTTGGGGAAAATGTCAAAGCATTTGTGACGAAAATTGTTCAAGATCTTTTCGTGCAAGATTACAACCAAATGTTTGTGAAGAAAGAAGAACTTTCACTGGATTCAGTGAAGCAGTATAAAGTGCAGTGTCCAGATGAACTTTCAAAAATCATGGTAATTAAAGACAGAATACTTGAACTAGGACAGAAGGTGGGGCAAACAATTATATTCGTTCGTACCAGAAACAGTGCAAGTATGTTGCATAAGTCATTGGTTGACTATGGCTATGAAGTGACAACAATTCAAGGTGCTCTTAGGCAAGAAGACAGAGACAAAATAATCAAGGAGTTCAAAGATGGATTGACACAAATTCTTATATCAACTGATCTTCTTGCTCGTGGATTTGACCAATCACAGGTAACTTTAGATTTGAGGCTTTCCAGTTGCCAACCTTATATATGCTATACAAGTTTGTTTCTTCTTCTGGATGTGAAGCTTGTTGTGTAGCAATAATATTTAATCTCTTTCTTTCTTGATTTCTGTCTTGGTGGTTAACATTTAGAAAATCTTAAAAGCTATTATAATCTGTTTGCAGGTTAATTTGGTGGTTAATTATGACCTCCCTGTGAGACATGAGAGTCCAACAGAGCCAGATCATGAGGTATACCTGCATCGGATTGGTAGAGCAGGACGTTTTGGACGCAAAGGTAATTTGTTGTCACTTTCTTATGCATGCTTCCTTGATAGATTAATGGCTGAAAATGAGCCACATATAAATGTTATGAACTTTATGCAACACTTCCCTCTTGTGTTGAGCAGGTGCGATATTCAACTTGCTGTGCAGTGACCGAGACAACATGCTAATGTCAAAGATTGAGAACCATTTCAACCATCAAGTGGCTGAGGCATGTATCTATTGTTTATGTTACTGCATTTTGGGCTTTTCTTTATTTGTAGGATTAGGTCATACGTGCATACAGGTGCTTAGCATCTGACTGCTTATGTTCATGGTCTTCTAAATAAGGCTGGAGATATAGTATCATGATTAACTATACACAGGGTTGGTAATTTGTGGCCTGATATTAGTTTAAAGTATATTACCCCCAGTTAAGATGGAACAAACTTACCTCTTTAGAATTTCGTCATTGTGTGTGTGAGGAGGGGAGTGAGGGTGCAAATTCACACTACAGTAAAAACTAAAAACTTATAATACAATTCCGAGTGAAATGCAGATGTGATTCAAGATAAAGATAAGATGAACAAAACATTTAACATTTGCAGTATGCTGCTATTCACAGGAAAAAGAATCTAGGCAATTTCTAGTTCAATTTGGTATTTATCCATGGGACATAACATTAGACTCAAGTTAATTGTTTCATGTTGGTTATGCAGATTCCCTCATGGAATAGTGAGGAAGACTTTGAAAATGCTTTGAAGATAGCTGGCTTGCTGTAAGCCGAGTAGAATGTTGGTTAGCAGATCTCAGGAGGGATGCTCTACTTACTTAGATGTTTCCACTGTTGAGTTTTGACAACATCTATATATTTCACTGAAGCAGCATCAGCAATAGACTCCGACGGGTTCTTGTCCAGTGTGTAGTTTTTCTTAATGTCTTGCTAGATTTTGTTATATTTATCGACTTCGAGTAAAACAATACTGGCTGGCTGGTAATCAACACATTTGTATCGTTGACAGAGCAGTGCTCCTGAAAGGCTTTTCTTCTTGATTGCTCTCATGCTTCACTTACAACTATCCCAACCTAAATATTACCTAAAATTGTGGCTAGGATTTTTTTCTTCCTTTTCTTATTTTTATTTTTATTTTTTTTATACCACTTTTCGTGAGGAAGGGTTGAGGTGATGAACAAATTGATATTTCATAGCCACTAATAGAAAATATTCATATCTCAATTGTGTTTCTCCACTCTGCATATAATATACAGCTTCATCATAAAATGTAACCACCCAAAATAATTAGTACTACTATTGGATATTGTTCTAAGTACTCAAAAAATATTACTACTAATTAATTAATAGTGTAATAGACTAATACCATATGTTTTCCTATTTTTTTTTTAATAAATAAACCATTATAGTTAATTAAGTTGAACCCATTCAACATATATAGTTTAGGTTTCCCTTTTTGGGTTTTCTTGTTCGAGAATAAGCTAAACCTTGTTTGAGTCAAAATTCATAAACAACGTAGGTGTGTTTGGTAGGTAGAAAAATGTTTTCTCTAAAAATATTTTTGCAAAAAATAAATGTTTTTCTTACTTATTTTGTTATTTGATAAGTAAGCAAAAGTTAGTGGAGGGGTGGTGGAGGTAGAGTTACGGAGGGATGGGGATGAGATGAAATGAGGAGGACTGAAATGTCACTTATAAAACTTGTATTTCTTATATGTTTCCATTAGAAATTTTTTCTAAGATATGGGAGAATATTTAGGTTTATCTTCAACTAACATACTACTTCTTCCGTCCTTTTTACTTGTCAAAATATAACTTGGGACACTTATTACAAAATAGTGATTGGTATAACGAGTTTACCATTTTATCCCTATTAATTGATAGAGTATTAAACATATTTACTCACTACATTTTTTCAAAGATATTAACTCAATGTTAATAAATTGAGGATATAATAGGAAGACGAAAATTATCCTTCCTTAATTTGTCAAAAATAACAAGTAAAAAGAAAAATCAAATTAGAAAATACATAACAAGTAAATTGAGACGGAGAAAGTGTAAACTAGTGTAAGATTATGGGAGATGAGGAGGACTGAAACGCCACTTACGAAATCTGTATTCTTTATTTCCATTAGAAATTCATTTTTCTACGATATCGAAAAATATTATTGTCCATACCAATCGCCTTCAATATAGGTTTATCTTCAACTAACATACTACAAACTAGTTCCACTTTTAGTCTTACTTAAGACTTTGTCTCCCTCTCCTTACAATAGACATGTTATAAGATTACAAATAACAAATTATAATCTTTCTTGAAATATCATCATCATGGAAAATCTAAGAGAATCTTCAATTTCAACTTCAACATATTTGTATGCCCCTTTAGTTATCTCTTTGATAGGCATAATTTCCTCAGCAATAGCATTACTAATATACCACTTGATAACCAAATATTGCCTTGGAAGTAGAAATACACAAACTATAAACACTACTCTTATAAGCCCAACAATCCAAGAAACTCACTTACCTATTGGAGTAGACAACAAAATCTTACAAAAAATACCTATCATATCTTATGATTTAATTCATAAAAAGGGGAAATTATTTCATGTAGATCAAAATGAGTGTGTTGTTTGCTTAGGTGAATTGGAAGATCAAGATTTGGTCCGCTTGTTGCCTGTTTGTCGACACACTTTCCATGTGGTGTGCATCGATAAGTGGTTCGTGGCACACTCTAGTTGCCCCGTTTGTCGTGCTCCAATAACAGAGAAAGAGATACATGCCATGTATTTATTGGATTTACTATCGGAAATGAAATTAAATGATGAAAATAATTCTACTTCTACTTCGTCATCAAAAGTACAACCACGTGATATGCTTAGACATGGTGTATCAATGGTAATGTCTAAAGAGAAGAGATCAACAAATTTGTCATCACAAATAAGGAGATCATTGTCAATGGATTACACTTATGATAATCATGAAGGAGATCACTCATCATTAAGTAGCAAATCATCAAAGTTATTGAGATCATTTTCTCTAATTGGTAGGGGAAAGGGAAAACAAGTTATTCCCTACTAATCGTGAATTCAAATCTCATCGGAGACAAAAATACTGAACATGTGAATATTTTCTGATATGTTCAAGTCTTGATGAACAAAGTTACTATGTTGATGGAGGTAACATATTACAACAACATAGCCAGAGAAATTCCACAAGTAAAGTCTTAAAAGGATAAAATGTACGTAGGCTTTACCCATACTTTTTGAAATTAACAGATTACCCATGATATTAATGGAAGTGCTTACAAGTTCATTCGAACACCATGATTGTATTAGTTTTAAATAATTACTCCTTGCTCTCCTTGCCCTTGAATTTTCTATTTGGTCAGAAAGCAAAATTTTAACTCTCTAATTATTATTTTTAGTTGAGTTTTTTACTCTATTTTCTCTCTTTAAATTGTTTTTCATTTATCTAGGAATTGTAAAAAAAAAAAAACTTTTAGTCCCTTGAATTATGACTAATTCTGATATTTATGCTTGTGATATTTAGCTAATCACTTTTAGTTGTTAATTAATTGAAATGTGTATTTCTAATATTATTATTTGTGTGAATTTTTTAAATTAAATGCATTATTAATTATTATATAATTTATCATCCACAAATTGTCATGTAGAATGCCACATAGGATATATGTATCTATTAATTTAACTTTATACGAGTTTAAGTGTCTATTTCTGTATATCAAAAATTAAACAATATAAATATGAGTTAAGACCAAGTTACGAGGTCTATTTAATTATTTATGTATTATGTATTAATTAAAAAGAGAACAAACAAATGAATCTATACATTGAATCGGTTTTCCTACCCAAATAGACTAGTTTTTTGAATTGAGTTCTCCCATTAATTTTATAACATAATGAAAGAGAGTAAAAGTTTATCATCCTATTTGTCAAAGGTGTCATTAAATTTCCCTCCCCACCCCCTACTCCCCGCCCCCCGCCCCCCCTTTTTTGTGTGTTTTCTTAGTGGACATCCCAACCTTCCAGAAAGACTTTTTAAATACGTTTTCTCCATTTAATAATAATTGCCTATTATATTATTTTGAGTTGTTCAATAATACTTGTTCATTTTATGGAATTAATGGATAATTTTACACTTAATTTTTAATTTACTCTTATCATTACTTATAGTCATTTCTCTATTATATTTTTCAAGACATTGTATTTATTATATTCAAATGGTGATATAGTAAAATTACCCTTCTATTTATATTTGTTAAGAAATATGTAAAATTAATAGTAAACAAGTATTATTAGACGTACGGAGTATATATATTTTTAAAAAAAACAATTAATCTCAGGTATAACAATCAGAGCTTGTCGCAATTCAATTCCTGACAGATGACTATTATTTTAGTATAAAATATGTTGTAATCATAGAACAAATAATTCCATCGTGTCGGATCACCAAATTGATAGTAAAAAAATTATTTTACCAACACCTTTTTCTTTTATAATTGATCCAAATTGGACCAACTCAATTGTAAATGACTCCAAATTTGATATTCATTTTAATACCAAACCCAATAATTTTTAGTTTGAATTCGAATCACTAAAAAAATAAAAGGACGATAATTCTTAGAGAGGGTAAAACAAAAATCAATTGTTCAAATTCAGCTAAATGTTATCAAATAGCATAGTTCGGAAGTATTTAAAATTACGAATAGCTTTGAATATGCAATCCATGCCAAGTTTTATTTATTTATTATTATTTATGTATTCTACTTTTAAAATTTATATTCTTGTTTGACTAGTGTCCCTTTTTTCTAATGAATAAATTATTATCAGTCAATTTTTCTTTTTAATGAAAAATAATTTTGGTATTTGATTGTGGAAAATGACTTATTTTTTCTTCCATACCAAACACACACCCTAAGCTAATAAAACTATGTTGAATTAGCTATATGAAAATACATATTTATTTGTACCTGATATTGAACTAGGTTATAAAAATATATATCTTATATCTATTGATTTAGTATAAATATCATATATTTTACCCTATTTTATATCATGTGTACTTTAGTACATCAATCAATGAAAAAAAAATACTTTAGTACATTAATCACGATAGCCTTTTACGTTGTGTGTAGAATCTTTTAAGCTTTTTTCCTATTCTTTTTGCTTAATTAACCAAGCAATAGATACAATATGCTTTATATACCCTACTTGCAAATGAATTTGAATCTTTTTTATATATTATGATTTATGGATTAAGTGTCAACTTCAAACCATTATGATTAACAAAAAATAATTTTAAAAAAAGAAATAATTAGTAAATTCAATACCAACCCAACCAACTGTTTATACATTATTGGATGGGATCATCACATCACATTCTAAAATCAATCACTCTTTAATTAGTAGTTGTTTGCCTAATTATTAGGCTCCACACATTATATATTAAAAGAAAAAAAAATTGTTAGTTCAAAACATAGGTTTCAAAGGTAACAACCATAAGGGAAATGACAAAAAGAAAGAAATTCAAGAACTCATTGAGTAGAATGTTAAAAAAAAATCAGAATTAATCACTTTTTAGTACCTATAATTGAAAATAATTATTTATTTTGAAGTTTTAAATTTCATAATTGAACCATTTGAGGAATTGAAGAGTTCGAATATAGTGATTATTTTTTAAAGACGAAGTTGAAAAGTGATGATGATCCATGAACGATTGACCAAACTTATGTTAGCTAATTATATTCTTAAGTTTGTGATTGACCAAACTTATGTTAGCTAATTATATTCTTAAGTTTGTGTTTTTCCTCGAGATTCACTCACTTTAAAAAAAGACTCAAAATTTTGATTCGTTATCTATGAAGGGAAAGAAAATACAGAAAACTGGTACTTACACGCTTGTTATTTATGTCTTTCACTCTGGTGTTTCAACATTATTTCTACAAAATATTTTTTTTGTTTCCCATTTAGTATTTGGTACTTATATTGAAGCCCGACTAAATTCAAATTCACGCTGAAAATAGTATTTACCACTCTACCACAACCGTGATTGATTTCTACCGAATATATTTTATTATCCAGAAACAAAACTAGGTAGAATGATAAGAAAGTTGGTTTGCATGTATTAAACAAATAAAAAGGTTGTTACTTTATATAAACGACGCATGTGGGTTGGTGGGCCAATGAAAACTATAAAACTAACTCCAACAAACACTTTGCCTTTTAAATTTCTTAATTAAATTAATTACAATGTACAATAATCTTCCAACTTTTTCTAATATAAAACAAATTGTGCATTATTGCTCTCTTTTTTCTCTTTCTTTCCTTTCAAAAGACCCCACCATCTTCAAAAAGGAAACTTCATCAACCTTTACAACCCCTCCTTATATGTCATGAGTTGTATAAAGTAGTTTTTTGAATGTATTATTTTTTGGTTAATTATTATTTTATATGTTGTTATGAACCAAGAGGTGCTCTATGAGGAATCCCTTTTCTTCTTCTAGCATTTGAAGGTGGTGGAGGAGGGGTGGGTGGGTATATATTGTCATGTTCTAAGCCTTCACGCAATTGATTTCCTCCTCTTGATGATATGCCTTCACCTCTTTGTAATGCTAGTACTTCATTCTTGGCATCTAAGATAAAGCTTGAATCTCCATTCCTCTTTATTCCTACAAGCTAAGTCATTAAAAACAAATGATATATAGTCCAAAAATTGTAACTCATCATCTTTCAACATTACTTCAATTGGAATATCACTACAACAATATTAACAATTTTCAGCAGCAATAAATATACACATTAACAAAGAGTGCTAAAGTCTTTATCAACATTAATTAATATCGCTATAGGCTTTAGAGACACTTATAAAGAGTGCTAATTGCCACTAAAAAATATATTTACCGACAGTTAAGTTATTGTTGATAATCAATTGCTAAAAAATGATATATAGATATTAGCTTGGACTAATGGTGAATGTAGGCCTATAATGGTGTCATGAATCATTATATATGTAGTGTATATGTAAGTTGTGAGCACAAAAATGAAAATGTTATAATAGCATTTATAAAAAAATTGGTTAATTGGTTATTCTTGAAAAGGATGGCATGTGTATCTATTTATAGATTCCTAGCTCTCCATGTGGCTTCATAATCATCAGTAACGAAGTTAGGAATTTTTAAAAGAAACACAAAAAATGCAAAAATGTTATATCTGAAATCCAAGCATACGACTTCAAAAACAATTTTTGAACCAATTTTATTACGATACTATTTATACAGTATAACATTTTAACAAATCGGATTCAATTGAACCCCTTTCTATAAACATAGCTTCACCTTTGTCAATATGTCAATCAAAGGCTACTTGAATATTTGAGTTGTGACCTTATGATATGATGACGATGAAGATGATATATGTATTTTTTGGTAGGGAGTTACAATCAATGGTGGTGATCAAGATGTGAAATTTTATTATTTATTATGAATATGTGGGACATAATTAACATGAATCATGATGTATGAATAATACAATGGCCATGGCCAAAATTTAAAAAAAATTAAATAATTAATAGGTAAAATGAAGTAATCAATTAACAAAATTAGATAATTTACCTTACATCCAAGAGAACAGAAACGAAAAGTGTCCAAAAGGCTTCTTCCACATATTTCACAAACATGAGAACTTGCTTTGCCACTACTCTTTGGTTGTGGCCTTTCATTTAGAAATAAAACTCTTGCACTGTTGATTACATATGTTTGCACTCCACTTATATCCAATACTTTTTGAATCTCTGAAACTCTTACCACATCATGATATGATGATCTCCTTATCTATATATATTTCAACAACAATTATTTACAAATTTTAACCACACGTGCTATAAAAAGAAAAAAAAAAGTCCATATATCAAACCTACTTTTTTTTTTCTAGGTAAAAATTGAAATAAAAGATTACTTACTATGTAAGAAAAGATACATTACAAGTATTGCGGAGCCCAATTTTTTCTATTTTTGAGATTTATACTAAATGTAGATTATTTGACAAAAAAAAGAGATTGTTCAGATAGTAAAGCATCCTCTCTCTCCAATTCTGAGTTTGTAGGTTCGAGTCAATAAGAGTCGAAAAGGAAGAATGGACACAAACACAAACACAAAGTTTGAGCCAAAATTATTGAGTTTTACTGAACCCGTAACTATGATCATAATGATACTCATAATGCCAATGATTTAGATACCAACAATAACTACGTTTTGCGTGAATTCAGATTAGTCGGATCTCCAATATTAGTACAGTTTATAAATAAAATTTACCTGAATGACTTGATGATCTTTATGTATAGATGAGCGACAATAGAAGCAAAAAGCATTGTCATTGCAGTCCAAGCAGTACATATTGCATTCACTCCGCGCCGCATCACCGTGCGTCCGGCAAATCGAGAAAAAAGCAGTGTTCAATAATGGCTCTAGCCATGGCGGAACCAGCATTGTCATCAAATCGATCTTCGATTATCAATCAACTTACTGCAATCTGATCAGAATGCTCCGTCCAGATTAATTAACACCTAATTCACCCAATGTGCATAAGTTGGAGAAGAAGAAGTTATCGTATTGACGATGAAGAATCAAAAGAATTTGAAAGAGAGAGAAAGATGGGGGATTGGAAAGGGAAGAGAAGAAGGAAGAAGGCCTAACCTAAACTAACAGCAACTTAAAATTCAACAATAAAAACATGGGGTGGGGTGGGGATACGGAGTAGTGGGTGAATGAAAGTAGATCTGACGGTTGAGAAGAGTTGATGGTGGCTGAGATTGATTTTGAGCTGTTGGATGATTTTGTAGGAAAAAAAAGGAAGAAAAAGAGAGAAAGGGTATGTGTGAGTTTGGCGCTTACGCCAACTTTTTTGTTTTGTTTTTTTTTAGTTTTTTCGTTTGGTGTTTAATACTTATATTGTAGTTTAATTAAATTTAATTTCATATCGAAAAATTTCATATTAAAATAAAAAAAAACTTTCTAATAAAAATGATTTTATATTCAGAGATATTCAAACTTGAAATGTTTAATCAAAAATAAAAAATTAATTATCACTCCACCGCAACTTTCGTTAGTGCTTACGCCAACTTTGGATGTTCTTTGCGTCTCTATGTAGGCAGAAAGGTCGGCCATTAGGCTACGTCTAAGCAAAACAGCTGGTCACTAAACGACGTCGTTTAGAGGTTTTGTTTTTATGCGGGTTGACACGTGTTGAATTATAAGTGGAGGATGATGTGGGTCCCATTCATCGGTATGGTTTCTTGTTGCAAATTACGTCCGAGATGAGAATGAGTGTAATGTGACCTGGCGATATTACTTTAATACCCTTTGTTTTAGCAGTTATTACCATCTTTTTGTCCTTAGGATTTGTAGTGTCTTGATGAGTAGGGGGTGAGCTACGATATGAGTGTAGACAAATTCAATAGTTTTAAATATTCATAAATTTAGCGTGATATATTAGTTTTATTGTTGAATTATTTATAGTTTTAAAAATATTTATTCACATAAATACACTTCTGGCATAGTGATATACATTCCCTAAATTTTCACACAAAATTTAAGGGTGTTTTCAACACTCGTCTCTCCTTTTGTATTAAGAGTTTCATGTTTTTACAAGAGTTTGAGACCACTTGTCATGTGGCAGATCAGAGGATGTAAGTAAATTTAGTTAGTCAAGTAAATAAGTGTTTTTAGGTATGTCAATAATTTGGGACAAAACTAATAATTTTAATCAATTTCAAGAATATTTTCAATACTTTTCTCATTTTTACTAGTTTGGGGTAGACATTGAAAATTTGTGGGACTCTAAAAGATGTGTTCAATTCGAGTTGGGACTTTACAAGGTAGGTGTGTTCGATTTCAATTAAAATTCTTAGAGACTACTCAATCTTAAACTCGAGTTCATGCATATATAAAGGATACTATATTGAGAAAATTACGCGGTTAAGCAAACTTATACTACTTAATTACTCATCATAGCTATAGTTTGTTATAATTACCACTCACGACTAACATTATACATTAATTACGCGGGCTGACTTCGAGTTTGTATAATTAGTCATGTTTGTATATGTATAATTCGTCAGAATATACAAATACGTAAGCATAATATACAATTATCTAACCTATATACATATACAATTCACCTCTCTCCCACTCTCTGCCCTCTCTCGCTTGCCTCTCTCCTCTCTCTCCCAATCTCGCTCGCCTCTCTCCTCCCTCTCCCAATCTCGCTCCCCTCTCTCCTCCCTCTCCCAATCTCTCTTGCCATATATACAAATATATATGTATAATATACAATTATCTAACCTATATACATATACAATTCACCTTTCTCCACTCTTTGCTCCCTCTCTCTCGCCTCTCTCCTCTCTCTCCCAGTCTCGCTCGCCTCTCTCCTCCATATAACATGTAGCTACGAATTGTAATTATCAAACTATAGCTATGGAGAGTAATTAAACTATTTTTGAGTGGCTATATGTGAAAGTTCCCCTACTATATTCCCTTGAAAAGGCATCTCAAAAATTCTATAAAGAGATTAAAATCTCGAATATTTTACAAATTCATGAAATATTCATAAAGAGATCAAATCCAAATAATCATAGTTCGGGAAATACGCTACTAACAACCCTCAAATCATGAAAATCTTATGAGAGAGGAATCAAGAGAGGATCAGATTTGTATCTACATATTTTTACAATAAAATTATGTTTCTTCTTATTTTATTTGTGATTGTATGGTTTTAAAATGTGTTATAGGTTTGATGGCAAATGGAGAACTTATCAATTATAAAATTTGGCAGCATGAATGTCAAAAAGAAGGATTATTCGATAAAGAAAAATATTTGTATCGAGTATTTATATGAAACTACATTAATACTTTGACATTAAATTGAAAATTGAAAAAAAATGTGTATTACTACAATTTAATAATATTAATTTATATGAAAACGCATGTGATGTAGTGATATTTCGATTTACCTTCATAATAGGCTGATTTGGTGTAAGTTTGGATTGATTTGGTAGTTGATTTTTTTATGTTGAATCTCTAAAGGAGAAAAACATGTCTAAAAGAAGAAAAAAAATGTGTAGAGGTGTATATTTTTATTTAAAATTTATGAATTTCTAGAGCGAGTTTAAATTTATAATAATAATAGGATTCATGATCAAATATTTAATCGATTTCTTACTATATGTGAATAAAAATTATTTAATTCTCATAAATTTATAAATTATATTATAAATTCACCTCTAAACGTTCCTTCAGTTAGTCATATGGATACTCATAATTATAAATTATGTAATACATTCTAAGGATGGTATATAGACATCAACTTCCCACATGTATACGTACATATGATAATCGCTCAAGTATAATATTCATTTAGGAACTAGAAAAGTTCAAGGTTCTTTTTAATTATTTTGCCTATCACTTTCAATCGTACTTAACTATTTAATAAACCAAAAAAGTACATTTTTTCATATTTCTTAATGAAAAAAGAAATTAAATTTCAGGGATTAGAGAGAGGGGTAATAAATATAAAGAACAAAACAAAAAAGATGCCGGCTTTGAGAAGCTTATGGAATCTCCATAATCGAATTGTTTCAGAAAGTTTCATGTCTGCTATAACAAAATATTGTTATGAAATTTTGATATTTAATATGCATTTATATTTCATTAAATTGTTAAATTGTTATAAGCAAAGTATGAAAAATTAGAAAGAGTATGAATATAAAAATAGAAAACGTTAATGATTTTTCCTTGTGAAATTATGACAATAGTTATAAATACAATTTAAATATAATTTTTTCAAAAAATATTTGTGATTAAAGTTTACTATGTGCATGATATAAATGATGATCAACATAAATATTTTAATAATTTACTTTATATATATATAATATATATTTTGTACAAAACATCATTTAATAATATTTGGGTATAAATACTATTTAATAATATTTGGGTATAATTATTAAGAGGGATAATTTTAGAAAGAGTGTCCTGCTATAATTAATATCATTATGTTACATGTATAATGTTGTCATAGAGAAATAAAATATAACATGAAAAATTGATTCAGGAGAAAATCATATTGTTATAATAAATTATCGTTCCAATAAATGATCATTATAACAAGGTTTGTCTGTATGGATTAGCCTCAATAAAATTTTCAACCTCTCATTCCAATTAATATTGATATGTAAAATTAATAAAATTAACATATTTTATGTGATTAATTTAATTATATAATAAACATTTATTTTGTGTTTTTTTTAATAATTTCTACTTCTACTACTATCCATAAATACTTATTTTGTGCTGCAAATTTGATTATCGTCTGGTCAATTCTCTATCTTATCCAAAACGTATATATATAAAAAAAATAAAATCAAAACGAACTATTTTAAACAAAAAACATATCTAAAGTACTTTTTTCTTGTTTTCATCATGTTTTTCATTTTCTTTTCTTAGCAACAAATGAATAATTTATTGGTTAGGTGATCTTTCTTTTTTCAACTGTCACTATTATGCAAATAAAAAATAAAAAAATAAAATTGCATTGGGGAAATAAAAAGGAAACTTATTATTTGCACAAAATTGGGATGACTTCATAAAAAGACTATAAACTATTAAAAGAAAATTGTTATCCAAAGCGAAAATTGCGCTCCTCAATTGCAAAGTAGCTTTATAAATACTCTATTATAATACTCTTCTTTTCCTTCCAAAAGTAACATACTTTTAATTTAAAATTACTAATAGCTAATACTAATTAGTCAATATCAAAGTTAGTTTATTACAGCATTTTTAGCCTATTACTATTGAGATTTTTAAAAAAAAATTATTTGTACTTATACGATGAATTTAATTTAATGGAGTAATTACATGAACAATGAAAATTGATATAGTGAACTTAATTAACTTGAAATTGATATAAAACAATAATTATTTTTTATATATATAAAGTGATAGATATTATTAATTAATGTTAGTATAGGAATGTTCGACCAACGGTCACTCAGTCAGTCTTAACTCTTGACCCAAAAGCCAATATTACACAAAAATTTATTAACAAAACTACTAGTATTTACATAATTGATTGATACAAATTTTTGTTTAGTGCTTTGAATTATAACGTAAAACTAATAGTTTGGTCCTCGAAAGAAACTTCATATCTTCATTCACACATGATCTTGATCAAAATATAATAAAATAATGTACATTATTTTCTAAATAAATCACGCTATTATGTGAAAACAATATTAATTATTAGGTTTCGTTGCGATGTGAATGATAAATAAATAAAAAAGGGAATTAAGAGAAAAGGAAATTTGAAAGGGAAAAAAAAACATTCTTATTGAGGAGTTTTGTCCCTTATTGGAAAAAGATAGAAAAATCCTTATCTTTATATAAAGAAACACTTCTTTCAAATCTTAAAAAGTTAACAAGAAATCAAATCATTGGCTATAAATTAGAAGTTTCGTCTCAATTTTTGAACATTGAAAATTTGAAAACTCTTCTTCCCCATTTCTCTATCATTTTGAAAATAAAATATAAATGTCGTGTGATTTATTCTGTCTTGTTGAGTTAAGCAAAATTCTATAATTTATATTATCATTATTATAAAATAATTTTCTTGTTCTATCATAAAGGAATTAATATAAACACCTTGACAATGATGAGGAGTTTAGATTATTATGGTGATGTTCAAACTTAAGAGACAAGAGGGATAATGGGTAAGAAAAATGATTGTCAAATTTGTAAAAGTTCAAGAAAATTTTGATAATTTACATAGTCAAATGTAAATTTGACTCTTTCACCTATAAAAATGACCCCACATGTTATCAAAATAAATTTTTGGACCATTTCATAAAGTATCAGCATAATTTTGAACCTCTCCTCAAATTAAAATATCAAAATATAAAGATACAAATATGAACCTTTTCATTTTATATTGCACAATCTTTAAGATAAACAATGAGTATCTTTTTAGTTCTGGGGTATGGTTTTTGCCATGAAATTTGACTAATTCAAATTTATATTGTGTAGTGTTTCATTAGAGAAAAAGTTCTTCAGAAAATAATAAGTTGTTTTTATTGTATTAGTGGTATGAATTTCTTATAATTCTGGAGGGGGGGGACTATCGACCTTTATTTATGTATTATACTAAATATTTGTCATATTTTACTTGTCATGTTTGAAAAAAATAAAATAATTCACTTAGAATTTAAATATACATCTGAATATTAAAATGTCTTAATCTAAATACGCATCTAAATTGCATATGAAATTAAATGCTAGATTAATTTTTTAATAAGAAAAATATCCAGCTATATAAACTCTGGTTCCGTTTCACAAGTTAAGTATAAGATAGTTTAAATGATTAACTACAAAATAAATCGATCAAACTTTATAAAATGGAGGAGTAACAATTAACAAATATGGCAATATCAATATCAATTAGAGAACGTAAATACGTTAGACTACTAATGTAAAGTTGTCATCTTCAACGTTATGTGTAAATATATAGGAATTCAAATAAATTTTGACACCTTCAAGAATATTTTAACAAAATGAGACTATTGTTACACTTAATCTTTGTGGCTACGAGAGTTCTTGATAAACAGAGGCGAATCCAAGATTTGAAGATTAAGGGTGCACCACTATCTTTTAGTTTTTTTTGGTTATTGAAGACAAAAAATAGAAATAAAAATGATGCACGTGCTGGACTCAAACCCACAACATGGTGGGTAATAGATGCGGCTTTAACCAACTCACCTGGATGAATTTTTGGTTATTAAAGTGCACAATTATATACATAATCGTTACTTAAGGTATCTATACACATATATATAATTTGTTTCAAAAAGTTATCGCGTGCACGCGCACCCTCACGGATCAATGTAGATCCGCTCTGTTGATAAACATGAATATACCCAAGAAAAAATTGTGTAGTTGATAAAATTATGAAAACTTACTATAAGAGGTGAGATTGGAGAGCGAAAGGTGTGAAAATCTAATAGAAAACCGAAACAAAGAGATGTGAAAGATCTTGTAAAATAAGCATATTATTTCATATTATTTTAAAGAATCTAATGATGTTAAGGCTCCATTACAAATCTGAATTGATTCATTCACATTCATTAAGAGGCTTTTATTAAGAAACAAAACAAATACATGTAATGATCTGAATTTAAATGATTAAGATTCAAATTTCAAAAAATAAACACCCTTAATGAATTATATCTGAATGATTAGAATTAAAATTCGCATGAAAATAAATAAGATATTACTCTTATTAGTATTAATAATAATTTTCTAATATTCTTTTTAAAAAATATTAAATTTATTATTCAAACTATATAATAAAACTATTATTTTATTTGAAAGCCAACACCATAGAAAATAGAAGGAAATTGAGCAGCTCTTTCTTCAAAATCCAAAGGAAATTGAAAGGAAAAAGCGTTGGGGTTCGATTATCAAAATTCGAAGGCATATAGCTCTCTTCGTACGTTTCTTACGCAATTAGCTTCATTTTCTTCCACTGCCCAACTCATGTTGAATTTCTGGTAAATTTTTTTCTTTCAGATTTACAGATTTTCATTTCCTTATTCAGTTATGAATCGGACGATCGTATTTTGTTGTGTTTTTTTTTTTTTTTGTATTTTATTTGAAGTTTATATGACCTATGTCCTCTTTTGGTATAGATATCTGCAGTTTTTCGTTTTTTTTTCTTCCTATTATTATATTTTTGTGCTAAATTTTGGTTAATTGTGAAGAATCTGTGCTAAATGAGTGATCCTGGAAGCATAAATTTAGGAACCATTACTTATGTTTTGAATTCCCTTTTTGCTATTCCATATTGTGTTATTTAGGCGTTTGAAGAAGTTGAAATCTATATCCACTATCTACCATAGGCAGTGTGGAGCCAGGAATTGAAGCTGGTCCATTTTAGTACTTTTGAGTTGCTGCGTTCTAAATTAATAGTTTATACATGTAATTGAATATTTTAAAACTACTGTAAGGGTTTTGAATCAAAACTACTAGATTTTGTCCGCTTCCTACACTCTAGCTCTGCCCTGGATCCAGGATTTGGATGTGGTTGTTTGAGTAGAGAGAGTGGGTTTCTGAAATGTATATCTAATTCTATCGTATTTGTTTCTGAAATATATATCTAATTATATCTGAACTACCGAACCCTTTGTTAGATTCACCAATGAGATCCATGTAATTTCATTTGGCAGTGATTATAGTTTATAGCATAGCTTGTTTATATGTAATGGTATGGTATCATGGCATGATGTATATCATACTTAGAATGTACAGAATGAATTCGTTATTGTAGTTAGCTTTAGGATTTTGGCAAACAGATCTCAATCAATCAGTAATGCTCCTCAATCTAAAATTAGTTGGTGTCAGCTATATGAGTTGTTTACCTATTGGCCTTATGCTTTGACATACATATTTCCTTGAACTTCTCTTTTCTACAGGGGTAACAAAGAGCAACGGGCTCAGTCAAGTCCTCTAGAAGCTAATAATGGTTCACGATATTCACCTTCTGTAGTCAGCTCACCAAGCTCTTCCCGCCCTGCAACCCCTAGTTCAAACTCTTCCGGCGGCTTTAATGCGCAGAGTCCGACAAACAGGCCAAGTTCTGTGTCCCAAGTTTCTCCTGCAGAGGGTGCTGACATCATTGCTGCTTTAAGAAACAAGAGGTAAAATTTAGTTCATATATGTCAGCAATTACACCTATATAGAAAGGATCATTAGTTACATTGCAGTCTTTGTTTCTACCAGAATTAGATTCTGAACTCGCTGGGATTGTAACAGAGATTCCCTCTTTGTTTTGCTATATGGTTATCAAGAGTGGTTTCATGTCACCATCATGAGATTCAACATAGATTTATGATTTTGATACATTTATGTGCATAAAACTCCTGAAAACTCTATAATATATCTAATGGTAGTGATACAATTACGTGATAGGGGTTTTCGAGCTATTGCATAGGAGCGGGGGTTTTACCCTGTGCGCACTCAAAGGGTAGCGGCTGCGGGTTTCCCTTGTCATAAAAAAGAAGAAGACAATTACGTGATAGGAATTAACCTTTTTGAATGTTGATGAGTTCTGCTTTCTTATCTTATGGAGCATTATGAAACACCAAATTGTGTAATGAACTGAAGTGCATACAGTAAAAAATATACTGGATAGTACAAGTGTTGTCATTTGAAAGCAGAATTCTTGCAATAAATGCAAAGAGGGTGGCTTGTAGGAAACTGCCAATGAATTTTAATGAAGATAAAAGTTTTATATCTGAAATAGATACTCGTGGTTCGGTTCATAATCAGAGGTTTTCTGGTACATGAAAGAACATAAATATTTTCTTTTTTATCATTAGTATCCAAGGAAGCAATTAACGGCACCCTTTTAGGTACCATTCATGCATGTTTTGAGAATGATGAATAAATTTTATCTTAAAATATGATTTCGACGCTATGAAGTGTCTTCTGCCTGCAAATGCTTCATGACTTTTTAGTTTAAAAAATAAATAAAAAGCTTCATGACTTGATCATCTGTTTCTGATTATCATTAAACAATCAAATGAAGAGCTTAGTCTTTTTCATCATTCTTCTTTTTGTAATTTGTTTCTGATTTTCAATATGCTTTCTTGTTAAATTGTTCAGTGTTAATGAGCTAAAGAAGCTTGTTTCTGACAAGGATGCTCGTCACAACTTCTTACTTTCACTTGAGGCTGTCAAGACTCAGAATAATGTAAGTAATAAAATTACTTGTTTCGTTCTGCTCGGCCTGTCTTGCCATACCTCGTTCCCTTTTATAGTCGAACATACACTGGATCTATTTTTTCCTCATTTTGTTCAAATATGATATTATGCTCCACCAAATTATACATGTCGCAAATTGAATGAATGGCCGAGTGAGATTCTGTTTCTAGTAGTAAGGGAGGAATCAAATTCTACACGGGGGATGACTGGATTTAGTTGTTCCGTCTGTGTGAGGTTCTGCATTCATGATGTTATAATGTATTTAGTCCTTTCAAGTGGCTTACAATCTCATGAGACTTGTGCATTACAATGCACATCATTACTTTTTGGTGATCTCACTTCATACAGTTCAAAGTTAATAATACTTGCATGTTTGGATTTGGTTGGCCTTGTTCTTGCTTCCTTTCTTCCTTGCCAAAATGAACTTGAATAATCTTTCTACCTCCTGTGTGCTCTAATCTTCTTCTTACACAATGTATGTGACAAATTGTGTATCCTCATGTCTTGTGCATGTTAGCAAGGTAATTTCAATGCGAGAACACAACTTTGATCCATTATAATCACCTTGATGTAATATTTTTTTGTAACAGGCTCACTGTTCTATGTTAATTTCTATGGTAGCATCTTACTCTTGCTGTTTTCCCCATATCTGATCAGGTCAGGGATGAGCTTCGGAATGCAACTCTGCAGCTTGCTAGTAAGTTTTGGGTTGCTTATTGCCTTATTATAGGTAGTGATATATCAACTAGTATCTGCAGATAGATTTTGAACAAAATCCTTATGCAGGGGAGAATTTAGAAAAAGAACCCTGGATAATGGAGCTGAGAAATCAGGTTAGATACTTCACATTGCTTCTAAGGTATTTACTTATTTGTAAAAGCATTTGTAATATTTTTTCATCAAAGCACTGACCTGGGAAAAAAATTTTCGGTGCACCCTCCTTTATTGTTCACAGTGTAGAATCATCCGCACAACTGAATTGGCTGCTGCTCAAGAAAAGATGCATGAGCTGGAAAGGAGAAAAGAAGAGCTTCTAAAGTCGTACTCTCCTGTATCGCTTCTCCATCAGCTACAAGGTAAACAGTGGAAGCACATAAAGCTTGTATACTTTTTTCTTTTCCTTATGATCGTTTGTTATTCTTTTTACATCGGGTAAAGTAATTTGAAGTACAATTACGGATCAATATGACAATAGGAGACTTCTTACTATGTCACCAATGCATAATAACAGCTTTTCATAATGCTCAACTTACCTTTTGAAGTGCAATCTTCACTGGTGTCCTCTTGATCTACTTTGACAAATATGCTTATTTTCCTCGAACTTAGTGAAAAACATTAGTCTCTTTCAAGTTTCAACCATTTTCACTCTGCTCCTCTGTTCAATTTCCTTTCTGGATTAGGACACTCTATACCACTTTTCATTATGTCCCAATGAAAAAGTTCTATCCATTTGAATGTTATCATCAGATTTTGCACAAGTCTTCTACTTGTCTTTTAAGCGTGAATCTAATTCTATGCACTCTTAATTAAGGAGCTAGTGCAGAAACTCCATGTAATGAGACAATTATGTGTAACAGGAAATTTTAACTTAAATAGCTTTGTGCTCAATTTTGTCACATTGTTACTCTCTCTATGATGGTGTTATTAAGTTAATAGCTTTAAGAAAGATTTTCCAATTTGAAGTACCTACCATATGCTACTTCCTTCCTGCAACAGTTCCTAAATGATTATTTGATAAATCTGAGACTCTGGTTGCTTCGTGATCAGAACATTCTTTTTTCGTTTTGGTAGAAGTTGTGAGATACCAAATTGAAGTGCCCTTAGAATATTGAATGGATGGCTAACACATCGATATTTTCTTGCTTATGGGATTTAGATAACTGAAGTAATTAGACCTGCCGGTAAAAGAATTAACAGTTAACTGTCTATTGATATTTGATACAGATGCTATGAAGAAAACGGAGGAGGAATCTGAAGCCCTTCTTGGCCAGCTCCTTGATCAAGAAATTGATCTTACAACATTCGTGCAGAAGTACAAAAAACTGCAATGCAGTTACCACAAGCGTGCCCTCACACATCTTGCTGCTAAGGCATCTTTAGGCAACCATAGTTAGCTATAAACTACCCGTTACACCTCTCTAAACTGATTAAGAAACATCTCTTGAAGACGCTTAATGTAAATGTACCATCATGAACTACAGTAGTCCCAATTGCTTCCTTCATTTTCATTTTCTTAGGTCTTCTGCAAAATATAAATATAGATTGTGGGAGATTGCTTATTTCATTTGATTTTATGTCGATCTTATCTTTACTCGTAACACCTGCAGTTACCATTGTGCATACGTATGGTTAATTTATGAACTCATGTTTGATTATACCTTCTGTTTGATGTGATCATTTCTCCTCTCCCTATACCTTGCTATAGCCACAAATCTATTTTAACATGCACATATCTGTGGTAAATCTATATTTTTAAACCTGTACATTTTTGCTTAGAGTCATATATGTTGGGGCCTTTAAAACACCAACTTTGCTCCCATACGACTCCGACACCCTCACCCACTAATTATAAATATTTGGGTCTTCGATACAAGAAAATATTAAAAACTTGGATCAAACTTATAATAGAGAGTCAAGAGACTGAGAAACGCAAATTCCCGAAGTACTGGACTAGGAACGACGAAAACAAGAAGCAAGAACACAAGGAACCCCCCGCGCATATAGAAGTTTCCACTTTCATGTGATAAACTACACCAGCAATGAGACCTGCAAAATGTTCAGCTCCCTGTACTTTCTTCTTTCAGTCGGTCCATTTCCTTCTCCCACTTGAGTCCAAGCATTTGGCGGCCAAAAGGGACAATAAGGTTGTATCGGAAAACCTGAAGCAAAGACACATATTTAGCTTGACTAAGTTTTGACAGTAGTTTCCTAGTTCAGCCATCTTGCTAGCAGAGCATATAATACTAATATATCATCAAATAAGGAGAATTGAGATGCATGTATATATGCACACAGAAAACACGGGACATACTTTGACAATAATTATGTTGCAAAACAGTAGCAGTTCACAATACACGGAATAGGAAAAGAAACAGAACTGAATAGGTGATTTGAAAAGTAAATCAGTTCCTTGCTCTGCTCACCTTGTTATTGATGTCACGTATCTGCAGCTTTAGAGACTCGGATGCCTCGATCCATTCAGAATCATCGACAGAGCCTCGGTGTGTCCATGCCCTTTCAAGTGCTGATCTCCACTCAACTACTCTATTTCTTATCTCTTTGTTCAATTCAACCCACTCAGGTGCACATTTATTTCTGGAGAGAATCCTATACAAGGTATCTTCAGCTGGATCAGCATGAGGATTAGTATTGAGGTCCAACGGTTTTCCTTTCCCTGGTAAGTTCTCAAATTGCCCTTCTTCCATGGAATGCCATATTCGTTGTTCAACAACATTGATGATGTCAGTTTCTGACCTGATCAATATTCCATGCAAGATTAGAAACCAGCATTCCAAAAGAATTAGAAAAAAAAAAACTCTAAGATTGTGTTTGTAACATCCAGGATAAATCAGGATCCTACTATTTGCAATTGGTCCAGCCAAACACAGCTATAGAGACTACATGAAAGCTAGAGAATTATGCAACACACATGCATGAATTCAAAGAACGCTCTTCTGACTTTTTACCGTTACAATTTTAGTTTTATACTGTGCTCCATTCATTTACAGAAAAAACCAAAGGTGGCATTAAGACAACCAGTACAAAATCTTGCTCCTCTAACAATTAGAGGTGAAGTTCTCTAAAGAGGTACTTAGTCAAATGAAAAATAAAGATAGCCATCACATATCATCAAATTCAATCTCAAATCACCCACTCAAAAGCAACAACAATTTAACTGCTCTGTCATAAATCAAAGAACTTCAAGTGACTTGGACTTGAGAGGAAACTACACTTAGACACCGAAAATTATACCAATGGTAGATCTTGTACACCTAAAGCGGTAAGTGGTAACAACATAGCAATTGAAAGCCTAAACTACAGTGAACCTACTACTATATAACCCAAATTACACAGAAAAAACACTTCCAGATTCATGACACACTCGCACTCTGGATATATGTCATAACCTAAGTATTTGTGATACAGAAAGAAACATCAAACTAAGTGCCCAGTAGTTTCAATGTGCATTGGTGTAACATAATTACAAACGATGCATGCTGTGTTGATTCAGACACAAACTCCAACAATTAGTTCTTTTGAGTATGCAAGATATGGAATATTTCTTCTCGGACACTTGTGAGATTAGCAGATCACACTCAAAGAGTCTTACCAATCTCACTTTATCGTTTATACATAGATTACTTCAATAGAAAAAGTTCACAATTCATTATCCAATACAGAAACCAGTTTACTAAGATAGGCCTTTTAACCGTACAGTCTTTTTCAAACGAAACTGATATTTTCATTGGCATCACATTTTCATCAAGTTGAGATGAATTAGGAACAAAAATATTCCAAATACATTGTGAATTAAGATCGGAATATGGAATCTATTGAGCCAAGTACATAATCAAGGCAATAAACATCACTGCAGTTTTTTGCAGTAATTTGAGCAAACAATTAACACATTATCCCAGCAGCTGAATCAACACATCATATCATTTTCTCAAATCTTCAGCTTGGGCTACCTAGCTATAATACCTTACAAAGGTTAAAACATCAAGCAGTAAAAAAATAAATTCTAACGATCATCATACAAGGAGCTCGTAGAAATGAACATTGTTTTTTGTCATTTTTCTAAATAGAATATGTGAGCATATCAGAAATTACCTAACGGCGTCACGTTGACCTCGAAGTTCCGGCGGAAGCTTACGATCGTTAACCACGTCGATTGCACCGGAGAGACGATCAGTCATTTTCTTATTATTAGTTTTAGGAAACTCACTCTCAGGAGAAGAAGATGATGATGTCAATCGTGGCTTGAAGACGCCATGACTGCCGGTTTCAATTCCGGCCGGCGACTTATGAGTGGCGGAGGACGATAGCTCCGATCGACCTCGCGAAACGAGTCGCCATGGCGGTGAGATTGTGTGGGCTAATGGGCTTGGGCCTAATGGGCCCTATTTATTTTCACAATCTTATTTGCCTATACTGCCGACTCTCAAAATTGTTAATACGTGGCCTACTCTAAATCACTACCATTTTTAAGACATTAATTTTTTATTTTATTTAATTACAAATATAACAATTATTTTACCCATTAGAAATTGTAAGAAACTAGGCTTTGATCTTTTTTATTTTAGGCTTTAATATTTTTCATTTTCTCTTTTTATTTTTTTACCAAGCACACTAAAAGCAAAAAAAAAAAACTATATTACCAACAATTAAGAAGCTTTAAATTCGAAAATTGAATTTCGCGAAGTTATTATTTATTTATATTGGTATTGTTTCAAACGATTAAGAGTATTCTTCAGAGTTTATATGTCAATTTTGATGAAGATTTGAATTGATTCTTATTAGAATTTTATATTGAAATTCAAATAAATTAAAAAAAATACTTTTATTTTTTTTCTCTATATCCTAATAAGTAATATACATAAAATAAGATGTATGCATTTTACATTTAAGATGGATATTACAAAAGAAAAAGTGTGTGCAAATTATATTTACTCGGTAGTTTTGACCAAATTATATATATTTTGTGGGAAAATTCGGGCTACCTTTTATTTTAAATACAAATTTTATTGCTAATCGTATAGTATTTTATATATTTTGTATATTCAAACAATTCATTAGGATGCAAAACACAAATAAGATTATCTGTTTCTACTAAAATGCAAAAAGGTTTCTTGTTAAACATGCCATATATATTACTTCATATGTTTTAATCTGTGCTTATTTTTAACTTATCTGGTTATGATAAATATTTTCTCAAAAAGAGTCCTTAAAAAAAAATTAAATTTTTGATTTTGATGAGTTTTCATGTAATTTTTTTCTACTTACTTTTGTAAAAAGTAAAATACTTGAAAAACTTACCAAATGCAATATTTCTATATATTATTACCTCAGGTATATTATACTAAAAATTACTCGTATCTAAATTGATAATTATTTATTTATTTTATATTAAATTATAAAAATTTACTATGCAATGTGTTAATAAATTTAATGAGGTGAAAATATATATCAATTAACCAGGATTTATTGTTAACCGTTTTTGGACAATTCATGTCATGAATATATTGATTTAGAACCTTTTTGGTATTGTTGTTGGGAGGCAAGACGTGCTTTTTTGAGATTTTTTTTTTTGAAAAATTAAGTGTTTAACACACATCTTTAAAATTACTTTTAAATGGAAACAAAAGTAGTTTGGGAAAAAACTAAAAAAATCTACTTTTTTTAAAAAAGTAACAGAATCAAAAAAATAATTTTTTGAAGACTAAAATATATCTTCCATATATACATATTTATTAATATATCCTTATAAATGAATTAGCATATCTCATAAGTTTGTTAAGTTTCATTCAAGAAATTTTATTTTATTTTTATATAATAATTTTTTATTTATTTTATGCTATATATTATGATTTTATATTTAATCTATTATTTTACGTTTTATTTTACAGAATTAGAAATAAAGGTAACAACAATATTTTCGCAGGATTAAAAATATGAAGGACTTAATTTATTTTTTTTGTGGTGAATTTTTTGTATATAGTGGTTTTATTTGTGTAATGATTTTTAAATTTATTTTTTGATATTTTTAATTATATTTAAATCATCATGCTAATATTATATTAATATTTAACTTATTTATTTATGTATAATAATGATTGAAGATGTACATTTTAATTAAAAATTTGTAATAGATATTTAAAATAGTTTCTCTCTATAAAATAATCTAAAAAAAAACTGCTTATACTTAATTTAATTAACAATTAATATATATATACACACGACTTGATCTTGATAAAAAGAATTCGAATGAAAATAAATATTTAGCTCTATTTATTAAGTAAAATAAATATATAATATATTTTATAGAGATAATTAATACCGTACTTGATAGTTATTTATATCACTTATACATATACATGTAGACAGGGGTGGATCTATGAAGAGGTGTGGGGGTGCCACGCCACCCCCGAACTTCGACAGAAACTCTATATATATACAGGTGTGTGTATATATATAAAGCGTGCCACCTAGAGAACAAAATTGGCTTGTGGTGCCACGGTAGGAGGGCAACTTTAGAAGGCTGATGTTGCGGGTTCGAATCCTATTTGTACCTATTTTTTTGAGAAATTTGCTGTAGGCGTTTTTTAAGAAAAAAAAAAAAGGCTCCAAGCACGTTTTTTTTAAGGAAAAACAGTTGGCACAATTTTTATTTTTATTTTTATAATTGTTATTGACTTAAATTAAATTAATTACATTATTACTCCTTTGACTTTTCTTTTATTTGATTAAATACTCAATAAAATTGTAATATCTTATTATTTATATTTTATTGATGATATATATCGAAAAGACGAATAATTTAATCAAATATAAAATTAATTTAATCGATAAGTCTATTTGGCAGCCACAGACTCTAAATCCTGGATCCACCACTAGATGTACAGTTTGTATCCTGAACTACAAATATAGAAAAGAAGGAGAAATTTCACAAACAACTAATAAACTTAATTAGGCTCCTTAGCTATAGTTTGTATGCATATTTACGGGATGTACTATAGCTTACTCGTTTGTATAATTCACATTTTGTTTGTATAATTTATGGATACGTTTATGTAATTTGCAGTTACGTTTGTATAATACACGTGTATTTGTATAATTGAATTATTTTCGTCCGTATTTATATAAGTATAATTATGTTGGTAGACTTTTGTACTTGTATATTCAATATAAGTAAAATATAGAAATATACAATTAGAATAACTATATACAATTATGGATTTATACAAATATGGGTACAACTGTAGATCTAATATTGAATCTATTTTTAGAGTAATACAAATTCTAGAACTATACAAATATGATAAAATTTGAAATAACGAATTTATACAAACACAACCATCTGAACTTTAAGCAGTTATACAAATTATATTATACAAATTACATTAAACAAAATTTATACAAATTATATTTTAAATGTTTATACAAACTTCAAAAAAATATACAAAAAGAATTGAATGTATTTGTTGATAAAACTAAAAATTCAAAGAAAATCACTATTATATACTAATACAAACTGTCATATACAAATACAAATCATACGAAAAATTGTTAGTGAATACAAATGTAGCCAACTATACAAATTTGAACCGCAATCCACGTAATTAATGCAAAATGTTAGTGGCAAATTATAAATTAGCTACACTATAAGTATATATATTAACTAATTAACTAGTATATATTTACTTATTCACATAATTTCTCTATAATAAAATTAGATAGATAATATATATCATACCAGTTATACATATAGAGTTTGTATCCTCAAGTACAAATAGTTAATTGAATACACATTTATCCAAGTTTAAAAGATTGAAAATGATATTAAATGATTTTTTTCTCATACTAATTATGATTGTAGATCCATAAAGACTTCACATGAAACATCCAACCTATTGTTGAAAAACAAATATCTATTGAAAAATATATCTTGTTTCCCAAATTCTGTGCAATTCATGGTTTCAAAAATAAAGATTCAAAGCTTACAAATAATGTTTTATTCTCTAAACTTGTTACATTTTTTTTCTCCAATTCTTTCACATTCATCTTATACACCAAATAGCTACTCTCCTTTTTTTATGAGTTAAAAATACAATTTATATTTCCCCTTATAAATATTCCGTGAAAATTTCACCGTTATTAGTACCCATGAAATTCTCTCCACCATTGATTTTCTGTTGATCTTTAGTATTTTCAAAATCACTCTATATCCCAAAATATAAACAATATTATTATTTTTGAAATATACTGGACTATTGAATGTAAATGTTATTTCCTAGTTATTTTCAACTTTGATTATATATATCACTGGTAGAGCTATATGATGTTAGTCTTAACCAAGATCTTAATCATAATTGTTTAATTCTTTTAAAATATTTTTTTATCTTTTTGTGAGAATTTTAATTTTTAAATATATGTGTAATTGAATTGATATATAAAATATTCTACATTAAATAAGGATGTCTTAATAATTCGAGTTATTTTTTTGTTTTTTATATAATAATTATTTTTAGTGTAGTATTTTAAAAAAATAAAAAAGTGTTTAACTTCACACAATAATATTGTTATTTATAAAAGTAAGGACTAATTCTATTTCATAAGATGCTATCCATTTATTTATAATACATTACCTTAGATTTTAATATAAATTTTTTTATTTATTAATATGAAGTTTAGGTTGTTTAACTCAAAATACTAAGATATATTTTTTTTAAAATGAGGACATAAAATAAACGTTTTACTAGCTTAATCCGGCCACCCCTATTAGTAGAGATATAATATGAAAAACTTCCATAACAATATTATATATAGATGTTGTTAATATATAATAACAAATTAACAATAATACTGAATATATAACGCATGACCCAATGTGCCAAACTATAAATTTTTATATTTTTCACTATTTAATATTTATGATTTAATACGAATAGAACAATAATAGGAAAAGTTTGTAATTTTTATTTGTAAGATTTTTTTTTTTTTTGGTAACTGAAAGCTTTATTACCAGATATATCAATATGTATAAAGTGTTATGAAATTCTGGATATGGACATAGTCCCAATCTCAGAGTTCGTGCTACTACCCTTACCACTAAACTACTATTCTATGGATAATAATTGAAGTTACGAATGAATTCAGCCAGCTTCGGTTGCATACTGCTTCTCAGTGGATTTCTTGAATGATGCTCTTGGTGATCATCTCTGTGGTTCTTTCTTTCTTTTGGAAAATTCTGTAATTCTTCTCTTGCCAGACATAGTATACTGCTGCTGCGAGTGTCATCCTATATACCTCATCTTGAATTGCTTTTCCTGTGGCATGTGAAATAGCCCAATCCATTTCTTCTGTCCACCCTGCTGTGTTTCTGATAATGCACAACCACTGTAATAACTTACGCCATATCCTAGCAGCCATAGTGCATGAGAAAAAAGATGTTGATGTGTCTCTAGCCGTGCACATACTTGATCCGTGTGTATCCCCCATTTATCCAACCTATCCATGGTATATAACCTCCTATGTATGGTCAAGTAGAGTATGAAGATGCATTTTGGATTCCCTTGATTATTGCATGTCAACCTTCTCCACGGCACCTTGATGAAATCCCCCCTAAGCTTCTTATACATACTTTTAATGGTGAAATCATCTGCATCCATGATTTCTGTCATTGATATTCCTGCCTCAGAAATCCAATGACTTGCTTGTATGATCTTTTTCACCATCCAAGAAGCTTGTTGCCCTGCTACTTCCCATGGTCTCCTGCCTTTAATATAGTATGTATGGACCTAAACAATCCATAACTTGTCCTTTTTTGTGCAAGATTTCACAGGTGTTTGAGTATAGCTGCTTTGTTCCATATATATACATCAGTTATATTTAAACCACCAGCAACCTTAGGCCAGCATAATGCGTCCCATGCAATGAGTGCTTTTCCTTTGCTTTGTGCATCTCCTTTCCATAAAAATCTCTTACACAATGTTTCTATTGTTTGTAAGATTATTTTAGGAATGAGAAAGATCTGTGACCAAAAAGCTTGGATTGATGTTAAGACACTTTGTACCAACTGGAGCTTCCTACATATGAAAGAAACTTTACTGTCCATGTGTTGATCCTCCCTACCATCTTATCTATTAAAAGTTGGCATTGGCTAATAGATAGCTTCTTTGAACTGAGTGGCACCCCAAGATACTTGAAAGGGAGAGCTCCTTTGGTGAAACCTGTGTGTTGCAGTATCTGTTGTTGAATTGGTTCTGGGACTCCACCAAAGTACACACAACTTTGTTTTGGAGAATTATTGGAAACATTCAAATAGAAGTGTAGTTGATGGTCTGTCTCCTCTGCTAAATAAGAGAAGATCATCTGCAAAGCTCAGCTGAATTATTTATTGTTTTTGACATCTTAGATGAAATTTAAAAGCATTTTTGTTACTCAATGATCTCAATAGTCTTGTAAGATAATCCATAGCCAGAACAAATAGGTAAGGGGATAAAGGATCCCCTTGCCTTACCCCTCTCCTTGCCTGAAATGGAACACTGGGGCATCCATTAATCATAATTGAGTAAGAGACTATCCTGACACACTTCATAATCCATGTAAGGATTAATTAACTAGATGTTTAATTTTAAAATTCTATCTCTCTATTAATAATTTACCGCATTAGAAATTATTAAAAGTATCTTTTAATGTATATTATGTTAATCTATTTATTTTATCAACTCCAAGGGTAAAAAAAGAAATCAGCGGTAATAATTGTCCAACTCTTAAAATTGTTATTATGTGGCCTACTTTAAATCACTGACAGTTAACGATATTTAAATTTATTTGGACCTCTTTCTCATCCAATTATAGATTTTTTTGGATTTTAATATGGATATAAGCCACTTTTAAGACGTAATTTTCAATTTTATTTAATTACTAAATATTATTATATTTTACCAATTAAGAATAATAGTATGAGATTAGACTTCAATTTTCCTCATTGTAGGCTTTAATTTTCTTTGACTAAATGCAATATTCCTATATACTACTATGTTGTAGTAAAAACTTGGACCTATATTGATAAAAAAAATTTACATTAAATCATATAGATTTTCTATACAACGTGTTAATAAATTTAATAAGGTGAGAATATATAATAATTAATCACGATAAGTGTTCATAATATATGGACAATTCATGTCATGAATCTATGGATTCTATATAAATATCAGAATAAGTTTTTATTCACAATATTATACATCAAATTAATAGACATATAATATATAATATGTATTTGTAAATCAACTCTTATAAGTTATACATAATTTAATTAATATACATTTATAACTAACTATCAAATACTTTATCAGTAATATTACATAAATTACACTGAATATATTATCGACGTCTTCATCACCTTATTTCATAGACGAAAGAGGACCTTTTCCTTTTGGCAAAGTACACCACTAATTTCAGCAATGGAAAATATCTCAAAGCCAAAGATTATGATTTGTCTATGACTTCTTTCACCTAAAGTCTCTCTCAGAGACCCATGCTATATTTGTGAAGGCTATCAAATTTCACGTGACGCAATTATTATTATATATGAAGTAAATAAATAATTTTTTAATTATATTTTGAAAAATATTTAAAATTGTTAATTATCATAACTTATTATTATTATTTTTAATGCAATTTTTAAATGTATAAATGTGTTTTCAAAAAGATTGACATTTTATATAAGAATTTGCACCAAAAAATAAACAATTTGATCATTATATACCAAATTATATCATATCAAGCTAAATAGAGGGAAAAATAATTAGAAATGGAAGCACCTATGTAATCTAGTGACTAATAAAATAGATTGAAAATCACAAGATTTTATATTCAAATTCTAACAGAAGCAAAAATATTAGTTATTTTTTTCTATTTTACAAAATATTAATAGATGGAATTAATTATACATATGTTGATAGGTAATAGAATCTCACAAAATTAATCGAGATATCAGAGCATACAAACTATTAAAAAGAGTAATGGAAATTGGACATTTGAATGACAACTGACAAGTATGGTAAAGGTTGTTATCAATAATGGAGGGGTCCAAAGATCCGCTTACAAATTCCCATAAATTTTATAAACTTCAAATTATAATTCATCTTTCATAAGTTTTGATTTGCTAAAAGCAAATGCAGAGTATTAATATCAGATTCATCAAAATCCATTATTTTCATAAATTGAAGCATAATTTACGCGTAAAAATTCATACAAATTATTATAAGTATAGTAACTATAAAACTTAGAACTTAAAAAAACCCTCGATTTAATATTATTAAAACCATAAAACTTAAATTCTAGATCCGGTCATATAACTTACCCCTATATAAAGTGGCCACACTTGGCCAATAACTTTCCCACAATAAATACATGACATCCCTATAGCTAAAAAAAATAAAACATATTAGTTTCCAAAAAACAAGGCCCAAAAAAAGTGTAGAAACTATGGGGAATGCAAATGGGGAATCAAGCAACAACAATAATAATGCAAGATTAGCTATAATGGAATTAGCTAACATGATAAGTGTACCTATGTCCCTTAATGCCGTTGTTAAACTTAAGGTAGCTGATGCTATTTGGCAAAATGGATCAAATGCTCCACTCTCTCCCGTTGAAATTCTCGCTAAAATCCGCGGCCCTCAGGATGGCGGGGATGCTGAGAACCTTCAACGAATTCTACGTATGCTCACAAGCTACAGTGTGTTCAAGGAGCATGTTGTTGATGATGGCTCTCAAAGAAGGTATTTTTTAACGCTAATATTTTATATGATGTTTTGTTAGTGACGGATTTAAGATCTAAAATTAGTACATATGTATGGTACTTTTCTTCCAATTGCTTGGGAGAAAAAAAAGGTTAATTTCTTATATTATTAATAAAATAATCAAGAACCTAAGAAAAGTTATGTATTAATTAAGCTTGATATAATGCTAATTTAATTTGTTAGTCCTAGTATTCTTCATCTTCTTAATTAATCGAAGAAAGTCAAGGCATAGAATTCTACTATGAGGTTCATTATTTTCCTTAATAGATGTGATTTTTCTGGTCCACACACTATATATCTATGTGTTGGGCAATTGTTAGTGCAGTAACGTGATTGGTACCACATAAGTCATTTTTATTAAAAACAGTAGTAATAATAAATTTCCATTGTGTTTCAACAATGTTAATTTATATCCCATTCAACGATAATTTATATAGTCGATCCAAATTCATTATTCAGACATAGGACGAGAGGGAGTTGCTCGGATGGTAAGCACCCCTCACTTCCAACTTGAAGGTTGCGAGTTCCAGTCACCAAGGGAGCAAAAGGGGTGGGAGCTCCTAGGGAGGGTTAATAAAAATAAAAATAAAAATTATTCAGACATAGTTATTGTTCGTTGTATATAGATATTCGTTGACTGAGGTGGGAAAAACCCTCGTCACGGACGAGAATGGCTTATCTCATGGCTCGTACGTGCTCCAGCACCATCAGGACGCGTTAATGAGGGCGTGGACGATGGTTCATGAGGCCGTTAATGATTCATCGATAGAGCCATTTGTGAAGGCAAATGGTGAGCCAGCTTACAATTACTATGGAAAAAACTCAGAGATGAATAGCCTTATGTTAAATGCAATGTCTGGAGTTTCTGTGCCATTTATGAAGACAATTTTAGAAGGATATGATGGGTTTCAAGGTGTAAAAACACTTGTTGATGTTGGAGGAAGTGGTGGAGATTGCTTGAAGATGATTTTAGAAAAACATACAAATATTGAACTTGGAATTAACTTTGATTTGCCTGAGGTCGTTGAAAAAGCCCCACAAATTCCTAGCAAGTTTCATTCTTTTATCTAACTATAATATCATATTCAATATAATTTCAGAATCTGGAAAAGGTAGTATGTACGGACTACGAACTCTTACTCATACTTCATTTGTTCCTCCTTAGTTGTCATGCTGTGTTTTTCCAGAGTCAGTTTAACTAATTTTCAAAGCTAAATTAGATTGCATTAATTTTTTTTTTTAATATTCATGAACTATACAAAAATTACTACATAATTGCATTTTTTCCCACATCAACATGATAAAAAAAGTACATCTTAAAATGTAAGTCAAAGTTTATATTATTTAACTCTAAAAAAAATTATGACAGCTAAAGAGGAACACTTTTGTACTCTTAATTAAGTTACAATTCAATTAGTGGTTTTTGCAAATTGAATTGTTTTAAAATGTTTTGCTAATTGCAATATGTGGCTATTATATGATAGTAGGGCCAAATTTAAGATAAGTTTTTGGCGTGTAGGTATTAAACACGTTGGTGGTGATATGTTTGATTACATACCAAAGGGGGATGCTATTTTCATGAAGGTAATTGTCAAATCTATTTTGTTTCTACTTTAAATTATTGAACTAGATATGTGTCTAAGTATCTACCACATGAAAGAAGTAGTTGCGTTATGTTGATTTCAGATATTATGTATTTTGTTTGAACATTAATTGGCAATAGGAGTTTCGAATTGTAGACCACACCTTTTTTTTCTCTAATTTGTTTTCTTTTCCATGGACAAGACCTAAGGTAGTAGGGTAAGTGCATCATACAAATCAGTTCCCTTTTTGTATGAACGATCTTTAAATTATAAATAATTTTTTTCTTTTCCAAGAAGAAAAAAAGTAAGTGAGAAAATGACAAACGTAATTCTTTATGTTTGGGGTTAAGATTAAATCTAAAGTATAGTTTAGTTTGATTTATTTATAATAAATGTCTTTTAATTTGGGCTTGCTTTACATTTATGTTCTCTAATTTTGGGTGTGCACATGTCAACACTTAAACTTGTATAAACTTGAACAACTAGACACATGAGTTCTACATGACATACATGTTGGACACAATGTAGGACACAAATTGCCATTTGGATGCCACATAGGATATGTGTGTTTATTAGTTCAACTTTATATACGTTTAAGTGTCTATTTGTGCACTTCCAAAATTGAAGGCATAAATATCAGCTAAAGTATTTTGACAAAATCAATATGCTAGTACTAGTATAAATGTTTTAGTGAAATGTTAATAACATGTTTATAATCACAAGTTTCGAAACTTAACATAATTTGTGACATGGATACATGTAGTGGGTGCTAACAACATGGACAGATGATGAATGCAAAGAAATAATGAAGAGTTGTTACAATGCACTTCCAGAGAAAGGTAAATTTATTGCTTGTGAGCCAGTTTTGCCTCACCATACTGATGATAGCAAGAGAACTAGGGCACTTCTTGAAGGTGACATTTTTGTCATGACTATTTACCGTGCCAAGGGCAAGCACCGTACTGAGGAAGAATATCGGCAGCTCGGACGAGCTGCCGGTTTCAACGATTGCAAGGGTTTTTACATCGATCATTTTTTTACGATTCTTGAATTTCACAAGTCATGAATATAATTGTGAGATGTTAGTGGTACGAACGTAGTTCTGATTTAACATTAAAATAAATGTACGGTGTTGTAGTTGTAAAATAGAACTACGTTTTCTACTTTATATGAGGATGCAAGATTGGAGTCTTTTATTTATCGATGGAAAAACTTTGAGAAGGGAGTAGCACGATTTGGAGTGAATATTACTTTTATCTATTTATTATTTATATAAGAAAAGAGTAGGAGAATATCTTTAATTTTTCTAACATACAAATTCATATTGTCAATTCAACGGTATTATGCAAAAAAAATTCACAAAACTAAGCAAAAAGCAGAATCAAAACTTAGCCTATTTGTTCTAACCAAATAAGTAAAAATAAAAATAAAACAGTAACAAAACATTGAAAAGCCTAAAGCAAAACTCTATATTGTGCACCTATGATCCATCCATCCATCCTATTCAAAATGTTGCTCTTTAAATAAGACATAAATGAATTACTGCAATTTTTCATTGTCTTTTTTTTTTTTAAAATAATAATTAATATATATTTCAATTTATTTGTCTTAATTTGATTTGATATGCAATTTTAAGACTGTAAAGAGTTTTTTAAAATTTTACAGTCTTAAAGTCTTAAACTAAGAATATATAATGAATTATTTTTTTTAAAAAAAATTATGATCTTAAATATCATCTAATCAGATAATAAATTTAAAGGACTATTAGATTGAAAATAAATATTTATAAAAAAAATAGATTTAAAATAATTAAAGCTAGACGGAAAAAAAATCAAGAAAGAGTGTATATATCTATCACGTGAAAGACAGATGATTTGTTGCTTTCAAATAGTATGGATTTTGTTTGACTTGAGTCCCTACTGATTTTAAACATTGATCATGGAGAGACAATTTTGGCAATTACTTTTTGAATAGTAGACCACACCTTCTTTTTTTTGTTTTTCTGTCCGGAATCCACATTGAAGCTCTGATTAAATTTGAATCGTGCACTGTAAGATCCATTTGGTGATGACGGTTCCAATATGATTTTTTCCATATTCATGACTTGAATATGAGACTTTTGATTAAGGGTGAAATAATCCCACCATTGTACCACAATCCATGTCGGTAGACCACACCTTTCTAATATGCAATTTCTCATATTTTCTTGTATGTTCGATTGGAGGAAAACTATGTAAAAAAATGATTTAGTTGAAAATATGATTAGAAAAGTTCATTATATCTTAGAAATTGCAACACAAAAATATTTATCTTTATGGATTAAGTAAAATAAACATATATTGTATATTATAGAGGTAATTAATAGCGTACTTTGTAGTTAGTTATAGATACACATTAATTTAAAGTTAAAATTATGTAAATTAAGTGCACAAAGTTTGTATCTTGTAAGAGTCATCTAGGTATAAAGTTTGTATTGTCATAGGAGTAACAAAAATAAATCTTTGACTATATAATTTTTTTAAATACTTTAAATTGTTAATTATTATGACTTATTTCTTTTTTCTTCAATGTAACTTTTAAATGTAGAAATATGTTTTTTAAGAAATTGGCATTTTATATATGAATTTATACAAAAACTTAAATAGTTTTGATCTTAATATGCTGAATTATATCTGATCAAGTTAAATAGAGGGAAAATAATTAGTAATGGAAGCACATATGTATAGTCTAGTGATTAGTAAAATAGATTGAAAATTATGAGATTTTCTATTAAAATTTTATCAAAAGCAAGAATACTAGGTATTTTTTCCTATTTTCAGAATCTTGATGGATAAAATTATTCATTTATTGAGGATAGGTCACGAAATCTCATAAAATTAATTGAAGTACAAGCAAACTAGACAATAATACACTACGACTATTAAAATCATAGTGGAAATAGGACATTTGAATGACAAGTATGCTAAAGGTAATTGCTATCAATACATGGGATGATTTGAAGACCCGACGTAAATTCATAAGTTTCAAATTCTAAGTTTATCTAAACTTAGCTTTACAAAAGATTTAATACTAAAACCACAAATATTAAATCTATAAAAACTTTTAAATTTTGAATCCGGTCATACAACTTGGCACTTGCCCTATAAAGTAACAACATGGCCAATAAAGTTCTTACAATAAATACAACTTTGTTAGCCTTTTTTGTTTCCCACCTGGTGTTCGGAGTCCACATTGAAACTTAGATAAAATTTGAATCGCGCACTGCAGGTGGGTGGCGCTCCCAACAAATTTTTCTCCATACCCAGGACTCAAACCCAAGAACTTTGATTAAAGGTGAAACACTCCCAGATGCACTACAACCCATGTTGGTTACTTGACCCTAGCTATAAAGTAACAATACTTGGCCAATAAAGTTTTTTTTTTACTATAAATACATGGCATCCCTATAACTAAACAATATAACATATAGTTCCCAAAAAAAATAAGGCAAAAAAAAAGTGTAGAAGCCATGGAGAATGGAAATGGGGAAACAAGCAACAACAACAACAATAATGCAAGGTTAGCTATAATGGAATTAGCTAACATGATAAGTGTACCTATGTCCCTCAATGCCATTATCAAACTCAAGGTAGCTGATGCTATTTGGGAAGGTGGATCTAATGCTCCACTCTCTCCCGCTGAAATTCTCGCTAAAATCCGCCCTCAGGGTGGCGGGGATGCTGAGAACCTTCAACGGATTCTACGCATGCTCACGAGTTACCGTGTGTTCGAGGAGCATGTAGTCGATGACGGCTCTCAAAGAAGGTACTTTAAAAAACTAACACTCTGTTTGAATGGTTGTTAAGTATTGCTTCATAATGCATATATTGTATTGTATCTTTTTAATAAATACAACGTTTGGATTGATTATGTCGTTCTCCGTTGTTAAGAATGTCAGACATCGAATTTGAGTGATAAATCTACTAGAAAAGTAAGGTATGAGGTAATGCTACTATGAAAAGGTAGGGTAAAAGATAAAATAAAATTATTAAATACTCAAATAAAGACAAAAAGAAAAAAAATATTAAGGTTATGACGTAATCACACTATGGTTCCTAGTCCACACACTAGATATCTATATATGTTGGCAATTGCTAATGGAATCCAAAAGTAGAAACATGTTTGGTACGACAAAAGTTATTTTTGAGGCATAATTATTGTTTGTTGTATACAGATATTCGTTGACTGAGGTGGGAAAAACCCTAGTCACGGACGAGAATGGCTTATCTCATGGCTTGTACGTGCTCCAACACCATCAAGACGAATTAATGAGGGTGTGGACGATGGTTCATGAGACCGTTAATGATTCATCGTCTGATCCATTTGTGAAAGTATATGGTGAACGACCTTATAGTTACTATGGAAAAAACCCAGAGATGAATAGCCTTATGTTTAATGCAATGTCTGGAGTTTCTATGCCATTTATGAAGGCAATGTTAGAGAGATATGATGGATTTGAAGGTGTGAAAACACTTGTTGATGTTGGTGGAAGTGTTGGAGATTGCTTGAAGATGATTTTAGAAAAACATTCAAGTATTGAACTTGGAATCAACTTTGATTTGCCTGAGGTGGTTGAAAAAGCCCCACAAATTCCTCGTAAGTTTTGATCTTCTATTTTATTACAACTTTATTTAGTATATTTGAGATGCAATAATAACGTACATTAACAATTTCATAGGGAAGATTTGAAAAGGTAGTGTATTCACAATATTTTACTCCTATTTTGTGAAGGTAGAGAGACTGTTTTCCTCGACCTAAGTATAACAGTTTCATATATTTGAGAGACATACTACATAAATGTGCTCTTTAACTGGTTTCAGTTGACATTTATGTTATTCAATTTTAGGTGTATACAAGTAGATAGTTAAACTTGTATAGAATTGAACAAGTAGACACGCACATTCGTCGTCTTACGTGACATAATACACATAAACCTTCATGTATAACACAAATTATGATGTCACGTAAGACGCATGTGTCTATTTGTGCACACAGAAACGAATGCTGAGATCTAGTCTTCCATCCGTTTGATTAATTGCAATATAAATATACGTGTGGCTAAATATGATGGTAGGGGTAGGGCCAATTTAAGATAAGTTTTTGGAGTACGTGCAGGTATAAAACACGTTGGTGGTGACATGCTCGATTACATACCAAAGGGCGATGCTATTTTCATGAAGGTAATTGACAAATATATTTTGTTTCTACTTTAAATTATTGAACTAGATATATCTATCACGTGAAAAAAGTAGACGAATGTTAGATATTTTGTAATATATCGAGGTTCAAATTGAACAGACATCTGTTCATGAAAAAAACATGAATTTTAAAAGATTTACTGACTCTATATTTTGGTTTGCGACATGAATTGCATGTAGTGGATACTAGTAATATTTACAGACGATGAATGCAAGCAAATAATGAAAAGTTGTTACAATGCACTTCCAGAGAAAGGCAAATTTATTATTTGTGATCCAGTTTTGCCCCACCATACTGATGATAGCAAGAGAACTAGAGCCCTTCTTGAAAGTGACATTTATGTCATGGCTATTTATCGTGCCCAAGGCAAGCACCGCACTGAGGAAGAATACCGGCAGCTCGGTCGAGCTGCCGGTTTCACTGACTGCAAGGGTGTCTACATCGATCATTTCTTCACGATTCTTGAATTTTACAAGTAATGAATATAATTGTGAGTGGTACGAACGTACGTAGTTACGTTCAATGTGCTAATTATATGTTTCACATTAATAATAAACATGTGTGGTGTTGTTATTGTACAATAAAACTCTATTTCCAATCTTACATGAGAATGGAAGATTGAGGTTAAATTCTGAATTTCTCTGAAAATAGTATCATTGATTTTTTTTTCTTAGAGATTACGTGCTTGTTATAAGGTTATCAATGTATTTGAGTGTATTTGTAACTGGCTATAAATTTGTATCAATATATTCAATCTTATTTTGTCCCTGGCTTGTTATGCATTTGTATCACATGTTACATACTCTTTCAAAATACGATTGATCCAATATTATATCTCTCTCTATGCTCGTTCAGACATGGTGAGGGTTGTCTAAGTATGAAATCGAAGAGTAGTAGAAGAAGAAGAAGAGTGGTCTCCACCATCGATCTCTCGTCTGATATTTGTATTAGTAGTATCTCATCTGAATCCCAGATCTTTTGTTGCTTATTGAATTTCAATTCAGGCGAGGACGAGAAAGGGGGGTTAATGTAATTCTTTTAAATTATAATTATGTATAGTAAATACATAACACATATTTATCTTACTATTTAAGTTTTTCATTAAAAATAACCTCGTATTTAAAATATAGCATATATTAACCAAATAAATATCCTCCTATTTATATCTCTCTTTTCTATTCCAAAACCTCTGCCGTCACTAACAACTTGCCTTCATTAATTTGAAGAAACGGTAGATTAAATGGGTTGGTAGATTTGAATTTCAGAAGTAGATGTATTTATTTTTTAAATTATGTAATATATTGATCAATTATAATATGTGACGTGACTATTTAAACTATAAAAAAGTCATTAAGTTTAAAGTATTAGTTGAAAAATATTTGCGAATCCATAAATCCAAAAATAAATAAATAACATATATGATCCTTTTTTTATACATTCAAAATAATTTTAATCTTTTTCCATTAAAATAATTAAATGAACCAAAATAATAATAAAAGTATCATAGAAATGAGATGTGTGATGTGGAGCAAAGGAAGTGCCAATGGCATATCCTTTGGAAGATCCCATCCAATCCCAATATTCCATTTCACTCTTTTCTCCTACTTACCTTTTGGTCTAACTTTACCCAAAAGTGACACTACACTACTTGCTCAAGTCACCCCACTTTTTTTTTATTTGATATCACTTTTCGATGATGTTCGATATTTATTTTAAAGCTTAATTATTAGTAGTTTATATTTATGTTGAAAAGTTTTATTTTTGTGAGTCAAAATATTTTTTATCAAGGATGATTTCATTTTCAGAGTTTGAATGCGAGATATTTAATTAACTTATTTGTATAGAAATTCATCACATTGTTCATAAGGATGAAATTAGAGGACTGATTATGAATTCAATAAAATTCAGTAATTTTTAATTAAATTTTGTATTTTTATTAAGAAATTACTTATAATTTTTTCCAAAAAGCAATATGAATTTTTAAAAAATTCAGAACATCTAAACTCAAAATTGTAAATCTGTTTCACTATTACAAAACATAAAGCAGTATTTTTTTATTGTCATCATGATCTAGGACAAAAGAACCAAGTGGCCATTATTATAAACACTAAGCCAAGCCTTCTAAAACAAACCCTCTCTCCCCTTTCATGTGAGGCTTCCTTTGCATGGTTTTCCTAGTGGGCAACCACCCTTTTGCTACCAACTTTTAGGGCAAAAAGGTGGCGGCGGAAGAGGTGGCTCTCGTCGTTGATTCACCGGAGATGGTGACTTCCTTCTTGGAATTATTGTCCATTGATAAATTCTCTTGGTGTTGTTTTTTTTTNGTTTTTATTAAGAAATCACTTATAATTTTTTCCAAAAAGCAATATGAATTTTTAAAAAATTCAAAACATCTAAACTCAAAATTCTAAATATGCTTCGCTATTACAAAACATAAAGCATTATTTTTTTATTGTCATCATGATCTAGGACAAAAGAACCAAGTGTCCACTATTATAAACACTAAGCCAAGCCTTCTAAAACAAACCCTCTCTCCCCTTTCATGTGAGGCTTCCTTTGCATGGTTTTCCTAGTGGGCAACCACCCTTTTGCCACCAACTTTTAGGGCAAAAGGGTGGCGGCGGAAGAGGTGGATCTCGTCGTTGATTCACCGGAGATGGTGGCTTCCTTCTTGGAATTATTGTCCATTGATAAATTCTCTTGGTGGTGTTTTTCTTTTGTTGGAAAGGGCAACTTCTATCCTTTGGCATTTTAATGGAGGAAATGGTTAATGAAAAAGAAGAGCAATCTCAAGGAAAAGGCAGATTATTCATGTTAATCCTATCGATCTCTACTTAATTACTAGTTCTTAATATGAGTTATTGAGTTTTAATTATTATAATGAATATTGTTATGTGTTTGTGATCTATTTTAGTTATATGATCATGCTTGTGTACTAGGCGTCTTGGCCCATATAGAGTATTGTGTTTGTATTAAAATGTTTGAGACTTCTTATGGTATCATATCATTATGTTATTTCAATTATTGATGAATTTTGATTGTGGTCCTAGCAAACTAAAATGTAAAGTTTATTCTTTTTGTGATATTCAGATTAATTAGGACTGGATTATATTACTATCAAATATAAAGTAACTATATAAGTTAATAAATTTGTGTATCATGGTCAAAGCTAGGTTGTAAAAAACCGAATCGAAAATCGAATCAAACCGCAAATCGAGTCAAACCAAAAAAAAATCCGCCTAGTGGTTTGGTTTGAATTGGTTTGGTATTGGGAAAAACCCCGACTATATTTGGGTTGGTTTGGTTTTAACTAAAAAAACCAGTCCAAGACCAAACCAACCCGACATTATATATGTAATTTTAAAATTTTATTTTATACATAAAAATATTTACTTTGATATAATTTTAAAATATTTCTTATACTATTTCATAGTTTTTATCTTTTAATATATTGTTTTAAGTTTAAAACTTAGAATTCGGAATGGTCCAATAAAGATTATAGTTCATAGATGTTGATAACTACAATAAAACTTAAATCAAAATCAAATTAATACTAATGCAAAAAGAAAATCAATTCAACACTAAGAATGACAATAATATTGAATATTTGTTCTTTAGTTTTACATTGGATTAGACAATTAAAATACATAATCTAATTTTAACTTTCCTTAAATATTTAGTAATGTAACTAATACTTATTAAACTTATTTTAGCATGATTTAGTACTTTTAAATTATGATCATTTTCATTATGACTTTACAATATTTATTTTATATGATGATTTCATTATTATTTTTTATTGAATATTTTTGTGTCATCAATACTCATATCATATTTTGTGTTATTTTTTTAAAGAAACACCTTAGATAATTGTTTTTTGGTTGGACTAAAGAAATATTTGGAGCACAAGTTAATTATATGTTTGTATGCAAACTTACCGAAAAAATCCAAAAATCTGAAAAAATCCAAGGTTTATTAGTTTTGTTTTATTTATAAATTTAAAAATTCAACACAATGGTTTGGTTTGGTATTTGAAAAACCCGAACCAACCCGAGGTTGAAAAACCCGAAAAAATTCGAATTTTATTAGTTTGGTTTGGTTTATAAATTTAACATTTTTACACAAATAGTTTGGTTTGATATTTGAAAAACTCGAACCAACCCGGTCATGTACACCCCTAGTCAAAGCGATAAAAACAAATGCACATATTCTTAACCAAAAAATTACAAAATTTATCGATATTTAAGAGATTAAAATGTTAATTTAATCTTCTCTCACATTGTATTGAAGTTTGCTGATAATGTAAAAGTATTGTATATCATAAAAGTATTCTCCTTTAGTTTATTCATTCAAAATTAAATTCCTATGGAATTCCATGATCAAAATGCAAATTTTCCAAGAAAGAAAATAAATACTCCATCTGTTCACTTTTTACTTGTTACTTATTTCAATAATTATTTTCTTAATAGATATGCCTGATCAAACTGTGACAGGTAAAAGTGAACGGAAAAGTACAATACTACGTTTTTATTCATCAACATCAAGGTTAGTGTACGTGATGTATTTATTTTCCTTTAGATTCTTGTCATTTAGCGATTATAAAAAATTTCCACACTAATGGTAGTTGGTAGAAATAATTATACTTATAATTATAAAATTTTCATCGGTAATAGAATGCTTAAAATTAGGGGTGGGCATAAACACCGAAAAACCGAAAAACCGAATCGAACCGAATTATTTTGGTATTTCGGTTTCGGTATTTCGGTTTTCGGTTCGGTATTCGGTATACGGTTTTGGATTTTTCGGTATTTCGGTTCGGTTTTCGGTATATAATTTTTGTGTTATTNNATCAACATCAAGGTTAGTGTACGTGATGTATTTATTTTCCTTTAGATTCTTGTCATTTAGCGATTATAAAAAATTTCCACACTAATGGTAGTTGGTAGAAATAATTATACTTATAATTATAAAATTTTCATCGGTAATAGAATGCTTAAAATAATTTCATATATTTTGAAAAATTAGGAGCTGGATTTATCGACCGTAAAACCCCTTCTTGTCAAGTCACCGATGGCCGCCATGACCGGCTGCCAACCTCCTGCGGAGGTAGGCCGGCTGATAATTCCATCTGGGCCCTCATACGCTGATGCACTGGGACTGAAAAAACCTAACAAGAAACCATTACCACTCAAACCAATTTCTAACTGGTCTTTCCCTATGAGAACGTTGAAATGGGATCCAATGTTTAATCCAGAAGAGGAAACAACAACAGCTATTGCTTGGATATCGTTTCCATCACTGCCGCCAAACTTTTTTGGAGAGGATGTTGTATTTTCACTTGCAGCAGCAGCAGGAAAGCCACTTCAGGTGGACATGGCAACAAAGAATCAAACGTGGCCAAGTTGTGCAAGAGTAAAGGTGGAGGTAGATTTACTAAGAGAATTCCCAAAGCGGATTAAAATTGGGATGAAGATGAAGAATGAGGAGGTATTGGAGAAGTGGATCAAGATCAAATACAATTATGTACCAAAGTATTGTCAAATATGTATGATTCAGGGACACAACGAGGAACAATGTTTTGTTGTGCACCCAAAATTGTATCCAAAAGAGAAAGCAGGACAAGTGGATGGGAAGAGAACAGAAAGAAAACAGACTAATTCTAAGGAGAGGAAATCAGATGTGAATGATGCAGAAAAGGCTGGAAACAACCAAAAATTCATTAGAGACGAAGGTTTTATGGAGCATAGACACAAAAAATGGGGAGGTGATAAAATAAAACAGCCAGAACAGGTTTGGAACAGGGTTGGTTTAATTACTAAAAATACATTCAATATGTTGGCACAAGATGAATAAGAGGGAGGAGGAGAAGGGGAGAAATTAGATTTGAATGCAGTGGACACAAACGGAGATACACCTGGTATTCAAATGAGTAATAACAAAGAGAAGAGCACCAAGAGGCAATGAGGCACAAGAGAAAATGACTCTAGGGAGGGGAATAGTCAGGCAGGAATAAAAAATATAGAGACTTCAGGACATACAGAGAACAATCACCAGGCAAGCAAAAAAAGAGGTGGTAGAACGGAGAGGAGCATTGACAAAGATGGTTCAACAAAGGAGAATTATGAAGGGAAAGATCAGAGAACAGAAAATAAGTTTAATGATTCTGGTTCACGTAACATGTTGGAATCATGCAGGAAATCGGGGAGAAATAACTTCATGGAGATAGATGACATCGAAATAAGGAAATCTCCGAACTTAATAGAAGAAGATGATGAGGTATTGAAGCACAGAAAGGACACAGAGGAGGATGAGGATATCGAATATAACATTCAGCAAATTAGCAAGGTGATTTATCACCTAGACATACTAATAGCTTGAAGTATAGGGCAAGAAAAGGTAAGTGAACCTTACCTTTACAAGTCCAAACAAGGAGTAGTAGGGAGAAGGCGTCTAATAGTGATCAATGATTGAGAAAATTCTTTTATGGAACATTAGGTCGGTTAATACTCAAAAATCTTTTGAGAGATTAATGGACTTAAATAAAAGACATCATTATTCATTCATAGCTTTAATGGAACTGTTCCAAAGTCCAGCGGAGCTAGATCAATACAAAAGGAAGTTAGGTTTTGAGCATCTCAGGGTAAACTGTTCCGAAAAAAATTGGTATTTTTGGAGAACAGTTTGGGATGCCAAGATCATTCTTGATACAATGCAGCAAATAACAATAAAGTTTAAAATAAGGGATAATTTTTTTCTGATTACGGCTGTGTATGCGAGATGCACTGCCTTGGAAATGTTAGAATTATGGGAGGCACTAGGAGATTTAGCAGGAAGGGAGCATTGCCCATGGGTGGTTGGAGGAGATTTTATAATTCTTAATGAGAAGGAAAAACTATGAGGCCTTCAGTTTACTCAAAATGAAGCTTTGGATTTTGCATCCTGTATTACTTCATGTGCATTATCTGAAATACGTACATCAGGTAGTAAATTTACTTGGTAGAATGGACGAATTGAAGAAGATTGTATTTTTAAAAGGTTGGCTATGATTCTTGTAAATCAAGAGTTTATGGATATTTTTCCATCTTCTGAGGTTCATCATCTGATCAGACACGGATCTGACCATGCTCCTCTCCACATGACATGTGATTCTGTTGAGGGACCTACGTTAAAACTATTTCGGTTCTTGAATTTTTGGAGTAAACACAAATATTTCAAGAAGATTGTGGAAGATAATTGGTGTGTGGATTTTGTTGGGAACCCTTTCGTTGAGTTTCAAGCTAAACTAAAGAAAATGAAAAAGGCTTTATCCGCGTAGAGCAGAACTGTTTATGGGGATATCTTTCAACAAATTGCCACAATAGAAAATGTGATAAAGATAAAGGAAGCTCAGATGAAGATATATCCATTTGAAAGCAACATGGCAGGTTTGAGCAAAGCAGAAGCAGAATTGAAGAAATTTTTGAAAATTGAAAAAGAATTTTGGAAGCAAAAGGCGGGGATGAAATGGTTTTCTGATGTGGATAACAATACGAAATTCTTCCATTCTTATGTAAAAGGGAAAATGAAGAAGTTGCACATTTCCGAAATAGAAGATGATCAGGGGATAAAGTTACAGTCCAATGAACAGATTGGTCGAGCTGCAGTACATTTTTTTAAGCAGCAATTCTGTGCAGAATCAATGGCGACTGATTCTGCCATGATCGAGCACATACCAAAATGTATAACAGAAGAAGAAAATGCGGTAATGAGTAGACTGCCAGACCTGGAGGAAGTGAAAAGTGTGGTTTTTGAATTAAATGGGAGTAGTGCTTGTGGGCCGGACAGATTCACAGGACATTTTTTCCAGTGTTGTTGGGAGATCATTGGGGAAGATATCACTAAGGTGGTTAGAGCATTTTTCTGTGGGAAAGAATTGACAAAGAGCATTACTCATACGAACTTAGTGCTTCTGCCGAATAAAGAAGTGGTTCGAACTTTCTCAGAGCTAAGACCAATAAGTCTTAGTAATTTTATGAATAAGATCATATCCAGAGTAATACATGATAGAATTGTGGTGATTTTACCCAATATTATTTCTCTAACACAGTCAGGTTTTGTTAAGGGCAGAAGTATTACGGAAAATGTATTATTGGCACAGGAGATAATCAGAGATATGAATAAAAGGAGTAAAAATGTTAATGTGGTTGTGAAATTAGATATTACCAATGAATATGATAGAGTTTCATGGTCTTTTTTAACCAAAGTGATGATGAGTTTTGGTTTTTCTGAAATAAATATTGATATGATATAGAGGATTATGACCAACAATTACTTTGTGTTGATCAATGGGAGGGCTCATGGTTTTTTTTGATCATCTAGAGGTGTGAAGCAGGGAGATCCTCTCTCCCCTACTTTGTTTATTATTGCAGCAGAAGTCCTAGCTAGAGGTCTCAATAGTTTACACGGGGATGCAAATTTTAAGGGCTGTGGGTTGCCGAAATGGAGTCCAAAGATAAATCATTTATCTTACGCAGATGATACTATCCTTTTCTGTTCTGGAGAAAAAAGGCCAGTAATCAAAATGATGCAGGTGCTAAGAGATTATGAGTGCATCTCAGGGCAAATGATTAATAAATCAAAGAGTTGTTTCTATCTCCATGAGAATACAACTTTGATTGTCGCAATAAGATTGCGAAGGTTAACAGGAATAAGATAAGGAAATTTTCCTTTCACTTACTTGGGTTGTCCAGTTTATTATGGGAAGAGCAAATCAAGTTACTTTGAGGAATTGATAAGGAAAATTGCAAAGAGAATTTTTTCTTGGCATAATAAATTCCTTTCTTTTGGAGGTAAACCGGTGCTAGTTAATCATGTACTTCAGTCAATGCCAATATACTTATTATCAGCAATGAGTCCAACCAAGAAGGTCATGGAGCAGATTCATCAAATCTTTGCAAAATTCTTTTGGGGAAAGGTTGGGGGAATAAAAGGAAAGCATTGGGTGGCATGGGAAGATATGTGTCTACCAAAGGAGGAAGGTGGAATTGGATTTAGGAGGATACAAGATATAAACAAAGCACTTTTTGCTAAGTTATGGTGTAATTTTTGAGTCTCCACAAACTCGTTATGGACTAAATACATGTGGAATTAATACTGCAAGATAGCGCATCTGATAATTGCAATTAGTATCGGAGCTTCACAGGTATAGAGGAAGATGATTAAGATCAGGGAGGAGGTGGAACATGACATTTGGTGGCAATTAAAAGCTGGTAATTCTAGTTTTTGGTTTGATAATTGGACCAAGCAAGGAACTCTATACTTTATAGAATATGGCGCAAGAGGAGGAATTAGAAGTCAAGGATTTTATTAGGAATAATGAGTGGGATGTGGACAAGCTGAGATCTGTTATTTTAGAGGAGATGGTACAACATATAGTTAAGAACATCAAGGCCAGAAGTAAGGCGGACGACAGTGATAAAGCCTGGTGGGTACGTAGCACTAATGGATTTTTCACTGTCAAGTCAGCATATCAAACAGTGAGAAACAAAAGGGCAGAGAAAGAATGGAGCAAGTTTATGTGGATAAAGGGGTTACCTTTCAAGATTGGATTTTTTTTATGGAGGGTTTGGATGAGGAGAATAGCAACAGATGATAACCTCAAAAAGATGAGGTTGCAGTTGGTGTCTAAATGCTATTATTGTGAAGAGGGACATATGGAGACTATGCCTCATTTATTACTAACAGCTCCCATAGCCCAAAAGCTATGGAGGCAGTTTGCTTCTTGTGTAGGTATCAACATAAATGGATTAAATTTAAAGCAACTCATTTTCAGGTGGTGGGAGCATAAGATGTCAAACAAGCTAGATAAGATATTAAAGGCAGTCCCAGCAATCCTAATGTGGGAACTATGAAAAAGGAGAAATAATATAAGACATGGAAAAGAAAATTCATACAGATATATGTATTATCAATGTCAATTGACAATATATCGTTTGATAAGGGTCAAATTTCCATGGATTAAAAGGTTACCACATCAATGGTCTGAAATGGAAGACATACATCATATGGTTACTCAAATCAATGTGTATGTGCACCATATATTCAGAGAAGTTAATCAGCTAGCAGACTATGTAGCAAATTCAACAATTAACAAAGAGGAAAAACAGGTTTTTTAAACTTTAATCAGTTACCTAGCATGGGAAGAAAGATATGTGTAATTGAATTGATATATAAAATATTCTACATTAAATAAGGATGACTTAATAATTTAGAGTTATTTTTTTGTTTTTTATATAATAATTATTTTTAGTGTAGTATTTTAAAAAAAATAAAAAGTGTTTAACTTCACACAATAATATTGTTATTTATAAAAGTAAGGACTAATTCTATTTCATAAGATGCTATCCATTTATTTATAATACATTACCTTAGATTTTAATATAAATTTTTTTATTTATTAATATGAAGTTTAGGTTGTTTAACTCAAAATACTAAGATATATTTTTTTTAAAATGAGGACATAAAATAAACGTTTTACTAGCTTAATCCGGCCACCCCTATTAGTAGAGATATAATATGAAAAACTTCCATAACAATATTATATATAGATGTTGTTAATATATAATAACAAATTAACAATAATACTGAATATATAACGCATGACCCAATGTGCCAAACTATAAATTTTTATATTTTTCACTATTTAATATTTATGATTTAATACGAATAGAACAATAATAGGAAAAGTTTGTAATTTTTATTTGTAAGGTTTTTTTTTTTTTTTGGTAACTGAAAGCTTTATTACCAGATATATCAATATGTATAAAGTGTTATGAAATTCTGGATATGGACATAGTCCCAATCTCAGAGTTCGTGCTACTACCCTTACCACTAAACTACTATTCTATGGATAATAATTGAAGTTACGAATGAATTCAGCCAGCTTCAGTTGCATACTGCTTCTCAGTGGATTTCTTGAATGATGCTCTTGGTGATCATCTCTGTGGTTCTTTCTTTCTTTTGGAAAATTCTGTAATTCTTCTCTTGCCAGACATAGTATACTGCTGCTGCGAGTGTCATCCTATATACCTCATCTTGAATTGCTTTTCCTGTGGCATGTGAAATAGCCCAATCCATTTCTTCTGTCCACCCTGCTGTGTTTCTGATAATGCACAACCACTGTAATAACTTACGCCATATCCTAGCAGCCATAGTGCATGAGAAAAAAAGATGTTGGTGTGTCTCTAGCTCTTGCTTACACAGTGCACATACTTGATCCGTGTGTATCCCCCATTTATCCAACCTATCCATGGTATATAACCTCCTATGTATGGTCAAGTAGAGTATGAAGATGCATTTTGGATTCTCTTGATTATTGCATGTCAACCTTCTCCACGGCACCTTGATGAAATCCCCCCTAAGCTTCTTATACATACTTTTAATGGTGAAATCATCTGCATCCATGATTTCTGTCATTGATATTCCTGCCTCAGAAATCCAATGACTTGCTTGTATGATCTTTTTCACCATCCAAGAAGCTTGTTGCCCTGCTACTTCCCATGGTCTCCTGCCTTTAATATAGTATGTATGGACCTAAACAATCCATAACTTGTCCTTTTTTGTGCAAGATTTCACAGGTGTTTGAGTATAGCTGCTTTGTTCCATATATATACATCAGTTATATTTAAACCACCAGCAACCTTAGGCCAACATAATGTGTCCCATGCAATGAGTGCTTTTCCTTTGCTTTGTGCATCTCCTTTCCATAAAAATCTCTTACACAATGTTTCTATTGTTTGTAAGATTATTTTAGAAATGAGAAAGATCTGTGACCAAAAAGCTTGGATTGATGTTAAGACACTTTGTACCAACTGGAGCTTCCTACATATGAAAGAAACTTTACTGTCCATGTGTTGATCCTCCCTACCATCTTATCTATTAAAAGTTGGCATTGGCTAATAGATAGCTTCTTTGAACTGAGTGGCACCCCAAGATACTTGAAAGGGAGAGCTCCTTTGGTGAAACCTGTGTGTTGCAGTATCTGTTGTTGAATTGGTTTTGGGACTCCACCAAAGTACACACAACTTTGTTTTGGAGAATTATTGGAAACATTCAAATAGAAGTGTAGTTGATGGTCTGTCTCCTCTGCTAAATAAGAGAAGATCATCTGCAAAGCTCAGCTGAATTATTTATTGTTTTTGACATCTTAGATGAAATTTAAAAGCATTTTTGTTACTCAATGATCTCAATAGTCTTGTAAGATAATCCATAGCCAGAACAAATAGGTAAGGGGATAAAGGATCCCCTTGCCTTACCCCTCTCCTTGCCTGAAATGGAACACTGGGGCATCCATTAATCATAATTGAGTAAGAGACTATCCTGACACACTTCATAATCCATGTAAGGATTAATTAACTAGATGTTTAATTTTAAAATTCTATCTCTCTATTAATAATTTACCGCATTAGAAATTATTAAAAGTATCTTTTAATGTATATTATGTTAATCTATTTATTTTATCAACTCCAAGGGTAAAAAAAGAAATCAGCGGTAATAATTGTCCAACTCTTAAAATTGTTATTATGTGGCCTACTTTAAATCACTGACAGTTAACGATATTTAAATTTATTTGGACCTCTTTCTCATCCAATTATAGATTTTTTTGGATTTTAATATGGATATAAGCCACTTTTAAGACGTAATTTTCAATTTTATTTAATTACTAAATATTATTATATTTTACCAATTAAGAATAATAGTATGAGATTAGACTTCAATTTTCCTCATTGTAGGCTTTAATTTTCTTTGACTAAATGCAATATTCCTATATACTACTATGTTGTAGTAAAAACTTGGACCTATATTGATAAAAAAAATTTACATTAAATCATATAGATTTTCTATACAACGTGTTAATAAATTTAATAAGGTGAGAATATATAATAATTAATCACGATAAGTGTTCATAATATATGGACAATTCATGTCATGAATCTATGGATTCTATATAAATATCAGAATAAGTTTTTATTCACAATATTATACATCAAATTAATAGACATATAATATATAATATGTATTTGTAAATCAACTCTTATAAGTTATACATAATTTAATTAATATACATTTATAACTAACTATCAAATACTTTATCAGTAATATTACATAAATTACACTGAATATATTATCGACGTCTTCATCACCTTATTTCATAGACAAAAGAGGACCTTTTCCTTTTGGCAATGTACACCACTAATTTCAGCAATGGAAAATATCTCAAAGCCAAAGATTATGATTTGTCTATGACTTCTTTCACCTAAAGTCTCTCTCAGAGACCCATGCTATATTTGTGAAGGCTATCAAATTTCACGTGACGCAATTATTATTATATATGAAGTAAATAAATAATTTTTTAATTATATTTTGAAAAATATTTAAAATTGTTAATTATCATAACTTATTATTATTATTACTTTTAATGCAATTTTTAAATGTATAAATGTGTTTTGAAAAAGATTGACATTTTATATAAGAATTTGCACCAAAAAAATAAACAATTTGATCATTATATACCAAATTATATCATATCAAGCTAAATAGAGGGAAAAATAATTAGTAATGGAAGCACCTATGTAACCTAGTGATTAATAAAATAGATTGAAAATCACAAGATTTTATATTCAAATTCTAACAGAACCAAAAGTATTAGTTATTTTTTCCTATTTTACAAAATATTAATAGATGGAATTAATTATACCTATGTTGATAAGTAATAGAATCTCACAAAATTAATCGAGATATCAGAGCATACAAACTATTAAAAAGAGTAATGGAAATTGGACATTTGAATGACAACTGACAAGTATGGTAAAGGTTGTTATCAATAATGGAGGGGTCCAAAGATCCGCTTACAAATTCACATAAATTCATAAACTTCAAATTATAAATTCATCTTTCATAAGTTTTGATTTACTAAAAGCGAATGCAGAGTATTAATATCAGATTCATCAAAATTCATTATTTTCATAAATTGAAGCATAATTTACGCGTAAAAATTCATAAAATTATTATAAGTATAGTAACTATGAAACTTAGAACTTAAAAAAACCCTCAATTCAATATTATTAAAACCATAAAACTTAAATTCTAGATCCGGTCATATAACTTACCCCTATATAAAGTGGCCACACTTGGCCAATAACTTTCCCACAATAAATACATGACATCCCTATAACTAAAAAAAATAAAACATATTAGTTTCCAAAAAACAAGGCCCCAAAAAAGTGTAGAAACTATGGAGAATGAAAATGGGGAATCAAGCAACAACAATAGTAATGCAAGATTAGCTATAATGGAATTAGCTAACATGATAAGTGTACCTATGTCCCTTAATGCCGTTGTTAAACTTAAGGTAGCTGATGTTATTTGGCAAAATGGATCAAATGCCCCACTCACTCCCGTTGAAATTCTCGCAAAAATCCGCAGCCCTCAGGGCGGCGGGGATGCTGAGAACCTTCAACGGATTTTACGTATGCTCACAAGCTATGGTGTGTTCAAGGAGCATGTTGTTGATGATGGCTTTCAAAGAAGGTATTTTTTAACGCTAATATTTTGTATGATGTTTTGTTAGTGACGGATTTAAGATCTAAAGTTAGTACATATGTATGATACTTTTCTTCCAATTGCTTGGGAAAAAAAAGGTTAATTTCTTATATTATTAATAAAATAATCAAGAACCTAAGAAAAGTTATGTATTAAGCATGATATAATGCTAATTTAATTTGTTAGGCCTCGTATTGTTCATCTTCTTAATTAATCGAAGAAAGTCAAGGCATAAATTGTTGTTCATCTTGTATTCCCAAGATACTTAGAACAAAACTTTGAAGAACTTGGTAAGACACAATAAAGTTAAAGAAATAAAATTAGTAGAGAAACTAGAATCAGAAACATATTAGAAAAAATATACGAAATATTTTTTCTTAAAGAAGAATTGTTGTCAATCTGTGTTTAAAGAATCTTATTGATTCCAACAAACTTTGCAGAAACACGAAGTTACCAAAGTTTAATGAACCAGTGAAGAACAGAAGAACATAAATTAATTCACAAATCTAAAATCTGTAACACATACCAGAATCTGAAAAAACAGAAAGAAGATCAAGCCCACTGAATGCACAGTGTCCCCTTAAGGAAATTATTCCCCTTTAGTATCCAAGGTTTGATTTGGAATATGTCCTCCCAAGATAGAATGATCTCAATCACCAGTGTATTGATACCCAAAATATTGGTGTCGGCGAGCCACTCAACGGCAGTAAAGTACACTTAGAATACTAGATTTAGTAGTAGAAGAAGTCCAGAAAAATTCTATCTTTAAAAAGAGAGGAAATTCCTCAATTTATAGAAAACAAAGGGTAGTGTGAAAAGGTTCTTATTGTGCCTTACCGGAAATGTCACAAACCTTTGGAAAAGTCACAATCTTTCGGAAAGGTCACCACCTTTCATAAAAGTCACAACTTTTCATAAATGTCACAACTTTTCATAAAAGTCGCAACTTTTCATAAAAGTCACAATTTTTCATAAAAGTCGCAACTTTTCATCAAAGTCACAACTCTTCATAAAAGTTGCAACTCTTCATTAAAGTCACAACTCTTCATAAAAGTCGCAACTCTTCATTTTCCATTCACACCTTTTAAAAACCCAACAATCCCCCACATGAATGGGGAATGACTCCAAGACAAAGAAACGGACAAATATATGTACTTTACAAGTAAGAATTAATTGCATCTGGATAAGTAGGTTTCCCTTTGGACTTTCTGTAGTGAACATATGTCGGATATACTCGGTCAATCGATAGATGCGATATCTTTGAACTGTCGAGCTTTGGTGTATACCTAGACAACCATATGTCACATAATTAACCCTTTACCGTTTATGGTTCTTACGGTTGTGTTCGTTTCAGCCATGAACACCTCCTGGTTTCATGAGTGTATAGAGAGATGGACTTTTGACAATCATCCTCTTTGAAGCGGCTTACACTTCACACTCACATAGGTGATTTCTAACCGTGTTATCGCGTAAATACATTATTTGGTCAAATCTGCCAAACTTAGCAAATCATTAAAAATATTAAGCTTTATTAACTCTATAACAAGCCTTAATGATGTATCCTTGTTCCTGAGCATTGTCTTCATCATGAGAATGGATTGAGTTGGTTGACAATGCCGAACCGTCAGTCACAACTTTGTTTTTCTCCTGGAATCTAGCTCTTGGGATCTCCAGTCTGCTAGATAGAGTTACCGCCATGATGACTTGTCCTAAGCCGTAAATCCATTCCCTTAGATGATCTTTCAACTTTCTCTCTAGTTAGGCCTTTCTGTAAGTGGATCCGACACATTATCCTTTGACTTTACATAGTCAATTCTGATAATTCCACTAGAGAGTAGTTTTCTAACGGTATCTTGTCTATGTCCTATATGACGAGACTTTCCGTTATACATCATTCTCCATGCCCTACCAATTGCATCTTGACTATCAAAGTGTATGCATACTGATGCCAAAGGTTTGGGCCAAAATGAATATCTATCAAGAAATTCCGGAGTCTTTCAACATGTTCACCGGCCTTATCTAGAGCACCTAGCTCAGAGATCATTGTAAAGCTAGCAATACATGTCTTTTTGGAAAATTTCCAAGAGATTGCTCCTACACCAAGAGTAAATACATATCCACTCGTGGATTTTACTTTATTTGATCCCGGTGATCCAATTTGCATCACTATATCCTTTCAATACTGTAGGATATTTGTATAATGCAAGACATAGTTTTGAGTATGTTTTAAATACCCCAAAACTCTTTTCATTGTCATCCAATGAGTTTAATTGGGATTATTTGTGAACCGACTCAGTTTATTAATAGCATATGCTATATCTGATCGCGCACGCTTCATGATATGCATCATAACTTCCCAATAGTCTAGCACAATCTAATTGTGAGTCACTTTCGCTTTCACTTTTTTGAAAGGCAAAGTTCACATTTATTAGAGTCTTGACAATATTAAAATCCAAATATTTGAACTAGTCAAGTACCTTTTTAATGTAATGACACCGTGACAATGCTAAACATCTTAGAGTTCTAACGATTCTTATACCTAAGATCACATCAGCAACTCCACGATCTTTCATATCAAAGTTGCGTTCTAGCATATGTTTAGTAGCATTTATGCCATTAGTATCTCTACTGATGATCAACATATCACCAATATACAAACAAATAATAACCTTGTGATTTTAATGTAAACACATTTATCATTTCCATCATTCTTACATCCATTTACCAACATAGTTTGGTCAAATTTCTCATGTCATTATTTGGGTGCTTGTTCTAGTCCATAAAGTGACTTAACAAGTTCGCACACTTTCTTTTCTTTACCAGGAACCACAAAACCCTCGGGTTGTTCCATGTAAATTTCTTCCTCCAATTCTCCATTTAAGAAAGTTGTTTTCACATTCATTTGATGAATTTGGAGGTCATATACCACAACTAATAATATTAGCATCCGAATGGATGTAATTCTAGTTACTGACAAGTATATATCGACACGCTCAAGACCTTGTTTTTTGTCTAAAGCCTTTGACACAAAGTCTTGCTTTATATTTGTCAACAGTTCCATCGACTTTCATTTTCCTTTTGAAGATTCACTTTGAACTCAAAGGTTTATTTTCTAGAAGAAGATCAATTAACTTCCAATATGGTTGCTCAAGATTTCATCAATCTCACTATTGACACCATCTTTCCAAAAGGATGAGTCTATAGAAGACACAAGAAATGTTACAAAATCATATTCGAAGGAAGTAAATGTCCTTTGACATTTGCTACGCCTCTGAATCTCTTTATTAAGTACATTCTCCTTTTTTCCTTTTCCAAGGTCTTTTAGACCCTTCACTAGACTACTCAATTAGTCTACTTTTACAATCCACAGTCTTAAGTCCTATTTTAATCCTTTTAGGAATAGGAACTTGGACTTTGGCTAGACACCCCCACACTTTGAAATATTTCAAGTTGGATTTCCTTTCTTTCCATTTCTCATATGGAATAGATTGTGTCCTGAACAAACAAAATTGCTTTCTTTATGAAAAGACAACTTTTTGTCGTTCCCTTTTGCAGTAATGATAGTTTCTCCACACAAGTTTTGTGGTAAACTCGAACTTATAAATAATGCATCCATCATTTCTTTCAACGTTTGGATTTTTCATTAGATTGAGGTGAATAGGGCAACAGTTTGATGGATAATTCCACTTTCCAAACATATTTCTGCACAAGAAGATTTATACTCTCCATTCTTATCACTTCTTATCTTTTTCCCAACTGATTTTCAACTTCGATATTATATTGTCTAGACATTTCTATTGCTTCATCCTTACCATTCAGCAAATTGACATAGTCATTTCTAATGCAATTGTCAATGAAAGTTATGAGATACTTTTTTCCACCACGAGATAGTGTTGACTTCATATCGCAAGATTCAGTGTAAATCAACTCTAAGGGATTAGAATTCCTTTCAACAAATTTATAAGAATGCTCAATATACTTAGACTCCACACAAATATGACATTTTTATTTATTGCACTCAAAGTTAGACAAAACTTCTAATTAAGTTGATCAGTTTTCCTTACAAGATTTTGTAATTGACATGCCCCAAGTGTTCATGTCACAAACTTTGACTCAAGCAAGAAACATAAAAATATTGAGTTTGAAAAGCTCTTCGCGAGGTAGCTTTTTTCTCTCTAATATTTTGTTCCTACTTCTTACAATTTTGTGTGATACAAACATTGTTTAGAGTCATCACCTTGTCAAATGTCCTTTTCAAAAGGAACTTTCCATAACTTTCAATTTGATTGTTATAGAACTACCCATGAACAAAGTTTCATCGGGTCCAATAAAGGCAATATAGTCCAAATGTTTCTTTTACAGAACATAACGAATGACTATTCACCAATATTCATGTCTATGAAAATACTTTTATTATAATAGACATATTTTTTCATGAAAAATCACAACATTTTAAGTGACACTTTTTCATAAAAGAACACAATTATTTTGAACAAGTATATGTAGAATTTGGTAGTTTCATACTAGTCACACCATATACTAGTAAATAGAGAAACTCAACAACCACAATACCAAATATACTCCTAGAATTTTGTGGGTCTAACATAATACAAAAGTATCATTGAATTTCATATCTTTTGCTCCAAAATTAAACTAGACACCAAGTCTAATTTTATCTTTATCATAAGCAAAGAACCCCACATTTTAAATATGATCTCAAAAATATTTTTCAAGTATTTGAAAATAGTTTTTCCACATATTTTCCCAGACTATCAAAATGTCATTGGCACTATGAAACCTCTTTTGGAAATATTATTCTACAAAAGAATTATATTGCTTTAATTCTCTTTGACAATCTTTACATAGTGTCAAAGTTCATTCCATAGAGGTACAAAATCACAAACTCTAAGTCACTAGTATTTTTCCATCTATCACAAATAGACATACCACTTAGTATTTAGAATACTAATAATAAAGACAAAAAATTTTGTACAATTTGTTTCTATATAACAATGAAGTTTATAGAAAGTCAAAAGTACAACATTGACTTATTATGTGAAGTTTTCATATTTTTCAAACCAATTGCATAGTCTGATTTATCCAGAGTAATAAACTGCAAAAGTTTTTTGCCTGGTGTAATCTTTAACCAGAATAGTACCAATTTTTTTTGTACATTCTCACTTCGACCTTGCTAAACAAAACACCAAATTATGGAAAAGTAATGCCTTAAACTTCTACTTCCATGATCTGTTTCTCCCAATCAGTAGAATACAAGAAATACCAACAGTATAATAATGTCCTTAAGATTGTTGTTCATCTTGTATTCCCAAGATACTTAGAACAAAACTTTGAAGAACTTGGTAAGACACAATAAAGTTTAAGAACATTTTCACAACTAGAAAATTAAAACTAGTAGAGAAACTAGAATCAGAAACATATTAGAAAAAATATACGAAATATTTTTTCTTAAAGAAGAATTGTTGTCAATCTGTGTTTAAAGAACCTTACTGATTCCAACAAACTTTGCAGAAACACGAAGTTACCAAAGTTTAATGAACCAGTGAAGAACAGAAGAACATAAATTAATTCACAAATCTAAAATCTGTAACACATACCAGAATCTGAAAAAACAGAAAGAAGATCAAGCCCACTGAATGCACAGTGTTCCCATAAGGAAATTATTCCCCTTTAGTATCCAAGGTTTGATTTGGAATATGTCCTCTCAAGATAGAATGATCTCAATCACCAGTGTATTGATACCCAAAACACTGGTGTTAGCGAGCCACTCAACAGCAGTAAAGTACACTTAGAATACTAGATTTAGTAGTAGAAGAAGTCTAGAAAAATTATATCTTTAAAAAGAGAGGAAATTCCTCAATTTATAGAAAACAAAGGGTAGTGTGAAAAAGGTTCTTATTGTGCCTTACCAGAAAGGTCACAAACCTTTGGAAAAGTCACAATCTTTCGGAAAGGTCACCACCTTTCATAAAAGTCACAACTTTTCATAAAAGTCACAACTTTTTATAAAATTCGCAACTTTTCATAAAAGTCACAATTTTTCATAAAAGTCGCAACTTTTCATCAAAGTCACAACTCTTCATAAAAGTTGCAACTCTTCATTAAAGTCAGAACTCTTCATAAAAGTCGCAACTCTTCATTTTCCATTCACACCTTTTAAAAACCCAACATAAATTTCTAATATGAGATTCATTATTTTCCTTAATAGATGTGATTTTTCTGGTCCACACGCTGTATATCTATGTATTGGGCAATTGTTAGTGGAGTAACGTGATTGGTACCACATAAGTCATTTTTATTAAAAATAATAGTAATAATAAATTTCCATTGTGTTTCAACAATGTAATTTATATCCCATTCAACGATAATTTATATAGTCTATCCAAATTCATTTTCAGACATAGTTATTATTCGTTGTATACAGATATTCGTTGACTGATGTGGGAAAAACCCTAGTCACGGACGAGAATGGCTTATCTCATGGCTAGTACGTGCTCCAGCATCATCATGACGCATTAATGAGGGCATGGACGATGGTTCATGAGGCCGTTAATGATTCATCGATAGAGCCATTTGTGATGGCAAATGGTGAGCCAGCTTACAATTACTATGGAAAAACTTAGAGATGAATAGCCTTATGTTAAATGCAATGTCTGGAGTTTCTGTGCCATTTATGAAGGCAATTTTAGATGGATATNAGCCATTTGTGAAGGCAAATGGTGAGCCAGCTTACAATTACTATGGAAAAAACTCAGAGATGAATAGCCTTATGTTAAATGCAATGTCTGGAGTTTCTGTGCCATATATGAAGGCAATTTTGGAGGGATATGATGGGTTTCAAGGTGTGAAAACACTTGTTGATGTTGGAGGAAGTGGTGGAGATTGCTTGAAGATGATTTTAGAAAAACATACAAATATTGAACTTGGAATTAACTTTGATTTGCCTGAGGTCGTTGAAAAAGCCCCACAAATTCCTAGCAAGTTTCATTCTTTTATCTAACTATAATATCATATTCAATATAATTTCAGAATCTGAAAAAGGTAGTATGTACGGACTACGAACTCTTACTCATACTTCATTTGTTCCTCTTTAGTTGTCATCCTTTACATGTTTTTCCAGAGTCAGTTTAACTAATTTTCAAAGCTAAATTAGATTACATTAAATAATTTTTTTAAATATTCATAAACTATACAAAAATTACTACATAATTGCATTTTTTCCCACATCAACATGATAAAAAAGTACATCTTAAAATGTACGTCAAAGTTCATATTATTTAACTCTAAAAGAAATTATGAAAGCTGGACGAGTATGCATACTCTGCAGAGGACCAGGTCCCTGCACTTGTGAGGAGATCATCAAAACATCTAGGAGCATTATCACTTATCATTTCCCCCCTTTTTGATGATGACAAACAACCTGAATAACTCCTCACGTGAGGGAACAAACATTCATTCAAATACATAACAAATTCCCCCTTTGTTAGTGCATCAGTAACAACCACAGTTCGTTCCCCATTATGTATCTGATGGAGATGATAGAGAGAACTCTACTGGGGACCAGGTCCCTGCATTTGTGAGGATCATCAAAACACCTAGAATATAACATTTTCCCCCTTTTTGATAATTACACACAAATATTCCTCACACTGAGTGTATTCATTCATTTCCCTGTCAGCAGTCCCAGTAACAAGGATCTGGTTCCTTGTTAAATCAATAAGTTTGTTAAATCATCAAAACTTCATATCAACTTCGAACTAACATCTCATATCAGCTTCGAACTAACATTTTCCCCCTTTTTGATGATAACATACTTATTCACCAGTTCCCCCTATCAACAAGAACTCTTCGGGTAACTGGAGTTTTATCATCCACAAAGTTTGTCAAATCATAAAACATCAAAATAGTATTTTCCCCCTTTTTGATGATGACATCATATTCAAGTAGCCAGCATTGATTTATTCCCCCTATCAGCATGATCGTGTTCTCTTCAAGTAGTTAGCATTTATTCCCCCTATCGGCATGACCATGTCTCCTTCAAGTAGCTAACACCATTGATCTCATACCTTAATAACAACTTTCCCCCTTTTGACATCATAAAAAAAGGTTAAAGCAGTAAACCAAGTTGACAGAGATGCAGTTTAAGCAAATTCATGGCCGCTTGGGCAACACTGAGCATGAGTAAGAAGGCATAAAGTAATGAGACAAGTCAGTAGATGCAAGACATATTTTCATCCATAAATAAAAGATTAGCCATCAAAGCATTGCATATATGACTACGAATGAAAACCAGAACAATGCCACTTAGGTTCGATAGAAAAAGAGGAATGAGGGCTGACTTAAAAAGATAGGAAGAGAAGGGATGACTTAGAGGCAAGGGATTTGAAAGAATAGAATTAGTAGAGCATATCCCTTAGCATAGTATTTTTAGAAGCCTCATTTGAGGTTCACGTTCTTTGCTGCCCAGGCTTCATGTTGAACCTTCAGGGCTGCCATTTTTTTTTTCAACCTGGTCCCGCTGATAGTGTTGTTTCAGAAGCTAAGCCTTTAGGCAAACCATTTCAGTATCCCTGTTAGCAAGATCAATTATCACAGCTTCCAACACTAGCCTGAGTTTCGCATAACAGAAAGATTGGTAAAATCAAACTCACTCAAGGCATCCGAGATGAATGGATCAATAATTGAGGAACCAAAAAAAAATTCTTTTTTTTTAATCAGACACCCCCCCCCCCCCATTCAGAATACTTTCAGTTCTCAGAATATCAACTTCTCCCTCTTTGAACATCTTCTTTTTCACTTCTTCCTTTTGCATTGTGGACCTGGTCCTCTTCACACTTAAAACATCTTCATCAGAAAATTCTCGAGTAAGAACAAAGAGTTTAACAATTAAAAGTGTTTTTGAGTGAGGAGAAAATAGGGTTTCGAAAAACTCTGATATTTGGAAGGGAAATTGATTTTTTGTGGAAATGGAAAGAAATATGGAATATAAAGAAAGTGAAAGGATGTATTATATGAAAGAAAGTATCATTTTGGTATTCAAAAGATGAGACAACGGTCAGATACCTAAATGACATACTTGTGGCAATTGCAACGATTCTCAGGCATAATTCAAACTGCAATGTTAAGAGTGCTAACCTTCGAGAACGGACCAAGTCCCTCTCTTAGTTTGAATGTGATTGCCTAGATCTGTCCTAACCTTTCTTTTCCTTAAGCCCTTTTCCATGTGTGTATACTTACAAAAGGTATGAGACTGCATTTGCTAAAACATACATAACTGAAAAACAGGGATACCTGCTCCCTTTGCATAGTCATGAGAGAGTTGATTGCTTTAGGCAGGATCCATTCAAGAAGGTTTCAGCATTCCCAATCATCAGTTTGATTGTCTCAACCAGGTCTTCTAAGATCTTCAAGATGCTGCTTGATCCACAAACGTTGAACCCATTAAGCTGCACTTGCTATATCATTATCTACCTCAGTTGATGAAAAAGCAACTGAATCTTGCCTTTTAGTTTCCCATAATTGAGAGATCAACCTATAGCATAAGCCACTCTTGAGGCACTCTTTCCATCAACTTGATACCTAGCATAATCAACATCACCATGTACTCTAAATCAAAAAGTCTCCTGATGAGTAGAATAGAACCAGGTCCCTATCTTCTTCAATTGTCTTAGGATTCTCTGAGCAGCCTTCAAATGTGATTCTGTTGGATAATCTTGGAATCTTGAATAAATCCTGACACTTGACACTTGCATCATTTACATCTAGACCAGATCTATCCACATCCAACTTCAAGTTGGTCCCTATGAGAATATCAATTAACTTGGCATCCATAATATGAAACTTCTTCAGTAACTTCTCTGAGCTGGTACCAGGTCCCTGTCTTATCAGCCCTTTATGATGACATTACCCCTTTTTAGCATTGTCTTGACTTCAAGAACTTTAAGCCTTTGAACAGCTCTTTGATGAACTTTTCTTGACAAAGAAGGGTACCTTTAGAGGTTTGCTGAATTTGTAGCTCTAAGAAGAAATCTCCTATCATGCTCATTTAGAACTCACTCTTTTGAAGCCATTGTTGATGAGAAACTTGGACAACCTTAGCTTGTTGGGAACTGAGTGTCATACTTTACTTCTTTCAAACTGAGCTTGATCAGCTTCTTCAATCTCACCTTCAAAATTCATATTATCAGTTTGAACTGCATTATCCTTGTTCAGCACTGTCTACAGGATCAGGTCCCTCATCAGGTTTATCATCTGCATCAGCTTCTTTGGGGTTGCTGGATTCATGATGAGGATATTATTCAGCAAGCTCACTGTTTAGACTATCTCTCTGAATCTGAAACAACTCTTCCATCTAAGAATCTTCTTTCTTTTGCAACTTATCAATTCTTTCAGACTCATCAAAAATCACATGACCACCTTATTATATGCCCGATAAGCCATGTTGGAGGAAGAGTATACCGCAACTATTCTTTCATCAATATTGAGATCAAACTTCTCAATATCATCCTTTTGGTCACAAAACATGTAGTATTCACCACTTCTGCCAGAAAATTCTTTAAAAGATTAAAAGCAGGCTTATTTCACCTGAAGGATGGTCTGATCTGCTTCTCTTTAACACAAGCATCACAAACTTTGTCATTTGCAAATTTCATTTTGTGCAGATCGGGGGACCATGTCCCTTGACACAAGTTTGTACAGTAGATAAACATTCACAAGAGCACAACTCTCATATCATACCTCAACATTCTCACTTCGAGCACTTAAGGCAAGTGAGACTGTCAGAACGAGCAGTTATCAGATCAGCAATATAAAAGTTCTTGTAACTCTTTTCTATCAAGATCATCACCCGAAAGAGCAAGTTTGTGACCACACGGTTATCTGATAAGAGCTTGACTTCATTTTTTTTGTTCATCATGAATCTGTGAAACACTTAGAAGATTGTGCTTCAACCCATTGATATAGTACACAACCTCACAAGACGGTTCCACAGTCTTTTAAGTCCAACCTAAAAAAATATACCATTTCTTGCCATTGCCAAAAAAGACACCTCCACCTTGAAGTGCCTTGAGAGAGAGAGGAAGTTTTTCAATTATCCCAGTCCAGTGCTTTGAGCATCCGCTGTTCATGAACCACCACTGACTGTTGCTACTTCCTTTCACTTGCATAACAAATCACTTGTTAGCCTTGGGAACCCACTTGAGATGGAGTTCCCAGTAAGCAGATAACAGAGTGATAAGAAAGTCTTTTGTCCAGTAAGGCAGACTGGTTTTCTTTAACTTAGATCCATAAGCAGGACCAGGTCCCTTCTTCAATCTATTCCTCTGTTAGGAATAGTTTGACGAACTTTCTCTATATTTTTTCAGAATAAGACAATCCTTTCTAAGATGTACATCTCGACCACAATGCACACACAATAGATTATCAGCATCAGAAACAGATTTGATATGAGGATTGTATGAGGGATCTATCTTCGTACATCCCAGCCCTCTTCTACTATTGTTGCCTTGACCAATCTGATTTGTAAGTATCTTAGAGGAATTGGTCCATTTGAGGGATTTTTCTAGTTCCTCTTTTACACGGACCAGGTCCCTCTCCAACTCAAGATTTCTTTCCAAAACCAATTTCATCTTCATTTTCAGCAATATGCAACTTATTTTCAAGCTCCAACTGCAAGCTACTTGCCTCATTTTTTATTTTAAAAACTGTAGTAGTTACCCCCATTATCTTTTCCATCAGTTCTAGAATAACCATTTGATTTTCAATATCAGATATTTGGGGAACTAAAGCAGTTTTTCCATCTTGAGAGATGTCTAGGCTATTGTTCACGAGATCATCCTCAGTTGTTAGCTTACTTATCACATCAAGTAATACAACAGCTAGTTTTCTCAATTTACTGGTAGAAAAGGTATTTAAGTTTTGCTTGAAATAAGATAGGGTTACCTTTTCATTAGCATCCTCCTGATCTGACTTTGCCATGGAAGCATCATTAGAGTGCTCAGAATCATCTGAATCACTTAAGGAATTTTCCCATGCTACCAGATCCTTCTTCATCGCCTGGAAAAAAACTTCCCTTTTGCTTAGCTTGTCGCAGACCAGGTCCCCCTCTTTGTTTTCGACTTTGAGAATACAACCCTCAATTTTTCTGTGCATCTCCAGAGCTTGAAGATGCTCAAATAGTGCATCCATAATTGTTATATCAGGTTCTCTTGTCTTATTTCCAGTCACAAAATCATTTGTACAAGATCTAGGAAGAATTTCCAGTATCTTAGAGACTTGCTTAACAACAGGGATTGGTTCTTCAAGGAACATGAGCTCATCTGTAATGGTGGAGAATCTGATGCGAATTTCATGAATAGGTTCACCTTCTTTCATGGTGAAACCTTCAAATTGAGTAGTAAAGAGATCTAGCTTAGATTTCCTTATTTCCTCAGTGCCCTCATAAGTTGTTCTCAACAGATCTCAGATTTCCTTGGTTGATTCACAAGATGAGATCAGATCATATTCATTTACACTAAGGCCACACATAAGTAGCTTCTTTGCTTTGTGAATTTTCTGGACTAATGGTCTGTCAGAGTCATTATATTGTTGTCGAGTTTTGGGAATGACTCTTGCGACCTCTCCATCTTTAACCTCCATAGTTGGCACATAAGGACCTTTACATATGATGTCCCATACTTATATGTCCTCAGCCATGAGATAGTCTCTCATCCGAATCTTCCAATATCTATAGAACTGACCATCAAGAAGAGAAGGTCTTGTGGAGGACTGACTTCTTTGCTGATTCAGTGGTGACGCCATTTCTCGCAGGAACTTCTCTCTTGGTGTTAACCAGATAGAGAGCCCAAGCTCTGATACCACTTGTTGGAATGTATGCGTTCACTAGTGTAGATGGGACCAGGTCCTCAGCACAGTTACAATAACAGAAAATAAACAAAGTGCTGAAAGTAAAGATTGCACAACAACTTTACATGGAAACCTCCTTGCTCAAGGGAGTAAAACCACGACCTGGCCTGCCAGGACTTTTCAAACTTCTTTCACTAGTCTTCTCAAGCAAAAGCAAAAGCAAGTTTACAAACTGAGATTAGCCTGCTAATCCCAACTCTAAGCAATACCTCATATCACTTAGACGAGCCAGAGCAGATACCACACTGCCCACTAAGCTATCACCCCTAGATAACTTAGACTTTGCTAAGTGGATACAACACCGCTCACTAAACCACCACCCTCTGGACGATTTAGATTTTGACTAAGCAACAACAATGTTGCCCACTAAATCACCTAACTCTAGATGACTTAGACTTTTAGAAACCGAAACAAGATCTGAATCCTTTATAGACTAGGAACAGATTTACAATGTAAGCACATGAGACACGAAGCTCTAAGTAAAACAAAGACTCTTCTTCACTCTATCAGATCCCTTTGTTGAGTTGAGCAATGTTCTTCCTTGAAGATGGCCTTATTTTCAAGCTTATGAATATTGAGAGAAAATCCAAATTTAGTTTGCCAAATCTTGAGTTTGTGTTTGTTGGAAAGAGAATATATTGAAAGTGAACACAAACTCCTTGAGCCAATCTCATTGGCTGAAGGCCTGCTGTTAGAAAAGTTGTGCACCTGTCGTAGCAGCTTTTCTGACGCAGGCAGCTTTTACAGTTGTACAGCACTTTGACTGCTGGACGAGTATTCATACTCTGCAGAGGACCAGGTCCCTGCACTTGTGAGGAGATCATCAAAACATCTAGGAGCATTAGCATTTATCATTTCCCCCCTTTTTTATGATGACAAACAACCTGCATAACTCCTCACGTGAGGGAACAAACATTCATTCAAATACATAACAAATTCCCCCTTTGTTAGTGCACCAATAACAACCACAGTTCGTTCCCCATTATGTATCTGATGGAGATAATAGAGAGAACTCTACTGGGGACCAGGTCCCTGCATTTGTGAGGATCATCAAAACACCTAGAATATAACATTTTCCCCCTTTTTGATGATTACACACAAATATTCCTCACACTGAGTGTATTCATTCACTTCCCTGTCAGCAGTCCCAGTAACAAGGATTTGGTTCCTTGTTAAATCAATAAGTTTGTTAAATCATCAAAACTTCATATCAACTTCGAACTAACATCTCATATCAGCTTCGAACTAACA
>NC_064286.1:51787203-51790163 GCF_019186545.1 Solanum stenotomum
CCCCCCCCCCCCATTCAGAATACTTTCAGTTCTCAGAATATCAACTTCTCCCTCTTTGAACATCTTCTTTTTCACTTCTTCCTTTTGCATTGTGGACCTGGTCCTCTTCACACTTAAAACATCTTCATCAGAAAATTTTCGAGTAAGAACAAAGAGTTTAACAATTGGAAGTGTTTTTGAGTGAGGAGAAAATAGGGTTTCGAAAAACTCTGATATTTGGAAGAGAAATTGATTTTTTGTGGAAATGGAAAGAAATATGGAATATAAAGAAAGTGAAAGGATGTATTATATGAAAGAAAGTATCATTTTGGTATTCAAAAGATGAGATAACGGTCAGATACCTGAATGACATACTTGTGGCAATTGCAACGGTTCTCAGGCATAATTCAAACTGCAATGTTAAGAGTGCTAACCTTCGAGAACGGACCAGGTCCCTCTCGTAGTTTGAATGTGATTACCTGGATCTGTCCTAACCTTTCTTTTCCTTAAGCCCTTTTCCATGTGTGTATACTTACAAAAGGTATGAGACTGCATTTGCTAAAACATACATAATTGAAAAACAAGGATACCTGTTTCCTTTGCATAGTCATGAGAGAGTTGATTGCTTTAGGCAGGATCCATTCAAGAAGGTTTCAGCATTCCCAATCATCAGTTTGATTGTCTCAACCAGGTTTTCTAAGATCTTCAAGATGCTGCTTGATCCACAAACGTTGAACCCATCAAGCTGCACTTGCTATATCATTATCTACCTCAGTTGATGAAAAAATAACTGAATCTTGCCTTTTAGTTCTCCATGAGCGAGAGATCAACCTATAACATAAGCCACTCTTGAGGCACTCTTTCCATCAACTTGATACCTAGCATAATCAACATCACTATGTACTCCAAATCAAAAAGTCTCCTGATGAGTAGAATAGAACCAGGTCCCTGTCTTCTTCAATTGTCTTAGGATTCTCTGAGCAGCCTTCAAATGTGATTCCGTTGGATAATCTTGGAATCTTGAATAAATCCTGACACTTGACACTTGCATCATTTACATCTAGACCAGATCTATCCACATCCAACTTCAAGTTGGTCCCTATGAGAATATCAATTAACTTGGCATCCATAATATGAAACTTCTTCAGTAACTTCTCTGAGCTGGTACCAGGTCCCTGTCTTAGCAACCCTTTATGATGACATTACCCCATTTTAGCATTGTCTTGACTTCAAGAACTTTAAGCCTTTGAACAGCTCCTTGATGAACTTTTCTTGACAAAGAAGGGTACCTTTAGAGGTTTGCTGAATTTGTAGCTCTAAGAAGAAATCTCCTATCATGCTCATTTAGAACTCACTCTTTTGAAGCCATTGTTGATGAGAAACTTGGACAACCTTAGCTTGTTGGGAACTGAGTGTCATACTTTACTTCTTTCAAACTGAGCTTGATCAGCTTTTTCAATCTCACCTTCAAAATTCATATTATCAGTTTGAACTGCATTATCCTTGTTCAGCACTGTCTACAGGATCAGGTCCTTCATCAGGTTCATCATCTGTATCAGCTTCTTTGGGGTTGCTGGATTCATGAAGAGGATATTATTCAGCAAGCTCACTGTTTAGACCATCTCTCTGAATCTGAAACAACTCTTCCATCTAAGAATCTTCTTTCTTTTGCAACTTTATCAATTCTTTCGGACTCATCAAAAATCACATGACCACCTTATTATATGCCCGATAAGCCATGCTGGAGGAAGAGTATACCGCAACTATTCTTTCATCAATATTGAGATCAAACTTCTCAATATCATCCTTTTGGTCACAAAACATGTAGTATTCACCACTTCTGCCCGAAAGTTCTTTAAAAGATTAAAAGCATGCTTATTTCACCTGAAGGATGGTCTGATCTGCTTCTCTTTAACACAAGCATCACAAACTTTGTCATCTGCAAATTTCATTTTGTGCAGACCGGGGGACCATGTCCCTTGACACAAGTTTGTGCAGTAGATAAACATTCACAAGAGCATAACTCTCATATCATACCTCAACATTCTCACTTAGAGCAATTAAGGCAAGTGAGACTGTCAGAACGAGCAGTTATCAGATCAGCAATATAAAAGTTCTTGTAACTCTTTTCTATCAAGATCATCACCCGAGAGAGCAAGTGTCACGACCCGGGAGCACCCCCTAGTCGTAATCGGCGTACTCGACCTCGAAGAGGTCTAATACAAGCCTCTTAGCATTCCTTCATCGCATAGACACTAAAACCATAAAGAATTAAAAACTTTCTTTACCAATAAAACATTTCATAAAAAAAGAAACAATAGCAAGCGGAAGACTTTATACATGATGTCTCAAAACCATCTAATACTTTAGAGTACCAAATTCGGGACCAATCCCATACACAACTTAAACAATACTAAAAAGACATAAAAGAACATATAGGGTATTGTCCTCGAATATATGAGGACTCTCCAAGTCTTCATCTTCAACACTGAGAAACCTATCAAATAGCCATGACATGTCATCATCTCCAAATCCCTACACTTTAGTCCAAAAAGGGAAAGAAAGGGGTTAGCACAATTAAGTACTAAGTATGGAGACCATGCAAAAACATGCCAAAACGGACATTTACAAGGAATAAATGCTTTCATATTATTTTGATAAAACCTTCACTTCACAAGTATAAGAGACATAATACAAGTCAATGTTCACATATAAAACCATAGCCAACCATATACATACTCAACATATATTCATATACAACCCATGCTTAACTTTAAAAGAACACATGTCATTTCATTACCATAGGACCTCTACCTAATATAATCTTAAGACACACTTGAGTGAGACAAGAAGTGACCGCCCATACAACCTCTTCAAGCACACTTAAGTGTTCCCCAAGATTACCTTAGATAAGGACATTTCCTTTACAACATAACATCAAAAGACCAACATTCTTTAAGAAACCATTTTGGAGACATTCA
>NC_064286.1:51792151-51799541 GCF_019186545.1 Solanum stenotomum
AAAAGAATAAAATAGCATAGGGTCAATTTTGGAAAAGGACTAAGGACCCATAAAGTCTTAACTTAAAAAATTTTGCCCCTTCCCGTCTAAACTCGTCCTTTTGGACAGTGCTTCACTATTTCGGGCATAACTTTTTACTCCAAGGTCGGAATTGGGCAAACTCAGTGGCGTTGGAAAGAGGACTCAAAGACCTTTAATTGGATAGGTAAAGGTCCACCTAATTCATTTTGAGCTAAAAGATATGACCATCTAAAGTTGACCCTTACAACTCACTAGTTCAAATGACTAGTTTCCGGACGTCACGGTCATTCCTCATCATTTCATCAAGTTCTCAACTCCAAACTCACATGTGAGGCTCTAGTTTCACTAGTTCATTTTTAGGGTCGTTACAGCAAGTTTGCGACCACACGGTTATCTGATAAGAGCTTGACTTCATTTTTTTTGTTCATCATGAATCTGTGAAACACTTAAAAGATTGTACTTCAATCCATTGATATAGTACACAACTTCACAAGACGGTTCCACAGTCTTTTAAGTCCAACCTAAAAAAATATACCATTTCTTGCCATTGCCAAAAAAGACACCTCCACCTTGAAGTGCCTTGAGAGAGAGGAAGTTTTTCAATTATCCCAGTCCAGTGCTTTGAGCATCCGATGTTCATGAACCACCACTGACTGTTGCTACTTCCTCTCACTTGCATAACAAATCACTTGTTAGCCTTGGAAACCCACTTGAGATGGAGTTCCCAGTAAGCAGATAACAGAGTGATAAGAAACTTTTTTGTCCAGTGAGGCAAACTGGTTTTCTTTAACTTAGATCCATAAGCAGGACCAGGTCCCTTCTTCAATCTATTCCTCTGTTGGGAATAGTTTGACGAACTTTCTCCATATTTTTTCAGAATAGGACAATCCTTTCTAAGATGTACATCTCGACCACAATGCAGACACAATAGATTATCAGCATCAGAAACATATTTGATGTGAGGATTGTATGAGGGATCTATCTTCGTACATCCCAGCCCTCTTCTACTGTTGTTGCCTTGACCAATCAGATTTGTAAGTATCTTAGAGGAATTGGTCCATTTGAGGGATTTTTCTAGTTCCTCTTTTACACGGACCAGGTCCCTCTCCAACTCAAGATTTCTTTCCAAAACCAATTTCATCTTCATTTTCAGCAGTATGCAACTTATTTTCAAGCTCCAACTGCAAACTATTTGCCTCATTTTTTATTTTAAAAACTGTAGTAGTTACCCCCATTAGCTTTTCCATCAGTTCTAGATTTTCAGCTTCTAGAATAACCATTTGATTTTCAATATCAGATATTTGGGGAACTAAAGCAGTTTTTCCATCTTGAGAGATGTCTAGGCTATTGTTCACGAGATCATCCTCAGTTGTTAGCTTACTTATCACATCAAGTAATACAACAACTAGTTTTCTCAATTTACTGGTAGAAAAGGTATTTAAGTTTTGCTTGAAATAAGATAGGGTTACCTTTTCATCAGCATCCTCCTGATCTGACTTTGCCATGGAAGCATCATTAGAGTGCTCAGAATCATCTGAATCACTTGAGGAATTTTCCCATGCTACCAGATCCTTCTTCATCGCCTGGAAAAAAACTTCTCTTTTGCTTAGCTTGTTGCAGACCAGGTCCCCCTCTTTGTTTTCGACTTTGAGAATACGACCCTCAATTTTTCTGTGCATCTCCAGAGCTTGAAGATGCTCGAATAGTGCATCCATAATTGTTATATCAGGTTCTCTTGTCTTATTTCCAGTCACAAAATCATTTGTACAAGATCTCGGAAGAATTTCCAGTATCTTAGAGACTTGCTTAACAACAGGGATTGGTTCTTCAAGGAACATGAGCTCATCTGTAATGGTGGAGAATCTGATGCGCATTTCATGAATGGGTTCACCTTCTTTAATGGTGAAACCTTCAAACTGAGTAGTAAAGAGATCTAGCTTAGATTTCCTTATTTCCTCAGTGCCCTCATAAGTTGTTCTCAACAGATCCCAGATTTCCTTGGCTGATTCACAAGATGAGATCAGATCATATTCATTTACACTAAGGCCACACATCAGTAGCTTCTTTGCTTTGTGAATTTTCTGGACTAATGGTCTGTCAGAGTCATTATATTGTTGTCGAATTTTGGGAATGACCCTTGCGACCTCTCCATCTTTAACCTCCATAGTTGGCACATAAGGACCTTTACATATGATGTCCCATACTTATATGTCCTCAGCCATGAGATAGTCTCTCATCCGAATCTTCCAATATCTATAGAACTGACCATCAAGAAGAGGAGGTCTTGTGGAGGACTGACTTCTTTGCTGATTCAGTGGTGACGCCATTTCTCGCAGGAACTTCTCTCTTGGTGTTAACCAGATAGAGAGCCCAAGCTCTGATACCACTTGTTAAAATGTATGTGTCCACTAGTGTAGACGGGACCCAGTCCTCAGCACAGTTACAATAACAGAAAATAAACAAAGTGTTGAAAGTAAAGATTGCACAACAACTTTACATGGAAACCTCCTTGCTCAAGGGAGTAAAACCACGACCTGGCCTGCCAGGACTTTTCAAACTTCTTTCACTAGTCTTCTCAAGCAAAAGCAAAAGCAAGTTTACAAACTGAGATTAACCTGCTAATCCCAACTCTAAGCAATACCTCATATCACTTAGACGAGCCCGAGCAGATACCACACTGCCCACTAAGCTATCACCCCTAGATAACTTAGACTTTGCTAAGTGGATACAACACCACTCACTAAACCACCACCCTATGGACGATTTATATTTTGACTAAGCAACAACAATGTTGCCCACTAAATCACCTAACTCTAGAAGACTTAGACTTTTAGAAACCGAAACAAGATCTGAATCCTTTATAGACTAGGAACAAATTTACAATGTAAGCACATGAGACACAAAGCTCTAAGTAAAACAAAGACTCTTCTTCACTCTATCAGATCCCTCTGTTGAGTTGAGCAATGTTCTTCCTTGAAGATGGCCTTCTTTTCAAGCTTATGAATTTTGAGAGAAAATCCAAATTTAGTTTGCCAAATCTTGAGTTTGTGTTTGTTGGAAAGAGATAATATATTGAAAGTGAACACAAACTCCTTGAGCCAATCTCATTGGCTCAAGGCCTGCTGTTAGAAAAGTTATGCACCTGCCGTAGCAGCTTTTCTGACGCAGACAGCTTTTACAGTTGTACAGCACTTTGACTACTGGACGAGTATCCATACTCTGCAGAGGACCAGGTCCCTGCACTTGTGAGGAGATCATCAAAACATCTAGGAGCATTAGCATTTATCATTTTCCCCCTTTTTTATGATGACAAACAACCTGCATAACTCCTCACGTGAGGGAACAAACATTCATTCAAATACATAACAAATTCCCCCTTTGTTAGTGCACCAGTAACAACCACAGTTCGTTCCCCATTATGCATCTGATGGAGATAATAGAGAGAACTCTACGGGGGACCAGGTCCCTGCATTTGTGAGGATCATCAAAACACCTACAATATAACATTTTCCCCCTTTTTGATGATTACACACAAATATTCCTCACACTGAGTGTATTCATTCACTTCCCTGTCAGCAATCCCAGTAACAAGGATTTGGTTCCTTGTTAAATCAATAAGTTTGTTAAATCATCAAAACTTCATATCAACTTCGAACTAACATCTCATATCAGCTTCGAACTAACATTTTCCCCCTTTTTGATGATAACATACTTATTCACCAGTTCCCCCTATCAACAAGAACTCTTCGGGTAACTGGAGTTTTATCATCCCCAAAGTTTGTCAAATCATTAAAACACCAAAATAGCAAACGATCTTTAAATTATAAATAAATTTTTTCTGTTCCAAGAAGAAAAAAAAGTAAGTGAGAAAATGATTAACATAATTCTTTATGTTTGGGGTTAAGATTAAATCAAAAGTATAGTTTAATTTGATTTATTTATAATAAATGTCTTTTAATTTGGGCTCGCTTTACATTTATGTTCTCTAATTTTGGGTGTGCACATGTCAGCACTTGAACTTGTATAAACTTGAACAACTAGACCCATGAGTCCTACATGACATACACGTTGGACACAATGTAGGACACAAATTGCCATGTAGGATGCCACATAGGATATGTGTGTTTATTAGTTCAACTTTATATACGTTTAAGTGTCTATTTGTGCACTTCCAAAATTAAAGGGCATAAATATTAGCTAAAGTATTTTGACAAAATCAATATGCTAGTACTATTATAAATGTTTTAGTGAAATGTTAATAACATGTTCATGATCACAAATTTTGAAACAACTTAACATAATTTGTGACATGGATACATGTAGTGGGTGCTAACAACATGGACAGATGATGAATGCAAAGAAATAATGAAGAGTTGTTACAATGCACTTCCAGAGAAAGGTAAATTTATTGCTTGTGAGCCAGTTTTGCCTCACCATACTGATGATAGCAAGAGAACTAGGGCACTTCTTGAAGGTGACATTTTTGTCATGACTATTTACCGTGCCAAGGGCAAGCACCGTACTGAGGAAGAATATCGGCAGCTCGGACGAGCTGCCGGTTTCAACGATTGCAAAGGTTTTTACATCGATCATTTTTTTACGATTCTTGATTTTCACAAGTCATGAATATAATTGTGAGATGTTAGTGGTACGAACGTAGTTCTGTTTTAACATTAAAATAAGTGTACGGTGTTGTAGTTGTAAAATAGAACTACGTTTTCTACTTTATATGAGGATGGAAGATTGGAGTATTTTATTTATCGATGAAAAAACTTTGAGAAAGGACTAGCACGATTTGGAGTGAATATTACTTTTATCTATTTATTATTTATATAAGAAAAGAGTAGGAAAATATCTTTAATTTTTCTAACATACAAATTCATATTGTCAATTCAAAGGTATTTTGCAAAAATAATTCACAAAACTAAGCAAAAAGCAGAATCAAAACATAACCTATTTGTTCTAACCAAATAAGTAAAAATAAAAATAAAACAGTAACAAAACATTGAAAAGCCTAAAGCAAAACTCTATATTGTGCACCTATGATCCATCCATCCCATTCAAAATGTTGCTCTTTAAATAAGACATAAATGAATTACTACAATTTCTCATTGTCTTTTTTAAAAAATAAATAAATAATTAATATATATTTCAATTTATTTGTCTTAATTTGATTGATATGCAATTTTAAGACAGTAAATTTTTTTAAAAAATTTTACAGTCTGAAAGTCTTAAACTAAGAATATATAATGAATTAAAATATTTTTTAAAATTTATAATCTTAAATATATCATCTAATCAGATAATGAATTTAAAGGACTATTAGATTGAAAATAAATATTAAAAAAAATAGATTTAAAATAATTAAAGCTAGACGGAAAAAAAAATCAAGAAAGAGTGTATATATCTATCACGTGAAAGACAGATGATTTGTTGCTTTCAAATAGTATGGATTTTGTTTGACTTGAGTCCCTACTGATTTTAAACATTGATCATGGAGGGACAATTTTGGCAATTACTTTTTGAATTGTAGACCACACCTTCTTTTTTTTGTTTTTCTGTCCGAAATCCTAATTAAATTCGAATCGCGCACTGTAAAGTTCATTTGGTGGTGATGGTTCCAGTATGATTTTTACCATATTCATGACTCAAATATTAGACTTTTGATTAAGGGTGAAATAATCCCCCATTATACCACAATCCATGTCGGTAGATCACACCTTTCTAATATGCAATTTCTCATATTTTCTTGTATGTTCGATTGGAGGAAAACTATGTAAAAAAATGATTTAGTTGAAAATATGATCAGAAAAGTTCATTATATCTTAGAAATTGCAACACAAAAATATTTATCTTTATGGATTAAGTAAAATAAACATATATTGTATATTATAGAGGTAATTAATAGCGTACTTTGTAGTTAGTTATAGATACACATTAATTTAAAGTTAAAATTATGTAAATTAAGTGCACAAAGTTTGTATCTTGTAGGAGTCATCTAGGTATAAAGTTTGTATTGTCATAGGAGTAACAAAAATAAATCTTTGACTATATATTTTTTTTTAAAATACTTTAAATTATTAATTATTATGACTTATTTCTTTTTTCTTCAATGTAACTTTTAAATGTAGAAATATGTTTTTTAAGAAATTGACATTTTATATATGAATTTACACAAAAAATTAAATAGTTTTGATCTTAATATGCTGAATTATACCTGATCAAGTTAAATAGAGGGAAAATAATTAGTAATGGAAGCACATATATATAGCCTAGTGATTAGTAAAATAGATTGAAAATTATGAGATTTTATATTAAAATTTTATCAGAAGCAAGAATATTAGGTATTTTTTCCTATTTTCAGAATTTTGATGGATAGAATTATATATTTATTGAGGATAAATCACGAAATCTCATAAAATTAATTGAGGTACAAGCAAACTAGACAATAATACACTACAACTATTAAAGTCACAATGGAAATAGGACATTTGAATTGCTATCAATACATGGGATGATTTGAAGAAAATTCATAAGCTTTAAATTCTAAGTTTATCTAAACTTAGCTTTACAAAAGAGTTAATACTAAAACCACAAATATTAAATCTATAAAAACTTAAATTTTGAATCCGGTCATACAACTTGGCACGTGCCCCTATAAAGTAACAACATGGCCAATAAAGTAAAGTTCTTACAATAAATACAACTTGTCCTTGACTTTTTTTTGTTTTCCACCCGGTGTTCGGAGCTTATATTGGAGCTCTAACTAAATTCAGTTTTCCACCCGGTGTTCGAAGCTCATATTGGATCTTTTACTAAATTCGGATCGCGCACTGCAGGATTCATTCTGGGATAGAGCTCCCAACAAGATTTTCTCCATACCCAGGGCTCGAACCCAAAACCTCTGGTTAAGGGTGAAACACTCACACCAGTACATCATAACTCATGTTGGTTACTTGTACCTAGCTATAAAGTAACAACACTTGGCCAATAAAGTTTTTTTTTACTATAAATACATGACATCCCTATAACTAAACAATATAACATATAGTTCCCAAACAAAATAAGGCAAAAAAAGTGTAGAAGCCATGGAGAATGGAAATGGGGAAACAAGCAACAACAACAACAATAATGCAAGGTTAGCTATAATGGAATTAGCTAACATGATAAGTGTACCTATGTCCCTCAATGCCATTATCAAACTCAAGGTAGCTGATGCTATTTGGGAAGGTGGATCTAATGCTCCACTCTCTCCCGCTGAAATTCTCGCTAAAATCTTCCCTCAGGGTGGCGGGGATGCTGAGAACCTTCAACGGATTCTACGCATGCTCACGAGTTACCATGTGTTCGAGGAGCATGTAGTCGGTGA
>NC_064286.1:51803729-51921691 GCF_019186545.1 Solanum stenotomum
TATCCTTTGGCATTTTAATGGAGGAAATGGTTAATGAAAAAGAAGAGCAATCTCAAGGAAAAGGCAGATTATTCATGTTAATCCTATCGATCTCTACTTAATTACTAGTTCTTAATATGAGTTATTGAGTTTTAATTATTATAATGAATATTGTTATGTGTTTGTGATCTATTTTAGTTATATGATCATGTTTGTGTACTAGGCCTCTTGGCCCATATAAAAAGAGTATTGTGTTTGTATTATAATGTTTGAGACTTCTTATGGTATCATATCATTATGCTATTTCAATTATTGATGAATTTTGATTGTGATCCTAGCAAACTAAAATGTAAAGTTTATTCTTTTTGTGATATTCAGATTAATTAGGACTGGATTATATTACTATCAAATATAAAGTAACTATATAAGTTAATAAATTTGTGTATCATGGTCAAAGCTAGGGTGTACAAAACCGAATCGAAAATCGAATCAAACCAAAAAAAAGTCCGACTAGTGGTTTGGTTTGACTTGGTTTGGTATTGGGAAAAAACCTGACTATATTTGGGTTGGTTTGGTTTTAACTAAAAAAAATCAGCCCAAGACCAAACCAACCCGACATTATATATGTAATTTTAAAATTTTATTTTATACATAAAAATATTTACTTTGATATAATTTTAAAATATCTCTTATACTATTTCATAGTTTTTATATTTTAATATATTATTGTAAGTTTAAAATTAGAATTCGGAATGGTACAATAAAGATTATAGTTCATAGATGTTGATAACTACAATAAAACTTAAATCAAAATCAAATTAATACTAATGCAAAAAGAAAATCAATTCAACACTAAGAATGACAATAATATTGAATATTTGTTCTTTAGTTTTACATTGGATTAGACAATTAAAATACATAATCTAATTTTAATTTTCCTTAAATATTTAGTAATGTAACTAATACTTATTAAACTTATTTTAGCATGATTTAGTACTTTTAAATTATAATCATTTTCATTATGACTTTACAATATTTATTTTATATGATGATTTCATTATTATTTTTCATTGAATATTTTTGTGTCAACAATACTCATCTCATATTTGTGTTATTTTTTTAAGAAACACCTTAGATAATTGTATTTTGGTTGGACTAAAGAAATATTTGGAGCACAAGTTAATTATATGTTTGTATGCAAACTTTACCGAAAAAATCTGAAAATCTGAAAAAATCCGAGGTTTATTAGTTTTGTTTGATTTATAAATTTAAAAATTCAACACAATGGTTTGGTTTGGTATTTGAAAAACCCGAACCAACCCGAGGTTGAAAAACCCGAAAAAATCCAAATTTTAGTAGTTTGGTTTGGTTTATAAATTTAAAAATTTTACACAAATGGTTTGGTTTGATNGTTTTGTTTGATTTATAAATTTAAAAATTCAACACAATGGTTTGGTTTGGTATTTGAAAAACCCAAACCAACCCGAGGTTGAAAAACCTAAAAAAATCCAAATTTTATTAGTTTGATTTGGTTTATAAATTTAAAATTTTTACACAAATAGTTTGATTTGATATTTAAAAAACTCGAACCAACCCAATCATGTACACCCCTAGTCAAAGCGATAAAAACAAATGCACATATTCTTAACCAAAAATTACAAAATTTATCGATATTTAAGAGATTAAAATGTTAATTTAATCTTCTCTCACATTGTATTGAAGTTTGCTGATAATGTAAAAGTATTGTATATCATAAAAGCATTCTCCTTTAGTTTATTCATTCAAAATTCCTATGGAATTCCATGATCAAAATGCAAATTTTCCAAGAAAGAAAATAAATACTCCATCCGTTCAATTTTTAATTGTTACTCATTTCAATAATTATTTTTTTAATAGATATGCCTGATCCCGTGACAAGTAAAAGTGAATGGAAAAGTACAATACTACGTTTTTCTACATCAACATCAAGGTTAGTGTACGTGATGTATTTATTTTCCTTTAGATTCTTGTCATTTAGCGATTATAAACAATTTCCACACTAATGGTAGTTGGTAGAAATAATTATACTTATAATTATAAAATTTTCATCGGTAATAGAATGCTTAAAATAATTTCATATATTTTGAAAAATTAGGAGCTGGATTTATCTATTTTATCTTTATTTATGTCTTAATATAATATAGAATGTGTTCAGAACAGAGGAAAATTGTTTTTCATTTTTCTCATATTTATTTGGTATATTTTTTTGAAACATTTTCTATAGGAAAACAAATTTCTTAAAAGTGAGGAAAATGATTAATTTCTTGCTGAAAATAAGAAAAACAAAATCCAAAAATGACATTTTTTATTTCACATTGAGTGTGTCCTCTTCACCATTTAAACACACCTCATTTTTCACCCTCATCCCCACCACGCCCCGCACCTATCTTTCGCTTCCTCCTCTCATATATTGTATTTATATAGAAATATTTTATGATATTAACTTTTCCTTACGTACTAAACGTAACTTATTTTCATGAAATAAATATCTTGTAAGAACACATTTTCCTTCCTACCGAACACACCATAATTTTTTTTCATTAACTATCTACTTGATCTACTAGAATATTTATAGTTTTTAGAACATTTACAGCTTATAAAGATAAACAAACTAATTTAATAATTTTATCTTAAACTTTTAAAATAATAAATAATTTAAATAAATTATTTTAATAATCATGACAGATAATTTGAATATGTGAAAAAGTACTTCAATTAACATAAATCTAAAATCTTTGTTTCATCGATGAATATTATACGACAAACGAAAAATGAAAGACACGTGCTTGGTAAAGTCATGGTTATTTATTTCTAGAATATCATGTAAACACTAAATTTCCAAGAAAGAAAACAAATCCAATCGTACTTTTTCAAACATCAACATCAAGAAACGTAATAATCGAGTTTTAATACGGATACTGAATATCAAATTCTAATAAAAAAAAATTATAAAGAAAATATCAGGAAAAAGTAAGTTTAATGCCGTCTATGCTCATTTTTATTTATTCAAAATTAAATTTTTACTTTTACTTATCATTTTTAATATATCAAGAAAAGATATTATATATTTTATTTTATCATCAATATTAATTACTTATTCTCCAAATTATTTCTCTAAGATCTAAAATAATACATCAATCAATACAAGCATAGTAATATAATAATCATATTAATTATTTTTTTTAAAGAAATATAGAAAATCTAAAATAAATAGTTTAACTCTATTTTAAAGGGAAAAATAACAAGACCCGTGAGCTTGTTTAAAATTATTTCAATTTGTAGTGATCACAATTTTTCACCGCCTAGTCAAAAAATAATTTCATATATTCTGAATAGTTTAGATCTATTCTTAAACAATAAATAATTTGGTTCATTATATATTTATTAGAAATAATCAACTCTTAAAGATTCTTAATAGACTTTATTATTTTAATATCAACATCTTTATTAATTAATTTTCTCTCTACATATTGCATATTTATTATAAAATTCATGTACGCATGTCCAATGACTTTAATCAAATTCCTAAGAAAAGAACTTTTTATTATGATAATTATATAAATTTTATATATTATATTTAATAATAACAATAGCAAGAACATTGACAACTGATAGTTGAAGAAAATTATTTTACATAGAACAATAGAATATCTCACGATTAAAAAAAAAATTAAGGATAGACAATTTCTGTCATATTTACAACAAAAATCCTTCGCTTATCCATTTGATAATGAATCAGTGACAAGTAGTTTAAATATTTAGTTAGATATGAATTATTTATGGCCGAATTTCGTAATAATTTTTGCTCTCTTTTTAGTGTCTAATGTAACATTTTCATTTTTTAGGGGAGGAAAATATTGTTCGAAAAAGATAAAATAAATGTTCATGGATAGAGAAAATCATAGAAACTACTAAGCTGATATCACAATTTCCCTATAGAATACCACAAATGAAAGGGAAAAATTAAAGTCTTATTCTTATAAATGTATGCACTTAAATTCACCTACAACAAACAATAGTTAACTCTTCAAATAAAAGATGCATGACATACTCTATAATTTGGAAAATAAATGTATGATAACAAGTTAAATATGCTAATAGTATAAAATTATTTATACCGTCAGCGAATTAATATAACTTAAATTTTAAATTAATTGAGCACTTAACGATTGGTTTAAGATGTCTTGTATGAGGTTTAATATGTTGAGTCGAGAAGTTCCATTTTCTTTCATGGTCATTCTTGCTACCGTCCCAAGTTCTTTAGATCGAATTCTTCTCTTTTCTCCTTCTTCTCCTCCATCCATTAGTTCCTCTATAGCATTCGCAACTTGTTCCTTGCAAACAAGTACTCCAACTTTCTCTTCTTCTCCCCATCTAACCGGAAATTTAACTCCAACTTCAACTCCAATCCTCAAAACTTCAACAATTAGCTTCTCATTGAAGAATTGTTCCGCAAACATCGGCCATGTGATCATAGGCACACCACAACTCAGCCCTTCTATTGTTGAGTTCCAACCACAATGAGTCAGAAACCCCTTTATGGCTGGATGTGACAATATAAGAACTTGAGGGGCCCAACCCTTGATCACAAGTCCCCTCCCTTTGATTCTCTCCTCGTACTTCGTGTCCAACAACCATTTCTCCAACTCAAGAAAATTTTGATCTGCGGTCTTTATTACCCAAATAAACGGCCGTTTTGATGCTTCTAAACCTAGCCCAATTTCTATCAACTGTGATGCGATTAACCTGCATTGACTACCAAGACAACAATAAAGAACAGACTTATTTTTCATCGTATCGAGCCATTTTAAACATTGTTTGTCATCAATTGATGGTTTATTCCCCCTTTGGTACATATCCATAACATTTTTATTACAAAGTGAAACTGGTCCAATGCACCATACCTTCTTATTAATAGCTTTTTCATATTCCTCAACACATCCATGCTCCAATTCTGCAAAACTATTAACCACAACTCCATAAGCACTTGATTCAGCTTCTTGCATCTGACCTCGAATATCATCCAAGTCCGGTAATTGCACAAAAGACCCCGGAAGTTGATTTTTTGCTATTTCAACCCTTAGTGGAAGTCCTGGCACAACAAAATGTTCCATATCCGATTTAACCTTCAAATAAGGCCTATGAAGCATCAAATTATGTGAACTTAACAAAGAAAAACAACACATCCCATGAAAAACAAGCCTTGGGACGTGGAATTTTCGCGCTGTTTGCGATGTCCATGAGAGACACTTATCTGAAATTATACAACTTGGAGGGGTATTTTGGTGTAGCAAAAAATTCTCCAATGGATTTTGTAACATATTAAGTGCTGTATAAAAATTTCTTATAAGGTCACGTGAAGGGACACTATCAAGATTTTCACAACCGATAGGTAAACCAACTTCTTCACTAGGAAATGGAATTTGAATAAGTTCGATATCTAACCCAATTTCTTTTGCCCGATTGATAATAGTTGCGAATCTTGACGCGTTGTGTGGTGTAGTTACTAAACTAACCTTCACACCGTGCTCTGCGAATAGCCTAGCCATGTCTATCATGGGAATCATATGTCCTTGTGCTAGTAATGGAATTAACACAAAATGAAGTTTTTGAGGAATATTGGTTGCCATTGTTGAAGGCAAAAAAAAAAAAAGGCTAGCTAACTTTGTAAAGTTTGAAAGAAAAATAGGTGTTTAGGTGGAAAAGAAGACTTGCATTTATAACTTTATATAATAAGAATAAAGTTTGGTTTAATATAAGATGAGGATAATGGGATGGAGGTAAGTCGCACAAAAGGGTTAGTTAGAATTTCATTTGCTAAAAAAATTATATACTGTGCAAATAACTAGCGGCCGCATTAACGAAATTTCAACGGAAATAAAGTTGTTGGTTCAATCAAATTTGTATTTAGGCTTATACCTCCATTTTTGTAAATAGGGTAAAACTAATCCTTTTGAAGTTATATATACTCCCTTCAGTTTACTATATTAAGAGAAAAACATATTTTTCCCCATGTTTTACCCTTAAATAAGTTACTTATTCTTCAAGTTATTTTGAACATAAGACTAAATATCAATTAATATAAATATGAATATTCGTTCAAATTTCAAGTATAATAATCTTTTATAAATTTTTGACTCCATCACGAATTTCGAGAATTTGGAAATGGTGAAGACTTGGTCCATGTTGAGGCGTTTGGTCATGAGTCAATTGCGGCTAGACTTGAACAAATAGATTGTAGGTGTTGACTCCAAGGGGCGTACACAACTGGACAAAGTTATTTGGACGACTAGTGACGGTGCCGTGCCCCGACCCTGCTTACACGCAATATTATATTATTTTCATATGAATGAACTACTAAGATTCTCGTTTAGAAATTTTAACAATTTTTATATAGTTTTTTTTTTTTTTTTTGTTTCTCACTCGGTGTCTGGAGCCTACATTGGAGCTCCTAACAAAATTTTCTCCATATTCAGGGCTCAAACCTGAGATCTCTTGTTAAGGGTGAAACACTTCCACCAGTGCACCACAACCCATGTTGGTCAATTTTTATATAGTTTTTTTTTTTAGTAAATTTTAGGTTTAGCAAAAATAAAAATCATATTTGTATGTTATAACTATAGTTTGCATAATTGCGCTCTATAGCAAATTTTATGTTTGCTATGGACTTTATGTTTGCTATGGAGCATCAGATTGTATAAATCGTTGGCAGGAGCATCATATTTGTATAAAATCGCTGGCAGTCCTCTCGTTTGTATAAAAGAGCAGCAATTGTATATGTATATCGGTTAGATAATTGTATATATGTAATTACTATGTATATGTATCAATGATTGTGTTTGTATATCTGCATAAAATTTGAATTTGTATACAATTGAATTGAAATAAAACATTTGTATATCAAAATCTCTCTCTCTCTCGCTTTATACAACAATTATACATTGTAATTTGTATAATCTGTGTTTGTATAAAGCGAGAAAGAGAGAAAGGCAAAAGAAAACTGAGCAAGGGAAGATCTGTATTTGTATAATTATAAGTGTATAGGACGAAAATATATGTATTTGTATATACAATTTTCTATCGCTTTATACAAATACAAACACATTTTATACATTTGTGTTTGTATAAAGTGAAAGAGGCGAAGGAGAGACTGACGAACGAGAAATGGAGAATGGCGAGCGAGAAATCTGGGAAGAGAGACGAAGGGCAACTGTTTGCTACGGGTTACAATAAAATCAAACGTCTGTGGTTATAACATTTAATTTGAATTAATAGTTTGCTCTTTTATACAATTTTTCCCTTTTTTTTGATTTCCCACACGATGTCTGAAGCCCTTTCAACTTAAAAGAAAATCTGACAATTTTTATATAGTTGAACTACGAGAACTGATTTTAGACTATTTTCCTAGTTCAGTGGCATTTTAAAATATTTATTTATGTGGTTCATGATTATATTGATATAAAAAATAAATTTTAATTTGTTATGTTATGTTAAATTTATTTTAATGATAATTGTAGTTAAATGATTTTTTAAAGATAAAAATATTAAGTTGATTGATTTTACTAATACTAAATAAAGTTTTATGACTTTACTAGATAATTTCTCATAATTCAGTAACATTTTTATGTTATATCAACGATGGGGTTTTCAAAAAAAGTAACAGACTATAATGTTCAAGGGTGTATCTCCTAGTAGACTAGGACTAAGCTAAAAATAAATAAATCAAAGTATATATAGTAGTACTATTCTCTCACAAATAAATTAACTTCTAGATGATGTGATTATAAAAGTACTCATGACCAAATCATTTTCTCATTTGAAATTTAAAAGAATGTTACTATCATAGAATGAGCTGTCCTGATAATCACTTTGAAACTCTCTCTTGTTTCACTATTTTGTCAAAGCTTATAACAAGTTAAAAATACTTTTTTTTTTTTTAAAAAAAGAGCGATTGATGATAATGAAAGAGGGTGCCGCATCTAGATGGACGGTAGATGATAATGGACGAAAGAAAGGTGTCATGCCATTGAGTGGGGAATAGCCCTCATCTCATGTAAGAGAACTAAATACATAATAATTACAAATATTTATTTTAGAGAGCCGAGATGTTAGACATTTTTTAAAAAATGAAAATGTTTTTGACTAGTAGAAGAAGTTTTTTCTTAGAAGCTAAAAAATGAGTAATTAAATTCTACGTGGAAGCACTTTTTTGGAAACTTGATCAACCATAAAATTGTTTTCCTAATATTTGGCAAAAAATAAAAAGATTTCAATGTAATCTCACAAGTGGGGTATAAAGAATTAAAGAGGATAATATATACGTTATCTTATTCTTATCTTGTGAAGATAGAGATAATATTTCTTGTAAATAATGGGATAGATTGAATTGAAATTTAGTAAGTCGAAATAACTCAAGTAAATAAATAGTTGGGCTAAAATCGGCCAAAAACTACTTAGATTGAAACTGATTGGATCATAACTCACCCGATTAAATTCAATTCTTTTGACTGATCTTGACCCGAGAACCAAAACTGAGCCTCAACCCCCCATTCAAGATATGAGACTCGAGACCCGACCTGAATTCTAGGAACTGAGCCTCGACTCAAGGAGGTAATTTCTTGCTATTATTTATTAAAAAAACCAACCTCCGAAGGTCCGTTTGCATTTTGACCCGATCTCAAGATCGACTTGAGCCCCGAAACTCAAGATCCAATCCTAACCTTAACCCAAGACCTGAGCCTCAATCCTGACTTGGGATCCGATCTCAACCGGGACCAAAACTCGAGACCCGAGACCTAATCTTAACTGTGGACCTGAGACTCGACTCTGATCCGAATGAGAAGTGGGCCCAAATAGAGCAGAATGGAATCAACTGATTCATATTCTCCAGGTAATTCAAATTGAACTGTAGTTGATTTATTATTATTCTAATTAATAGTCAAATTTAGTAACTTTGAAATTGATTGGGTGAACATATATTCTAGTCCTTAATTTTGTTTCTTCATGAATTGTCAATCGTCATTTAATATGTTTAAATTCTGTAGTGTTTGTACTAGCTAGGAACATTTAACAACCAACATCCAGTCCATATAGGACAATAATATTATTTTCTTACAAAAAAAATTATGAGCTTTTCAGTTTTTTTTTCATAAAAAATTCCCAAATTTAAAAAAAGCTATTTATTTATTGACAGAACTGGTCAATCAAACACTTATTTTGCAAAAGCTAGGAAAACGGGTTAACTTCTCAATTTCTTAGAAAAATCTCTTGGCGTGCGAATAAAGTTTCATTATAGACAAGAAAGAAGGCATAATATAAGAATATTGTTAATGATACATATAAGATGTTTCGAGGAAAATAATGTGAACTTGGCCCAAACTCATATTAAAAATATTTTTGACTTGTGCTAACAGAACGATTAATATTGTAATCAATGATTTAATGAAACAAGTATGGAGACGTAAGACTCGACTTAATATCTTTGCCAATCTACAATTAAGTTTGTTATAATTATCCAAAACTTCAAAGATGCTTACGTAGCTTTAATGATCTTAAATACTCGATTGATGTGGCTGATACACAATTAATTTTTAAATTAGTTCCTAAGTACATTATATAAAACTTAGTTCAAGGAAGAGATTGTTAGATAGAAGCTATTAAGTTGAAAAAAATTATACATTGGAGTTGGAAAAAAAAATAGAAGCTATTAAGTTGAAAAATATTATATAATGGAGTTGAAAAAAAAATAGAAGCTATTAAGTTGAAAAAAATTATATATTGGAGTTAAAAAAAGAAATAGAAGCTAATAAGTTGAAAAAACATTTGAAAAAAATTGAAAAACTATATATGCTTAATCTAAAGCGTATTCATTTGAATATATTGGAGTTGAATATTATTAATCGATACATATATTAAAGTGGAATAGTCAAAAAAAAAAAATCTTCTATAAGTTAGAAACGTGTTTACATATACTATTTCTTGAAAAAACACTAAATAATTATTTTGTTTTATTAAAGAAGTAAATGTTATCGGTCGATATTTCTTTAAAAATAATACGAAGTAAATGTAAATTAATTTGGTATAGAAAGTAAAGTTTTATATATAGGTACCATAATCCCATAGCTAAATTCATCTTTACGTAGGATTATGACAGTAAAAGAGATATTTAACCCCAAAAAATGTGATATTATCAGTCGATATTTCTTTAAGAATAATACGAAGTAAATGTTAATTAATTTGGTATAGAAAGTAAAGTTTTATATATAGGTACCGTAATCTCATACCTAAATTCATCTTTACTAGGATTATGACAATAAATGAGATAGTCACCCTTAAAAATCGTGTGTATGCTACTAGTCTGCATTGATGCTATCAGCAATTTATAATTAGGCAAAACAATTATTATGGTAGATCTAGAAATCTGATTACAGATTCACATGAATTCAATAATTTTTATTAAGATTTTTTATGGGTGATCAAGTGTATACAGATTCTATCCCTATATAGATATACTAAATTTCTATAAATATTCTCTATTTTTCGTGTATCTCATTTTACAACTATTAACTAGAGAATTTTAGATTTTCAAAAACGTCTCACACTATATATCCTAAATTCGCATCTATATTTTTTTCCCCTCACTTTGTTCAAATAGCATAATTAGATGTGACATGATTAATATTGAATGAAAATAATTCTAGAAGGTGAATGGTACAATATTGTGGCTGTGTGGACTTTGTCGTATCATCGTAAACAAATGGCAATAACCATGAAAGTGGCCATTAAGAAGTAGCTCGATCCACATTAAGGTATCTAGTCAAGACTTTAATTTGCCATTGTGTTCATAGACCTATTAATTAAGTGGACCTGGTAAAAGGTTCCAGAAAATGGCAAATTTTGTTACTCTTTCCGTCTCATTTTAGGTGCGACAATTCAGAGTACGAAGATTAAATTATGTATTTTTTTCTATAAATTTGAATATAGAAATTTCAAAGTCTTTCATAATTAAATTTATGCTTAGAAATAATATAGAAGCACTACTATAAGTTAATTTTAATATAATATAGTATTATTGGTTTTGGATCTCGTCTGTCTTATTTCTTCTTTCAAAAGTCTCACACTATAAATAGCTTAGTTATGGCTTTTTTTAAAACTATCAATATGAGATATTGACACTTCATTTCACACACTCCAATTGCTGGGCACCGGACCGGGTTGTATCGGGATTGTTCTGGTTCGTTTCGTTTACTGTTTTGGTCCATTTCGGTCTGATAGTATTGGGGACGGAATGTGATACATTGAATCGATACTCGAAACGGAATAGTATCATCATTTGGTACCGGTTCATCCCGATTCCGATCTGATTCGATCCGTGAAATTGAATTAGGTTTTTAAATTTTTGTTCTTGTTTTATACTTTTATTATCATTTCTTTTTTGCTTATTTAATTTTTTAAAATTACAAACTTAAGTTATTTAAATTACAAGTTATAAGTTATAACATATAACTTATAAACTTCAAAAGATTCAAATCTTGAAAACTTATAACATAAACTCAAAAACTTAAGAAAAAATGACTTTATTAAACTAAACTTACAAACTTATAAGTAATATTTTAAAAAAAATATCTTTAAAATAAATTTAAGTAAAATTACAAATAAACATTATAAATTTCAAAACTTAAATACTTTGTAAACTATTAAACTTAGAAAAATTAAAAAACATTCATATTTTCGTAATTTAAAATAACTCAAAAAATTATTATTTTTTGAAATAGCTATACGTGCCGTCCCGTTTATCCCATCCCATTCCAATTTCTATCCCGGTATATAGTGAGACGGGACGGAACGAAATTTCTATCCCAATAATTTTGATCCGGTTCAATCCGATACCGATCAACAACCCGGTCAAACCATCTCGATCTAATCCGATACCAATTCATTCCGGTCCCGTGCCCAATATTAACTCCAATAACAACTTCTTCCTTGGTCTAAATTCCACGTGACTTGTTACCATCAATGAGTGAATTTGAAAATTAACCGTGTGTCACATATATCAATCAAATATTTACTGCCCCGAAACTTAGACTTTATTCTTTTGTGCATGTGACTTTTGAAGCTACCGGTAAAAATAACAAATGGGGTCTATTTGTCACGCAGAAATAATAGAAAGATTAAACTTTGATACCAATTAATTAAACTTAACCCAAAGATATTTTTATTAACATAGAGTGATACTTTTATCATTATTTCTGTTTGAAATGCAGTTGATTTTTTTCTGTTAAACATTGGTCGATAATATTTGATATTTTAGATTTGGACACATGGATTGAGAAACTTACTTATTCATAAAAATATCAAGAGGACTTTAGGCTAAAATACCCTTAATTGTGATTTTCTTTAATCTCACTATTAAGGGGATATGAGAATGTCTACATAATTATCAAGGGGATATGAGAATGTCTCCGAGGTAAATTTGAAAAAAAAAAGGAGGAGGAATTAAATACCTTCTTATCTATGTGAAATATTAATTATTTTGGATCGGTGGGAATAGTTAGTTCAATTAAAAAAAAAAACCAAAGTAATTATTATTTTAGAAATTCAAGAGTAAGAAAGTTGACAATAGTTTATAATACTACCATTAATAATATTAATAAGAATGTAAGTATTTAAAGGAAAAAATCAATCTATTTTTACTAAATAGAGATAATTTAATAAAGTATACTTTATAATTTATTTATTTTTTAATAGGAGTGAAAAGAGCCAAAAAGGGGCAAATAAAATAAGAAGGAAATAGTGAGGTTAAAGAGGAAAAGAAATACTAATTTTCTTAATGAACGTGAAAAGAGCTAGAACGACACATAAAATTATAATCACACGTATATGGCCTTCCAACATAGGAACATCGATCCTAGTGGCTTGATTGCAATGTATAAAAAGGGGGAAAATTTGATTATATTGAGTTATGATCCGTTATTTAACCCAACGTGACTCAATCCATGTTTGAAGATTGTAAAGAGGGTGAAGTTCCTCTCTTCTTTCTTTTATGTTCACCTTCATACACAATAGTGTAAAAATTCTTTTCATTGCACTGATCATGAAACTTTAACTAATCAAAATCCTCTAACTGATCGAACAACATACCTAACTTTATAAACCGTATGTCTAAAGTGGATATACGCGCAAAAAAAATTAAAATATGAGTACGGGTTAAATAACAGTGTCAAAACAGACTATCCCGCGATAACCACAAATTTCTTATCTTAGAAGGGGACATAAAACACAATCCACAACAGAGTTTTGGCTTTGATCTCTCAGAAATCAGATTTCCCATTCATTTCCTATCAGTTAATCATGTGGAACCTTCATGACCATCAGTTGGATTTTGTCACCATCCTCCAATAGCGAAGGACAAAACTATCATTGAAGTTATGAGTTCGACAGAATTCAATAGTTTTGTCTCACTCCGTGTATTTGTAACGAAAAAATAGAGAAATAAAGAAATACTTCCTTCTAGTCTCAATAGTAATGTGACAAATTTGTATTCTTCTGTCTATGTCTTGTGACTGACAAGTATACATAATCCTCAGAAATCCAAATTCATAATGCTAACCACACAGTAGATAAATCTGAATATGCTTATGTTTGCTCTTACATCATCACTTTACAATGTATAAATTAAGAAATGTAGAAACCATAGTGTAATAACTTGAAATATAACAAAAATGGCTGTTTCCACAGTGCAGCCACATTTTGTGTTGTTTCCTTTCATGGCACAAGGACATATGATACCTATGATGGACATTGCGCGTCTATTGGCACAGCGCGGAGTTATAATCACAATCCTTACTACACACTTGAATGCCAACAGATTCAAGGATGTCCTTGATCGCGCAATAGAAACAGGACTAAAGATTCAGGTGGTTCATCTCTACTTTCCATGCTTAGAGGCTGGACTACCTGAAGGGTGTGAAAATTTCGACATGCTTCCATCGATGGAATTTGGGGTGAAATTCTTCGATGCTACGAGAAGACTTCAACCCCAAGTGGAAGAAATGTTGCAAGAACTGAAGCCTTCGCCGAGTTGTGTAATATCTGACATGTGTTTCCCATGGACAACTAATGTTGCACACAAATTTAACATGCCTAGGATTGTTTTCCATGGGATGTGTTGCTTCTCTTTGTTGTGCTTACTCAATTTGAGAAATTGGGAGGAGTTTGAAAAGATTGAGTCTGATACAGAGTACTTTCAAGTGCCTGGATTATTCGACAAGATTGAACTAAACAAAGCTCAGCTTGTGAATATTCTTTGGGCAACAGATGAAAATATGAAGGAGATTTTGGATCAAATGAAGAAAGAGGAGGATGAAGCTTATGGGATAGTGGTGAATAGCTTTGAGGATTTGGAAAAAGAATACGTCGAGGGTTTAATGAATGCGAAAAACAAGAAAATTTGGACCATTGGCCCTGTTTCACTCTGCAACAAAGAGAAACAGGACAAAGCTGAAAGAGGTAACAAGGCTGCAATTGATGAACACAAGTGCCTAAAATGGCTTGATTCTAGGGAACAAGACTCTGTACTCTTTGTATGTCTCGGGAGCCTATCGTGTCTTTCCACGTCTCAGATGGTTGAGCTAGGGCTCGGGTTAGAATCTTCTAAACGACCCTTCATTTGGGTCGTTAGACACATGTCAGATGAGTTCAAGAAATGGCTAGTGGAAGAAAATTTTGAGGAAAGAGTTGAAGGACAAGGACTTTTAATCCACGGTTGGGCGCCACAAGTACTAATCTTATCTCATCCTTCAGTTGGTGCATTCTTGACACACTGTGGATGGAATTCGAGCCTGGAAGGTATAACTGCTGGCGTGCCGATGATCACTTGGCCAATGTTTGCTGAGCAGTTTTGCAATGAGAGGCTAATAGTGAATGTAATCAAGACAGGAGTGAAAGCGGGCACAGAGAGTCCAGTGATGTTTGGGGAGGAAGAAAAATTGGGAACACAAGTAAGCAAAGATGATATTAAGAAGGTGATTGAAGAAGTAATGGGTGAAGAAACGGAAGGTGAAATGAGAAGAAAAAGAGCAAAAGAATTAGGAGAAAAGGCAAAGAGGGCTGTGGAGGAAGGGGGTTCCTCTTACCTCAATTTGACACAATTGATTCAAGATGTCACAGATCAAGCAAATCTTTTAAAAGGTTGATTGAGGAGGTAACTATGTATTCCTTATAGTTCAAATCAAGTTTTATACTCCCTCCGTCCCTTTTTAGTTGTCCACTTTAGAAATGGCACACAGATTAAGGCAACAATGATTAGCACAGTGAAGTTACAATTTTACCCTTATGACAACTTTTCACTTCAAAATTACAACCACTTATTTGAATTCAAGTGAAATAAATTGGAGGGAAACAACATACACTTTTACAATTTTCAAGAAGTGTAAATAAGGGTATAATAGGAAAAAATTTGTTGTCCTTTCTTGATTTGTCAAAATGGACAACTAAATAGGGACAACTAAAAAAGGAAATATGGACAAGTAAATAGGGACGGAGGGAGTAGTAATGTTAGAAGTTCAGTTACTATAATAAGACACATAATTTTATTGATATTGTTTTGGTGAGTAAAATTTTGTGACAAGTTTAATGGGCTACCGATGTATTAAGATTTGGATTTTATGTCATACAATATATATATGCTACATCAGCAGAAAATTTCGCGTGAATAACACGTTTACGTGTATGGGAGGGGGGCATTTAAGTTCAATTAGTCAAGTAAAAAGGTGTTTTCAAAAGTGCCAATAACTCAGGGATGAGATTAATAATTCACGTTAAGTTCTTATTTTCTCTTATAAGAATGATACACTTCCTGCCAGAACTTGTAGAATGGGACCATTTTTATTCCTACATCTATCTTGTATAAAACTCAAAATAATATCTTATTTTTGGGTTAAGACTTAAAGTTATTTTTGGGTTTGCACATGGGGCATTAATAGTCCCTTATGTTTGTAATATTGGTGTACTTTTAGCCCTCTCCTACACGTTTGCCTTTTTTTAATATTGATTTTGTTCAATTTTTTATGTATGGAATGCTCAATTGTCTTTTTTTATATATTTAGATGAAATAATAACTTATAGACCAACTTGTTCCGTTAAATAGATAATATTATTACAGTTAAACTATGAACCTACATTTACTTGTTGAACTATATCAATTCATTATTGGCATATGACATCACAGTGGTACAACGATTTCTTTTCTTGCAACATTATATGTCAACAATAAATTGATATAGTTCGACAATCAAAGATACGTTCTTAGTTTAGCTGTAATAATATTTTACTGTACAAAATAAAGGTCTTTTTTCTCACATTCTCTTACATAGAGTTATTATTTCTACTAAATATATATCAAAAAAAATGATTGAACATTCTCTACATCAAATTGTGGACAAAATCAATGCTAAAAAATAAGTAAAAGTTTGTGGGAGGACTATGAGTAATTATTAGTGCTCTTAACCCAAAAATTATGGACTATTTTTGGGCATTTGCTCTATTTAATTACTTTTCCAACAATGATAATCCAATCAGCATCTTCGCAAATCTAAATTCATAATGCCAACCACACATTAAGATAATGCCTACTGTGCTGTTACATTATCACTTTACAAAGCAATAATGAAACCCAGTATAACAACCCTAATTAGTATAACAAAAATATATATCCTCTCATCTTTCTACTAAAAATATGGATGTTCCAACAATGGAGCCACATTTTGTGTTGCTTCCTTTCATGGCACAAGGCCATATGATCCCTATGATTGACATCGCACGATTACTGGCACAACGCGGAGTTATAATCACAATCCTTACTACACGCTTGAACGCTAATAGATTCAAAAATGTCGTTGATCATGCAATTGAAACGGGACTAAAGATTCAGGTGGTTCACCTCTACTTTCCAAGCGTAGAGGCTGGACTACCTGAAGGGTGTGAAAATTTCAACATGCTTCCATCGATGGATTTGGGGCTGAAATTCTACGATGCTACGAGAAGACTTCAACCCCAAGTGGAAGAAATGTTGCAAGAAATGAAACCTTCACCAAGTTGTGTAATATCTGATATGTGTTTCTCATGGACAACTAATGTTGCACACAAATTTAACATCCCTAGGATTGTTTTTCACGGGACGGGTTGCTTCACTTTATTGTGCTTACACAATCTGAGAAATTGGGAGGAGTTAATAAAGATTGAGTCTGATACAGAGTACTTTCAAGTGCCTGGATTATTCGATAAGATTGAACTCAACAAAAAACAGATCGCAAATGTTCTCAATCCAAGAGATGTAGATTGGAAAGAAATCGCTGATCAAATGAAGAAAGCGGAGGAGGAAGCTTATGGGATAGTGGTGAATAGCTTTGAGGATTTGGAAAAAGAATACGTCAAGGGTTTAATGAATGCAAAAAACACGAAAGTTTGGACCATTGGCCCTGTTGCACTTTGTAACAAAGAGAAACAGGACAAAGCTGAAAGAGGGAACAAGGCTTCAATTGATGAACACAGGTGCCTAAACTGGCTTGATTCTTGGGAACAAGACTCTGTGCTCTTTGTCTGTCTCGGGAGCCTATCGTGTCTTTCCACGTCTCAGATGGTAGAGCTAGGGCTCGGGTTAGAATCATCGAAACGACCCTTCATTTGGGTTGTTAGACACATGTCAGATGAGTTCAAAAATTGGCTAGTTGAAGAAGATTTTGAGGAAAGAGTTAAAGGACAAGGACTTTTAATCCACGGTTGGGCGCCACAAGTACTAATCTTATCACACCCTTCAATAGGTGCGTTCTTGACTCATTGTGGATGGAATTCGAGCCTGGAAGGTATAACTGCTGGCGTGGCGATGATCACTTGGCCAATGTTTGCTGAGCAGTTCATTAATGAGAGGCTAATAGTAAATGTAATCAAGACAGGAGTGAAAGCGGGCACGGAGAATCCAGTGATGTTTGGAGAAGAAGAAAAATTGGGTACACAAGTAAGCAAAGATGATATTAAGAAGGCGATTGAAGAAGTAATGGGTGAAGAAATGGAAGGTGAAATGAGAACAAAAAGAGCAAAAGAATTAGGAGAAAAGGCAAAGAGGGCTGTGGAGGAAGGGGGTTCCTCTTACCTCAACTTGACACAATTGATTCAAGATGTCACTGAGCAAGCAAATTTTTTAAAAGGTTGATTTAGGAGATCACTATGTATTCCTTATATAGTTCAAATCAAGTGTAATAGCAATGCTATATCGGGTAAAGTTCAGTTACTTTAATATAACCATGAAATTGGTATTATTATATATAAATAAGGTTATCAATGTATTAAGACTTTATGAGCAAATTTTCATGATTCACATTGTCCTTGAATTTAAAGGCTGCTTCTTTTTCTGTTTGATCTATGATATCATCCAAATCATGGGTTTCTATTTGATCTTGTTTGTGCATTTTCTTCATGTTTTTTCTCTTGGTACATATAAAACATACACCGAATAGCTAGATAGCCCTTTAAACTTGGCATAATTTATAAGATTGTTGCTCAAAGTTAGTCAATGACCAAATAAGCACTTAAATTTGACAGAAGTGTATCTAATAAACATACGCATGCATACATGGGAACTTTCTAGCGCGAATGATGTATTGCATAGACCAACTATTGAATCACACATGTAATTTCAAACTTATTCGTCTATTTATGAATAAAAAACCTAATTGAATAAATTAAAAATTTATACTAAATCGTCATAATTCTTATTCAATAGTAAAACATATATTATACAATTAAAAAACATAGTGACATCTGCCATCTTTTAAAATCCTAAATCCGCCTCTGTATGTAATCTTCCACCTCATCAGGAAAAGCATGTTCGAGATCCTCCAATAGATGATCTCTTAAATCCTTGAATGTGTCTACTTTCCCTTTAGTAATTTGATTCTTGGCAATACAATTGTTCAACAGATCCCTAGTAAATTCATCTGGATTCTTTCCATTATCAATTAAGTTGAGAACTTCCATTGGCACTTTAATACTATGACAATTTTCTCCTAATTTGGCCATATTATCAAACTCAAACACAAGATTATTCAGATGAGAAGCAACGTCAACGTCAACGTCGAAAGAAGAAAGCTGATGAAGAATTTCTAAGGTTTTGTCGATTGAATATATGACTTGATTCAGATTTTGTTTTGATGAGTCCATTGTTTATGTTTGGAATAGACAAAACAAAATTTTAGAGGCAAATATATAGAGGTGAGAGATGGGTTTAAATAAGGAAACTTTGGTGATTTGGCCGTGTTTTGTTAGGAATATTAGAGAAATCCCAATCCATAAAGGAAACGGAAAAGGTACATAAGGTTTTAAGAAAAAATCTTAATTTTACTTACCATAACAATATTAAAATATTATTTTTTTCATAACTGAACTTTATATACAATAAAAAAAATATAGAAAAGGGCTTAAAGTATTTTAAAATTATGTAAAACTGAAAGATAATGCATTCAGTTAAGAATATATATTTTTCAAATAAATATATTGTTTTTTGGACACATTTTTTTTAATAATGATTTTTTTTGAAGTGTGGAAAATACTTGTCTACTTCACTTTGTAAAAGATTAAGAAATAAGAATATTTACTATTTTATTAGCATTATGTAAATGAAAATTAATAATGAGTTACCATGATCTTATATATATGACCTATATTATTGGTGAAAAAGGTATATATAGGGTTATTCTATTTTAATTGTTAAAATGAGATTGAGAATTATTTTTTTTATTACTTATTTATTAATTAAATGATTTAAAAAGAAAAGAAGCAAGAATTGAGTATTGCATATACCAATGGCAATTATTGCATGAACGTGTAATTTCAAACATTTGTCAATTACTCAAAGATTTATACTAATCATCATCCGTAAAACATATATTACACAATTAAAAAAAATGACATATTCAAAAACTGCCTGTAATCTTCCACTTCCTCAGGAAAAGCTTGTTCGAGATCCTCTTCCTCTCTTAAACCCCCTTGAATATATCTACTTTCCCTTTAGTAATTTGATTTTTGGCAATACAATTGATTCATCTGGATTCTTTCCGTCATCAATTAAGTTGAGAACTTCCATTGGCACTTTAATATTATGGCATTTTTCTCCCAATTTTGCCATATTATCAAGCTCAAACACNCAGTAGAGTTTTAGAAGTCTTCATTTATTTTGTTAAATGTTTTAAAGACTAAAGTTGCCTTTTTATGGCGAGTTGTATATATTTTATTATACATAGTTTTCTTTGGACTTAAAGTTTGTATTTAAGTTTTATGAACTTTTATTTCAATTTTTAAGCTTTGTATGCTTGAATCAGTTTTCCGCTTGTAGTTAGCCAGGATGAGGGTTTGCTTGAGGACCATCAATGGTCTTCGAGTGCCGGCCACGTCCAGGGTGTAGGCTCGGGTCGTGACATTTTTCTCCCAATTTTGCCATATTATCAAGCTCAAACACAATTATTTTGTTGGAACTAGGAGAGTTAAAATCCTAATCCTTAAAGGAAATGCGAAAAAGGCTTGCTTAATTTTACTCAAAATATTTATGTCGTTACTTATATATATTATTTTTGAGATGCATTCTTTTTCTAATCAGAAAATACTTGTCTACTTAAATTTGGAAAAGATTAAGAAATAGGAATATTTTCTATTTTATTAAGAGTATTTTTATCGTTACGGAAAATAAAATTAATAATGAGTGACTATAATCTTATATATATGACCTGTATCATCAATTTAAAAGCTACACAGAGTTATTCTATTATAATTGTTGAAGTGAGATTTAGAAGAAATAAAATATATTTTCTACTTATTTATTAATTAAAGTAATTTTTAAAAGAAAATAAACAAGGATTGTGGTTCTAACAATGATATACTATAAATTATTAATATAAGAACATTTTTGTTTCATTAAGTAACATTTAACACTAAGGGGTCGTTTGATAGTTGGATAGACTTATACAGGTATTAAAAACCTTCCTTTACAATTATATCTTTGTCCTTCTTTAGCTCTGTATTTTTCCTTTGTTCATTTTTATTTAGACAACAATTTTGAAAGTCAATGTCTGGATTTGAGAGTCCTACTACGACTAAAGATGAAATTTATTGAACAATTGTCGATATTCTTTCATCTCAGTTTCTTAGGCAGTTTTTTAGGAAGAAATAAAAATACTAGTCAGAATCTACTAATCAACCTTTTCCTATCAAATGAGGACGTTAAAAAAATGACAAACTACATAAATTTCACTAGTTTAGGTCTTAATTACTAAGATTTTCAATAGATTAAAATATTACTTTCTCTACCATATTTCGTGCTTAGGATATATGAATCTGAATCCGCAAGATATATATATCTGTCAAATTTTAAAATTGAGATACATATTTTATTTATTTTAATTAATTGGTTGTAACATATTTCCTTAATTAGAAGAGTAATGAGAATTTTCAAAATACACGGATAATTAATTCTGAAAATTTAAATTAATTAAATTCCTTAATATAAGGCAGAAATCAAGGAATGTATCTATGTTTAATTAATTTCATTTTATTATTTTTTGAAATAATAAATTCATTAATATTATTAATAACAGACAAAAAAACATGTATATCTTGGTCATGTAATTTGATTAATTTCATTTTATTACTCTTAAAATAATAAATTCATTAATTTGATATATCTACTATCAATATATAATGTATCCAACAAACTAAACATTTAGATACATGAATATCATACAAGTACATTCATATGTATCATAAAAGTATCTAGTATTAATTTCATGTATCTATTTATATGATCTAATATTAATTTCATGTATCTATTTATATGATTTAATATTATTTCATGTATATTTTATATGTATAATTTGATGTATCAAGTATCAATTTCATACGTTATATCAAAAAATATGTATCCCTTAATTGTTTAGACTTGGTTCATTGTTAGAATGTTTTGGTACATTGACTTTCAAGTTCTAGGTTGTTCTTCTGCATTGTTAGTTATTATTGTTAGACTTTTGCTAGAGTTTATGGGAACTCTACTTTTATTTCGTGTTTGATTTAAATGTCTTAGTTTTTAGATTATTTGCTTGGTTTGGGTTGTAGTAGTGGTTCTTCCACCGAAGTGTTAGTGTGGGTGCCAATCACGATGTTCTGGGTCATGACATTAAGAGCATGTTGAACATTACTGTTAAAACTGCTTATTTTAGAAGCACTTTTCTAAAGTAGCTTTTCAAACAATGTTTTTGAAAAAAAGTAATTTGTGTATGATTAATTCATTTGAAAAGTGCTTTTGATAAGCATATTTTGTTTGTCTATTTTTTTTAAAAATACTGTTGAGAGTCAAATTACAAAAAAATGACAAGTATCAATTTACTTTTAATATTAAAATGGTCGTAAATATATCTTATCAAATTTCAATTTTAATTTTATTTTATTAAATTGAAATGTACAGATTTAAATTTTCAATCAATATTATACATAGATGAATAAAAAATAAATTAAATATTGATATACTATTAATATGATGATTTAAATATAAGGGATATATTGGTAAATATGTATATGACAGAAATATTTTGATTTTAAAATAAATGATTTTCTTCTTATTCTTTGCTTTTTGTAAGAAGCAGAAATCTTAAGCTTCTTTCTAATAGCGGAAAAAGTGCTTCTACTTCCGCTTAAAAGTAGTTTTACTGATTAGCCAAACACCTATGTAGTATTATTAGTACTTACTATCATAGTTACCACGTTGAATAGTTTGAGATAATCAAGATCGTGTTGATATTTATTTAGTTATCATAAACAATGGTGCGCACATGAGTTTTTATAAGGGGTGTCACCTTTTAAATGAAAAATAATAAATAAAATAATGTGACATCATTTTTTTTTTAAAAAAAAGAATAAAATACAAATCACGCTCACTAATATACCTTTTCTAAAAAGAAATATTTTAAAAATTATAAAAAAAAAATCATGAGTTTTTTTTAAAATGAATTCAAAATACTTTTAAAATTAATAATATTAAATGTTTCACAATTTGTTCTTAATTAATTTCATTGGTGAGAAAGAATGTGAAAGAGAGAAAAGAAAACAAGCCTATAAGAAGGGTGAATGGAGAACTTCAAATGTATAATAAAATGACAAGTTCTAGATTCAAACACACAACCTTGCCCTTAGCATTAAGGCACCTGACCACCTAAGTTTGCCAGTTGGGTATACATTTGTTTGAAGAAATATCACTATATTTAATATATTCGCTATTTCTCCTTTTGCCATTAATTATATACTAGTCTTTGGGAACGTGCTTTGCACGTTTGTCCCATATTATTATTATTATAAAACTTCTTTATATTGTAAAATTTGAATTATAAAATAGAAATTGTTGAAATTTGAAATATTAATTCACTTTCCATGTTTTCAGATAGGAACACCTAATAGTTTAAATGTGAACAAAAGCAAGGTTGGTTATGTTTTCAAATGCTTCACATATTAAAACTTATGTCATGACTTTCAGAAATTGGGAATTCCTTCTCTTATAGTCGTATGCATAACAAGAAGTTGTTGTCGAATGAAAGTAGTATTTTGTAAATGTTAAACAAAATATTGATCAACATATGTCTTCTTTAATATGGCTAGAATATCCTTGTCAATTTTATAGTATACACCTAGTAAAAAAGTAGTAATTATATTATGACGAAGATACTTAATTATTATTGACATCAAAAAAATTGAATCAATATATATTAATTATAATTGCACCTACATGTATCCTTTCTCTGATTCAAGATTAGGATTTCTTTAACATAAGAATATTATTTGTATGGTTGAAATATAATAAGAATCAATCTCTATTCAAGAACATTTTCTTTCATATGAAAATTTGACATAAGAGTATTACTTGTATTGTTTAATTAGTATAATTGCATTACAAAATATAATAAGAATAGATCCTTATTAAAGAACAAGGGACTTGATATAAAAAGTTAAAATATGTAAAAGATGTTAAAAAGTATAAGATCTAAATATCCTGAAAATTATACATACAATTTCTCAAATCTCAAAAATCTTATTTCTATATCACGTTTCCTACAAACTATATTTTATGTATGTGAAATAATAAAATTGATAAAAAGAGAGTTGTAAATAGCATATCCATTATGTACCTGATGATGAGAAGTGAAGAGCGCACAATTACCAAATAAAATTTGAAATGTAGAGAAATAAATAAAAATTAGTTAGCAAACTCAAGGAAATCTTCATCTATTAAATATATATTGTTGAGAACTAAAATGAGCATAAGAGGAATAAAGTAGTTACCAATCAACAATATATATTTATATATTCAAACTTTTATGGCATATAGCTGCTAATCTATATATTATATAAAGCTTAAAGATGAAAGATCAATGTGACTTGAGTTGTAGAAAATCACTGCACATGCACTATATAGAACTCCAATTCTATTTGACAAGGAACATGAAAAGTTCACATAACTTTTGGAAGCTCAAGGGAAAATTAGTAAATGTGAGATATGAAATAGTAGGATTGTAAATTGAGTTCAAATAATCTGTNTTCTAAAAAGAAATATTTTAAAAATTTATTTTAAAAAAATCATGAGTTTTTTTAAAATGAATTCAAAATACTTTTAAAATTAATAATATTAAATGTTTCATAATTTGTTCTTAATTAATTTCATTAGTGAGAAAGAATGTGAAAGAGAGGAAAAAAAAAAACAAGCCTATAAGAAGGGTGAATGGAGAACTTCAAATGTATAATAAAATGACAAGTTCTAGATTCAAACACACAACCTTGCCCTTCGCATTAAGGCACCTGACCACCTAAGTTTGCCAGTTGGGTATACATTTGTTTTAAGAAATGTCACTATATTTAATATATTCGCTATTTCTCCTTTTGCCATTAATTATATATGTATATTTAGTAATTTTTTGGAAGTGTCACGTGACACCCTTTGGACCTACGTAGATCCGTCCCTGATCACAAAGATGACTGCTCCTAGTGCTTATTGAAGAAGTTTACTCACCATAACAGTATCAACAAAATTATTTGTCATGCACTAAAGTAATTGAACTTACTCAAATATAACATTATTGTTAAGGCTTGATTTGAACTATATGGCATACATTAATTGCAACATATCCTAAATCAACCTCTTGTAATTCTACATAGATTTTAAAAAATTTGCTTGCTCTATCACATCTTGAATCAATTGTGTCAAGTTGAAATGAGATGAACCCTCTTCCTCCATAGCCCTCTTTGCCTTTTCTCCTAATTCTTTAGCTCTTTTTCTTCTCATTTCACCTTCCATTTCTTCACCCATCACTTCTTCAATCACCTTTTTAATATCATCTTTGCTTACTTGTGTTCCCAATTTTTCTTCTTCTCCAAACATCACTTGCCTCTCTATGCCTGATCTCACTCCTGTCTTGAGTACATTCACTATTAATCTCTCATTGCAAAACTGCTCAGCAAACATTGGCCAAGTGATCATCGCCACACCAGCAGTTATACCTTCCAGGCTCGAATTCCATCCACAGTGAGTCAAGAACGCACCTATTGAAGGATGAGATAAGATTAGTACTTGTGGCGCCCAACCGTGGATTAAAAGTCCTTGTCCTTTAACCCTTTCCTCAAAATCCTCTTCCACTAGCCAGTTTTTGAACTCATCTGACATGTGTCTAACAACCCAAATAAAGGGTCGTTTCGATGATTCTAACCCGAGCCCTAGCTCTACCATCTGAGACGTGGAAAGACGCGATAGGCTCCCAAGACAGACAAAGAGTACAGAGTTTAGTTCCCATGAATCAAGCCAGTTTAGGCACTTGTGTTCATCTATTGAAGCCTTGTTCCCTCTTTCAGCTTTGTCCTGTTTCTCTTTGTTACAGAGTGAAACAGGGCCAATGGTCCAAATTTTCTTGTATTTCACATTCATTAAACCCTCGACGTATTCTTTTTCCAAATCCTCNAACACTTAAAATAGGACATACCACATCATTCTTAATTTATTACTCACCCTCTTTGTCTTTCCACGAAGATACAAGTTAATTTAGACGTTTTGAAAAGTCGGGGTGTTACAGGTTAGCTCCGGAAGGTCATTTTTCGTCTTATAGGATGGTTGATTTGGATTTTGAGGTTTTCATATTCAATTTGTACCGTTAGGCGTTTTAACTTTTAACTTTTGGCCAAAATTTGACTTTGCTTAACATTTTTTTTAAACGTGCTCTGATGAGAATTCCGCCAGCGCGATTAGCTTTGGAAGGTCATTTTTAAATCTAATAGTATGGTTACGTTGGTTCAGGTTTTGATGCTTCCATTTTCAGTTTGTGCTGTTAGACGTTTTAACTTTTAAATTTTGGCCAAAATTTAGATTTGGTCAATATTTTTGGTAAACGTGCTCAAATTAAAAAAATTTATATAATGATGTGTCATATTGAGATTAATTTAACTTGTTGTCATAGATTTTGCATTGTTTCATTCAAATATGATTTATAAAATTGATATTAATATTTTTTTATTTATATTCGTGCTCTTAGATTTTTAAATGCAATAAATTAATAATATTTTACTATTGGATAGTCATTCAATTAATAATATTTTGAACATATTGTCAATCAATTGCTAACCTAACATTGAGCTTGAATGATATATTACCAACAAACTAACGACTAATTAGTAAATTTATTAGAAAAACAAATAATCATACTAACATATTTAAAATTTATTACCAACAAGGGTTGTGGTGGAGTGGTAAGTACTCCTACATCCTTAACCAAGAGGTCTCAGGTTCGATTCCCCTGGATACGGAGTCGCCTTGAATGATATATTACCAACAAACTAACAGTCAATTAGTAGATTTATTAGAAAAACAAATAATCATACTAACGTATTTAAAATTTATTACTAATAAGGGTTGTGGTGGAGTGGTAAGTACTGCATCATCCTTAACCTAGAGGTCTTAGGTTCGATTCCCCTCGGGTCGCCTTTGTTAGGGAGCGCTTTACTCCCCAATGTGGGACTTCCCGGCGTGAATCCGGATTTAGTCGGGCTCTGGGGTGGGGTACCGGACACCGGATGGAAAACCAAAAGAAATAAAAGTATTTAAAATTTATTGGTAAATTACCAACAAAAATTTACTATAATAACGTATTACCAACAGAATCGAATAATGAAGAAAAAAATTTACTAACTCCTTTTCAATTCGTTAGTAACGATATACTTACCAAAAATTAGTTGGTGAATTTACCAATGGAAATTTCAGGGCCATGTTTCAAAATTTCGTAACAACATCTTTGGGTGTTGACCAACTGATTTTTGGTTGGTAAATCGGTTGGTAAGTTTACCAACAAATTAAAATCGGTTGGTAATATTTACCGACGAGCCTTTTAGCAACAAATTAGTATAAGTTGGCATTTGGTTGGTAACTCAATTTGCCAACCAATTTGATCAATTTACCAACGAATTTTTTTGTTGGTAATTGGGGTTCCTTTTGTAGTGTATATAATTTTAAGGTTGTGAGTGCTTTGAAAGTGGCGGAATAAAAAATATAAAAGATATGTTAATAATGAGATTCAAATCCGGCTCAACAACACTGAAAGAACCTTAAGCATCCACCCAAGAGCGAATATTAATAGATCAATCAGATCATTTGTTCACTGGGTGCTCTCTGTTAATTTTATACAAATATCTCTTAATTTATACATAGATATATATATATATGGGGGGCTCAAACATCCGACGGACTTTATGTGGGTCCGCTGCTGCATGGATGATGTTGAATGATCGCACGTTAATGGTCATCTCCAAATTAAAGGATAATTAGAGGTTTAAAAATGAAAATTTTCAAACTTTTTAGATGCAAATTATTATTTAAACTTGGGAAAAGGATCTGATATACCCCTCAACTTTGTTATTTAGAGCTGATATACCCTCGTTATGAAAGTAGCTCATATATACTATATACAAATGACTCACATATACCCTTTTCCTCTAACGAAAATGAAAAAAAATAATTTTAGTTTAATTTTTTACTATTATTTAAAATATATATATATAATCGCATATGAGTATATTTAATCCTCCTCAAACATATATTTTTTTTTGTTTCAATGACTAATTTAGATTTATTATTTTGGGTTTGGTTTGGTTTGGTTTTATATTTTTAAAAATCGATAGTATTTGGGTTGGTTATGATTTTGTTCGAAAAAACCAAAGAAATAATTTTATTGTTATACATACATAATATGTTATTTTTATAAACATTTTAAAATATCTTATATCCGTTTTCATCAAAATTTATTTATATTTACTTATGAAAGCAAAAATGTTCAAAGTGAGAACATTTATTTTATTGACTTCATGTATATGAGTGTCTATGACAATTCTTTGTGGATTGAAAATGTAATTGTCTCTTCCTTCTAGGCCAAAATAAAGAATTTTGAAGCTTTATCCGTAGTAAATTCAATAATTGAAAGTTATGTAATGTGAGTTATTCTAACCATTCTTCGTTTTGAATGGATTGTTGTCACATTTTTCACTCTTTGAATGAATTGTTTCTTTTATTTTTGTATATGATTAATAACCGAACCAAACTGAACCAAAATCAATAACAACCAAATCGATAAATATATATTATATTTGGTTTGGTTTGATAATTTAAAATCGATTATATTGGTTTGGTTTTGGTTTTGACCAATAACCGATCCAAATCAACCCGTGAACATCCCTAGCTTTAATGATACCAATACAATATATGATATTGATTTAGTATCATTTAAGCGCAGATTATCAGTCTTATTGAATTGGGGTATGGAGTGTAATTAGTTATGAGCGAATGAGTATTTCGAAAATTACTTCGAATTTGAATATGAACTTATAATTATTTTGGGNGTAAAAATTAGGTAAATGACATAGTATAAGAAAGAAATTACTTCCTTTCCCTACTCTTTCATTAATTACCAAAAATCTCTTTTTTTAGTGTTTTTCGGATACATAATATAGCAGTGTGGATACTTAATATAGCAGTGCGGATACTTTAATTAATAACGGGCAGATACTTAAATTATTAAGTTGTTAGCAGTACGGATACTTAATTAACGGGCGGATGCATAATATAGCAGCGCAGATACTTTAATTAATAACAGGCGGATACTTAAACTAATAAAGTATCCGGTTAAGTTGAATTGAGGGAAAATAAGGGATTTTTGTATTTTAGTAAAAGAGTAGGGAAATATTGAGAATATGTAAAGAAGTGTTATGTATTTAAGTAATTTTTCCTAATTATTTTGAGTTTTAGGGCCCATTTATGTAGTTTTTCCGAATTTTTTCAAGAAAATTGAAGGAAAAGCCCAAATCCATTAACTGGTTGAGCCCAACAATATGCCTCTTTTGTAGTCTCTCCCTGTTCCCAAATTTTGCCAAGTCTCTGCAATTTCCTCCATTATCATCAGGGTTTAAGAGCTTCACAATCACCATGAACACCTTAAACCCTCTTCCTCTTTCTGCAAAATCAAACAATTTTCAGTACCAATTCATTCCTTCAGTGTTAACTCAACAACCCCTCAATTCTTTTTCCTTCAAAACTCCATTTCCATTATCCATTAAACTCTCTAAAACCCCCAATTCTAAACCCTTCAAATCTTTAATTCCACTCTCTTTTCTCAAACCCACATTGATTTCCACCATTACTGCCACTGCCCTTTTCTTTACAGGGTTTTATTTCAACCCCAAACAAGCTATTTGTTGTCCTGTTTCGCCGGTGCCAACCGTGGGCACGAATGTGAAAGAAGAAGTTTTAGAACAGGAGGAAACTGAAAAGGCGCCAGAAAATGTTGAAATATTGAGAAATTTGTTGGAAAATCGTGTTAAGAATAGAGAATTAGACGATGCTCTTAGCATTATAAACCAGTTGATTGAGCTGGAGCCTGATGAGATCGAATGGCGTTTCTTGAAATCTCATTTGTATGTTCATAATGGGGAGATTGAATTAGCTAAATTGGGTTTTAGAGATGTTATATTAAAGGATCCTTATTACGTAGAGGCGTATCGTGGGCTGGTTGTGGCAGCATCGGAAGATGAGTCCATGGAGGAAATGAAGAAAATTGAGAAACAGGTTATGGAGGGGATTAACATGTGTGAGAAGGAGGAGAAAGAGAGTGAGTTGAGGGATTTAAGGCTTATTCTTGCACAAATATGGGTTATTGGAGGTAAATATGATGAAGCATTGAAGGTTTATCAAGAGTTAGTGGATGAGGTGCCAGGGGATTTTAGGCCTTACTTGTGTCAAGGCATGATATATACCGCGTTGAAGAAGAACGACGAGGCTGAGAAGTATTTCGAGAAGTATCGAGGACTGGTACCTCAAGATCATACTAATGCTAGATTTGAGTTTATGATGGCGACTTGATAGCAACAAAGGTTTTTGCAAAGAAGGCGGAGGATGTGATCATTGGTTTTCCATGGAAGCTGAGATTCTATGATTGAGGTATGGTAGAAATTGAGTTGCATTGTATTGTTGTAGATTAATTATATTGTGCTTATTAGATGCTTAGATATATTTTTCTCTCTGGTTTGAGAAGGTAGATGTTTTTACATAGAGTTGTAGCACTTAGGTTTAAACTCAGACGCCAAGATGAGTTTTTTATGTAATTTAGTGGAATGGAGCTCGAAGCTATTTAACTTCAGATTAGATGGTATTTTGAATGAAATGATGAACTATATAAGATAAATTCAATCAAGAATGCAAACAAAATTACTCTTTGTGATACTATCTTGTGTAATGCAATCATTCCTGCGCAATATGCTGTGAGTCTTATATGTTGTGAGCTCTGACTTCTGATGCCGAAGACACAAAGATTACATGGGAATGGTTTGCTGCTACCGACATGTGGGAGTAATTAGGAATACTTTGATCATTTAAACAAGTCTAACCTTTGGAGCTCACTTGAGTTATGTTATTCATACCATACTACACTTGCAACCAAGAACTAAGAGGGAAATCTGAGTTCATTGGAGATTAAATGGCACCAGTTCGTAAACAATGTTAAACACCATTCGTTCTGAAATTATCCTAAATACATAGTGATCATTCAGACTAAATTGAATTAAACTCAAATAGACCAATTAAACCTGTGTTGTTTTGCAAAATGAATCCTAGAATCTGTCTTTTAAAAGAAAAAAAGTATGAGTGTTTGTTATGTAGTTGTTCTGTTTCTCAATTTTAGTTTTATTAGTTTGAAGATGTATTTAGAGGTAGGTAGGGAGGTCTTGACTAGATCCCTCTATAATTATGTTGAAGATTTGCAGGATTACAAGTTTAGTGAACATAATATGAGCATCAGGATTTCATCCTCTCTTTTTTCGAGCATCAGGATAGATCATTTCATGTTCCCTATAGTTACTTATCTGGTCTTTGGAACGATGTTGCTCGGATCCTCCAAAACATGCCTCTGCACTCGTGTCGTATCCACCATAAATGAAGAAATTTTGGAGGATTCGATGCACACCTGACAATGATTTTTAAGGATCTGATAAACGTAACTTTGGAATATATGTTAGAAGTTCATTAGTCAATATTATGTTGATCTTCGCCTACATGTAATTTTCTGTGCATAGCCCACGGGTAATACTTTTGGTTTTAGGCCAGTTAATGTGACATCATGAACTTTGTGTAGATCACAATTGAGTTCAATGATGCTCTTTTCTCTTCATGCCTTGAAGTTTGTTGTTTAGATTGAATCTAGTTATGTAACCCTTATAAATCTAGCTTGCTGCAGCTGCTTCTTCTTGCTTCAGTTTGATTAGGAAAATTCCTAATGTACATTTAGTGCAACAACAACAACAACAACACACACCCAATGTAATTCCACACGTGGGGTCTAGGGAGGGTAAAATGTACACATTCCTTAATCCACCTTTTTTTGAGAAGGTAGAGAGGCCGTCTCCAAAAGACCCTCAGTTGAACAAAAAGTGAAAATGTACCTGTAGTACATATAACAAAATCTAAGCATTCTCAATGAATCGGAAATTCTCTTGATTCAAGTGTCACATAAGACCCTTTATATGAAGTTGTATGACAACAAAATATGCATCCTTTCCATCACAAAAATTTCAATACACAGAGTTACAGGGTATAGTTTAAATCTTTCTACATATTTCTAATTAACAGTAGCAATGGCTACACTGTCATCGACTAGTCTTGACGTTACTCACATACCTAAAAAGCGGATTTTTCCCCAGTTTATGAGATCCAAACTTAGTTTGATCCAGTTGAGATGGAGTCCACATATGTTGAAATTGATGCAGATACAAATATGGGCACTAAGACGAATGTTAAAGAGTAAATGTTGCAGGACCTGTGGATTCATCAAATTTGAACCTATTGAGAATAGTTTGGATATTTGATTCAATATGTCTGGCTTAGTTGACACAAAGAGAGGCAGATTCATCCCTCTTTTCCTTTCCTGGCAGCTGAAGATACATTTTTCTGCCTTATTTGTATGAAGAAATTTTGGAACAACGATGAATTTACGGTAAAAATATATCCATACTCAATGTTTGTTCCACGAAAATGAATGCAAGACACTTGCACTTTGCGCGTCTTGCATATTAACTTTGGTTATGTGAAATATATATATATTCACTTGCATTTGTGACATGATTAAATATGCTAAGGTTTGGGGTAGATATCGGGTACAGGTAAATAAAAATAAAGTCGACGAGTTTAGCTTGTGGAACCATGTCTAGACCCAGGAAACTTCACCCAATGACCTTGAAAATGAGTGATCTTGAATTTTTGACCCCTCGCTTGCCTCATAGGCAAAACTTCAAGGTTAAAAGTCGCAACTTGAAGTTTTGCTTTTGGAGCAAGCGTGATCAAAATTCAAGACCATCCATCTCTAAGATCATTCTTGTAAATTACCCAGTAAATTTCATGCTTAAATAGGCAGCAAAACTTTTCCATGAAAATTGAGAAGTTCACAAATACCAGAAAGTGAAATCCATCAGGAAGATGATAAACCAATCCCAGACTAAAATTCCATTTCTCTAAAGTCTTACTAAACCACCAAAAAAAAAAGTTGATTTACATTAGTTGAATTGTTGTTGTAGTTGGAGCAACATTTTCTATCTTTTCATGAGATAACACCATCTGCTTGTCATTATTCAACTCAGAATTACTCAAATTAACTTTGGCTGTAGGGACAGAAGATGCCAGTGTTGGTGTCCATAACTGTGCATTTTTCACCTTGGAAATGCTTGCAAGAACTCCTAATGGTGTCACATCCCCAGTTACTGTCACCTTCTTAGCAGCAAAATCTATGTTGAAAGATTTCACACCTGACTCATACCCAATCAAAAGTTTACGATTTATCAACGAGTTTAAGTTATATATATGTATCGATAGTACAAGGTAATTAGAAGAAAATTTCTACGATAAGCATCAAGCGATAACATAAAAATAGTACAATTTTGGGTTAAATTTAACTTCAACAGTCATATATAACCAAAGTGGAGTAGTAAGTACTCCTTGATCCATAACAAGAGGTCTCAGGTTCGAGTTCCTAAGTCGTCTTTGTTAGAAAGCGCTTTACCCCCTAATGTGGATTTCCTGATGCGAATTCAGATTTAATCGGGTTCTAATGTGGGTATCGGACACCAAACACCAGGTGCGAAACCAAGAAAAAAACATGGTCATATGTGCAATGAGCTTTACCTAAAGTCATGACGACTTTAAAACAAGGTCTTACATGATGTAAACACTACATGCTAACTAAGCCTATGGCACACCATCGATTCCAATGTGGGTATCGGACACCAAACACCGGGTGCGAAACCAAGACAAAAACATGGTCATATATGCAACGAGCTTTACCTAAAGTCATGAGGACTTTTAAACAAGGTCTTACATGATATAAACACTACATGCTAACTAAGCCTATGGCACACCATCGATTCCAATATGGGTATCGGACACCAAACACCGGTGGCGGATCTATGCAGAGGTTTTGGGGTGCCACGCCACCCCCGAACTTCGACGGAAACTCTATATATACATAGATATATATATATAATATTTATATATATATATATAAAGCGTGCCACCCACAGAACAAAATTGTCTTGTGGTGCCATGGTAGAAGGGCAACTTTAGAAGGCTGATGTTGCGGGTTTGAATCCCATTTGTACCTATTTTTTTGAGAAATTTGATGCAGACATTTTTTAAGAAAAAAAAAAGGCTCCAAGCACTGGCACAATTTTCATTTTTATTTTTTATAATTGTTATTGATTTAAATTAAATTAATTACATTATTACTCCTTTGACTTTTCTTTTATTTGATTAAATACTCAATAAAAGTGTAATATCTTATTATTTACATTTTATTGATTGATTTATGATATATATCGAAAAGACAAATAATTTAATTAAATATAAAATTAATTTAATCGATAAGTCTATTTAGCACCCACGGACTCTAAATCCTGAATCCGCCACTGCCAAACACCGGGTGCGAAACCAAGAAAAAAACATGGTCATATATGCAATGAGCTTTACCTAAAGTCATGAGGACTCTTAAACAAGGTCTTACATGATATAAACATTATATGCTAACTAAGCCTCTAGCACACTATCAATGAATTTTAACTTGTTATAGCAGGTAAATTATCTTTTTATGAATATAACTTAAAAAGGGATAGTCTGATGCATGAATCATTCCGTGTTTAGCAAAGTTCTGGGAAGGACCGCATAAGAAACTTACCTTGACACAAACATCAGTATCAACTGATTCCACGGCTTGAACCCGTGACAAGTCATTGAGAAAATTTCAAAGAGGGCATTATGAATGGTCCCCTAAGAAGAAGAGAGAGCCATACATACCTTGCATTCTAGAGATGTGTTTTCTCATCTTCCTTTCACATCCTCTGCAGTGAAGTGAAACTCTAAGAACAACCACCTGCAACAAAATATTCATTACTCTGTCATTTCATATATGGACCACTTTTTTTTCTACAACTAATATATCCTTCTACTTTATTATTATTCATATATTCTAACAGACAAAAGATGATGTTTAACCTGTAAAGTATCTTTTTTTCTTCACTATATTATAACAAGAATGTTTTTTTCTCTCTTTCTGAAAAAAGAAATTAAAACAAAACACTTTATTACATTAGAGTTGAAGTTTTTTGCTACTTCATAAATATCAGTACAAATCCTTTCAATTACTCTCTCTTGTAATCAAATAACACTCTTTCATTTTTAGTCTCGGACTCTTTAAAAATATCATGATTGTGCATGTCAGATCCTTCAAAATTAATGCATACATAGGTACGGAAATATTTTTGGAGAGTAAAAGTAACATTGGTTAAAATCTACAAGAGAGTTATTTTTTTATAGCTATAGAAATCTCAAGAGTAGGTTTAGAATCATAACATATCGTGTTCAAATCTTGTCGCAAACAAAAACAAACGATAATTTCTTCTCATATATCCGAATTTTGTTGGACCATTACTAAAAAATCACTAATTTCCCATTCAGCATCTATTTTCATTAGATATTTTTTCGGTGAGCTGGTTCGATTTATAACATAAATTTGTCATTGAATAGTAAAAACCTCTGTTTCTAGTAGTGAACAGATTACCACCCCAAACATATGCTGCCTTGAATTAGTTGAATTATTTATGTTCGAGCTGATCTGAACACCGCGATTATTAAAAAAAAAAGAGGAGAAGAAGAATTGTGGAACCTGATTAGCAGAAGCAGAAGGTGGAGGACAAGATTCATGTGTCTCTGTTTTCACATCTTCCAGTACAGAGCTACTACTACTAGAATCAACCAATTTAAGAACAGGTTCAAAATCTGATAAAGCATCCAAAATATTCTTCTCACTCAAAAGATATCTAGATGAACCAGGTGGAGTTATAAATTCACCAGGCTTTTTACAACTCCAACTACTTGTCTTAAAAATATTCTCATTTCCTTCACTAACACTGCTCTTCCTTTTCTCATCATCCTTTTCTATCAGTAATTTTTTTGAGACGCCTTTTGATCTCTTCGATTCTTTTGAAGTTGATTTTCTGCTCTTGCTCTGTGGTTTCGGAGAAATTGGCGATCGAGCAGAGCAAGGTGCAGATATGGATTTAGGACCTGTTCTTCGCGAATCTCTTATTATTGGGTTGTACCTGAAAAAATTGAGAAAATCAACTAATTTGCTTAAACAGAATTCCTCAAGTTGATCATACAATTGAGATTTGGTCATGAAATAAAAATTCAGTACACCACATACATAAACTAGTTTTCTTATTAGCAGTTGAAATCATCGTTTTAAAATTCAGAACTCATAAAGTTGAAATTGTGACGTAGTATGTACCGATCAATTGCGCGGCTGCCGGAGATGCTTCCGCCACCGAGTTGTATAACAGAGGAGGAAGAAGAAGAAGAGCCTAATTCTTCCATGCTAAGACATATTGCTGTAGCAGCTTGGGATGCACAGAACATATCTTTCATTTTATTTTTTTTGCTAAGGGAAATAATGGGAATATGGAAAGCCAAATGTTTATTTAGAGAATGTGCATAAAAAACTTTATGTAAATTTATGATTGAAAAGTGTTTTTTTATTTTATTTTTTAGAGAAAAGGGGATAAGAAAAAGAGTTGAGTTGTTACATGGAAGATATTGATACTATTGTACTGTTTTATCTGTAGTTAAGTTCACATGTTGTGCTAACTTATCATACAGCCTGGACATAAATTCTTTTCAACTTCTTTATTTACTATCAAGATTAGTTACTCTCCGACTCTTTAAAAATGTCGTCGGGCCTGTGTTAGATAAAGTACAAAACACATGAATAGTGATTAAGAGGTCACACGTTCAAGTCTCGAGAATAACCTTTGGTAGAAATACAAGGTAAGACTGCGTACAATAGATTCTTGTGGTTGAACCCTTCTCTGAACTCTATGCATAGCGGGAGTTTTAATGCACCGGACTATTTTATTTTTTTGGGTAGTAAGATGAGATAGAACAAATACACAACTAGTCTTCCTGGGGAAGAACTATAAATTTAATTATATCAAAATCCTCATTAAAAGATTCTCAACAATGTACCTGCAAAGATCAAGATATTAATTATTATTTTTTAAACGGAAAAGGGTCAAAATTGCCTCCGAACTATATGAAATAGACCATTTATACCCTTCGTTACATTTTGGGATCAAAAATGTCACTGCTGTTATCCTAAGAGACCACAAATACCCTCAAGAGTTAACACCCCAAATTTTTGTTGACGTGGCAAACCACGTGGGACTAATCCTTCCACCTAAGCATTGCCAACTAGGATTCACTACAAAAGAACTAGACCTTTAGCGGCAACAACAGTCGCCACAAAAGCCCAGAAAATCGTCACTAAAAGTTTTTAACATTAAATTCTAATTTTGTGTTTTTTTCTTCATTGTTTTTAAAAAACCAAATATGATATCGATTAAGTAGGAGTTTGAAGACACTATATGTTTTATTTTTATGTCATATGTAAATGTATAAAATGTACAATGATGCATTATATATATATATAGTAGGAGATTTGAATCGAGAAGTAATTTTGATTATTTTTCGTAATAATATTGGATGTTTTTAATATGGATATTGCAAGTTATTTATTTTAGAAAATTAGGTCGCAATCGGAAATTAATTATCATATTTTTTTGTTGAAAAAATAGGTTTTACTAGCGAATGGTTGTTGGAGCCTTAGTCGCCACAAAAATCACTCATAACCTTTAGTGGCAATATTTTGAGATTTTATGGCGACTTTGTCGCCACTAAAAGTCAAGTTCTTTTGTAGTGAGTCTTAGTTGGCAATGCTTAGGTGGAGGGATTAGTCACATGTGGCTTGCCACGTCACTAAAAAATTGGGGGTGTTAACTCTTCAGGGTATTTGTGGTCTCCTGGGATAACTGCGAGGGTATTTTTGATCCCAAAATGTAATGGAGGGTATAAGTGGTCTATTTCGCATACTTCAAGGGCAATTTTGACCCTTTTCCATTTTTTAAATAATATACAATATTTAGTGAATTAATGATTATATAGTGGTAAGTATTTAATAAGTTAAAAAGTTGAAATGGTGACACTCGTGGACTGCGTTTTCTGAAAGATTCAGTGACAGTTTTCCTAAGAGTGCGCTTCCGCCTCATTTTTTAAAACATTCAACTCTATAAACATTTTTTTACAGGCTCGTTGTCTCTGTATGACCTATAAGTATGAGTTCGAATTAGCTGATTCTGCCATCCCAGTATGTTGTCTACCATTAGGGGGGTGGATTGAGTTCGAATTACACTCCTTCCATTTCAATAATCTATCTAGCCCGTTTAAAAAAGAATAATTTATTTATTTATTTATTTTTAAACTCTTTAATTTCAATTTTCCACCCGACATATTTAAAACAACAAAATTATTCACCATATCTTTAATTTACGATTATAAAATTTAAAAATATTTATTACTTTTAAAATTTTGTGCTAAATTAAAATAAGACAATCAAATTAAAACGGAGGAAGTAACCAAGTCTCTGAGCTGAAATTAGCAGAGCTTGCACCAGAATGAGACAGTGCAACGGCTAAATAATCTGTGGACACCCAAAGAAATAAAAATATTTCCTCTTATAATGATACACAAAGTTCAGATTTCATGTGCAACTGTTCACTTTGTTTGTTACAAAACACAGTTTTTGTTTTATTCAATTCATGGGGTTTTAGCAAAATTCCAACTTCATTTACTGTCTTTTCTAAATTAAAATTGAAGAGTGGAATCCTCATCAACAAAGTAAAAGTTTAAATTATTGATTATCTAAGCTAGAAATTGTACTTATGTTTAAGTAAAACGTTATCTTGAATTTTTTGGTTGTATTAGTGTTGGGAAATTAAGATGAAAAATTGAGATTAATTAATCCTAAAGTTTCACGTCATTTTATCCTTGTTTTTGGACAATATTGCCCCCAATTAATATTTTTGTTTTTACTATAAAGTATTTGGTGTGTGAAAGACGTTGCAACTTTAATATGAGGGGCCTGAAGGTAGTTCAATTTTGTTGCGTAAATGTTTCTTTTTACTTACCTTATTATTTAGAATTTATTTTTATTTTTTAAAGAATTATACAAATACAATTCTTGAAAAATTGCCAAGCGGATAATGTTAAACTCGGATTTAATGTTTGCCCATATGTTGTTCAACCTTATAAACAAACTATTAAACCATTGTCTAACGTTTGCAATAACTTGTAAAATTTTAGACCATGTGGTTCAAAAGTAATATTTAAGTTGTGAACTAAAATGTCCACAAGTTGCAAGAAAACTAAAAACAAAACCGTTTACTAAAAAGTTGTTGAAATAAAGAGACAACTCATGAAAAGTTTTGATCTTGCACTTGCTCCGATGGTAAACACCCTCCATCTCCAATCTTAGGATTGCGTGTTTAAGTAAGGAATAAAAAGTTGCAAGAAAACTAAAAACAAAATCCTTTACTAAAAAGTTGTTCCAAAAAGAGACAATTCGTGAAAATTCATGATCTTGCTCTTGCTCCGATGATAAACATCCTCCATCTCCAAACTTAGTAATAGAAAAATTGCAAACAAAACTAAGGATACTTTTGTAAATGCCTATATGGTTTCACTTTTTGCAATCCATTGAATTAAGTAAGAATAAGTGAGAAAGGATAACACTTTTATTCTTTTGTTGTAGAATAAGAATATAAGAACCATATTCATATTCTAAAGTAAAATATGCCTTTGGAATTTTCTTTTTTTCATATCATGAATGAATATGAATGAAAGAGAGCTCCATAGAATCAGATACCTTCATAGCACAACACATAAAGTCTCTTTTCCTTCTTCTTCCTTTATTCAGATACTTCATATCTTCTTTTACAGATCATTAGTATTATCTATTATACCAATTATTGCTGCCCATAGATATGTTCTCAAATGATCGGGTGAATAGAATCTCTCCATCCTTAACCGCCTTGAAATCGAGAACTTGCTAGGGGGCGCTTTACCCCCTTGCGGGGTCTACCCTGAGCAAGTATTATGAGGCCAATAGATTAAAAAAATGAACCATCATTCAAAGAGTGGCTCCACATAACAGTTTCACAAGTAAAGTTCAAAACAGTACCTACAAATATTAAATGCAAGGCAAGGAGAACCACAGTAAAAGACCAAATTACTTGTTAACTTGAAGCTAAAAGCTCAAAATTTTCTCCCTGTAGAATTACATGATGTGTATAGGGGAAAAAAAATTCAAAACCAAAAACCAGATACATGAAGCATCTGCCGAGAGTAGTGGCTGATGACTGAGCATTCCAGTTAACTATTGATACAAAAATGAAGAGGGAAAAAAAATGAACGAATATCAACTTCGTATATTAGCAAAAACAATAATCAGTACACTAAGCTTGGTCTATACAACCTAGTGTTGTTGCTACTTCTCTTTATTAGTTGCCTTTTCCTTCATCTTCATTTAAGATGCGATTGCGGAAATCATTGACCATGAGAGGCAGACCGTCCCTCAAGGGTACTTTCGGCTCCCAGTTTAGCAGTTCCTTTGCTCTGCTGATATCTGGTTTCCTCTTGTGAGGATCATCAGCTGTGTTAGCTTTGAACTCAATAGTAGCACTTGGATCAATCACTTCTTTGACCACCTGTATTGCCAAGTGAAATGATTTAGGGTTGATTGATAACATAATTGTAAGTAAATCCAGGTAACTGAATAGACATTAGGCATACTTTGTAGTCGGGCAAAAAAAATGTAGTCGAAAAACTAGTGTGCCGAGTACCACTTCAAGATGACTGGACTTATTCATGGTGGATAAGTTCATATTTGAAAAGACAATATGCAACACTTTATCACTTAATTATTTCTTACGTCGTAGACCTACTTCCACTAAGCATGGATAATACACTAGATACGCAGTCGTGTATAACAATAAATCAATGTTCTATACTTCTACCCTTTGGGGAGGCCCAGTGGTTTGGGCTTGGGACTTCCATGTTGGAGGTCTCAAGTTCAAAACCCCTTGCCAGTGAAAGCAAGGGTTTGCCTTTTGGGTCGAGCTCGTCGCACTGGGCTTGCCTAGTGCGGGTTACCTCTCCTGTGTGGTTTGAGAGCTATTGCATAGGAGCTGGGGTTTTACCCTGTGCGCACCCAAATTATGTAAAAATGAAAGAGAGAGTGAGAGGTGGCCGGTGATGAGGGAGATAAGCAGTTGGTTGTTGTGAAGTGCTTGATGGGGTACAATATTTTAAAGCAGGAGAGTCGGAGGATGATTTTATGGTCCTGGTTCTTGGAAGACAGGTGGATGATAAAGTATGAGGATAAGAGAAAAATGGAGTCATTTGCTATGGAGAATATGGATTGTGAAGTGGGGGAGTAAGGTTTGTGATGTTGAGAGAAGCTCAGGGGGGATGAGTTTATGTCGTGTGCTTTCCATCGCTAAAGGTGGACATAGCGTGGTGGTGGTGTTTGTCAAATCTGAAGAGCAAGAAGGAAACACTGTGGTGCAAGCATACTTTACAGATAGTGCAGATTTAATATTTCGACACTTGAAAATGTTCAATGATAGTTCTATCAAATAGCCACAGAAACTTTTTTTTTTTGACTTGCATCTGTAGTAAGAATATAAAACTGCAATCAATTGAGCAATAATGATAAAATGACAGCAAAATAAGAAAAAAAACTTGTGAACTCAATACAAATATTGATTCTCAACGAGCAACATTCACTAAATTGCTTGTGCAGGTAGCGCCCAAACTAATAGTGAACAGGCAAATATGTATTACAGCAGAAACCATAGCTTACCTCGGCAAGCTCTAACATGGTAAACTCTCCTGGGTTTCCCAAGTTGAAAGGGCCAATGTGCTCACCATCCATTAAGGCCATTAATCCGTCAACCTTTCATCAACAGAAATTAATTGTTTTAGTATCATAGTTTGCATTCCAACAGAACTATAGGCATAATAAACAAAAGAGCAAGCTGGCCACTTGGACTTTTAAATTGGACAATCCACGGCATTTTAATGAATTTTTGATATTCACAAAATTGAGATGCAAAATAACAGGGTAATGCACATATAAACAGCTTGTTACACAAACATGTACACATTTAAAGTAAGAAATGTTCCTTGTTTCTTTCTTCTAAACCAGCTCATAAGAGGAAAATAGCAACAGGTGACACACTCTGATCAAAGCTTTGCACACTAGGCAAAAGTCCATGCTCTGTCAGTTCGATGACACCATAATATGTCACACTATTAGCATCTCCTATGTGTATCATTAAACAAGTCATTCTGTTAATTGATGAGGAATAACTAAGGTCTCCTTCACAAGGTATTCAGTTGAGAAATTAATTGATTTGTACTTCTCTCAACCAACGACTAGCAAAGATTATTAATCTTCTAAAGCATCTTTCCGGACATACTTACAACTTGGAAATATAGCCACATTAGGAAGTTTCACTTGTCAGGCGAAACATCTAGTGGTCTGCATTGTGATTCTCACAATTGAATTCCAATAAAGCAATAGACTGGTTATGGAAAATAGTTCTCGGAATTGTCAAAATGAACACAGAAAACTTGAGAGCTGTAATTAATAGACTATCTCCCACCACCATCTTACATATGAAAAAGTAGGCACAAAAATTCTTTTCACAAGAAAAGCCCATTGCAGTAACAAATGACAGCATACCCTAAGTAGACCACTCATCGGGAATAACATCTTGCTCTGTGTCTTGTGTTCACATAGACTCATATTATGCAATTAGCTGCAGGCTGAGAGTTCTCAACTGAGATTTGAAAGGTCAAATTTTATATGGGCACAGGGCACTTATCAAACTCAGACATGCAGATGATACTTATTTAGCTAGCAACATTAACTGAGAACTGTGCATTTAATTGGACAAAATAGCGGCTACTGGCCACAACTAATGATAACCCCTCTATCTTTAACTAGAAATTTGGTTCCTAAAATACAGTAGGAATGACTGGAAAACAACTTCCAAGTATTTCCTTTACCCCATTTAGTTCTTAGTATTTTAATGAAAGCAATGTCTGCTTTTAGTATTGGAGTTAGATCCTCCAAATCCAGCTATAAAGCATGTACTACATGGTGCTAAAAAGCACATAATCACAACTCCAGATGCTTCCACCATAAGAATCTTAGAGAAGATTTTTGTAAAATATTAATAAAGCTAGACAGTAAAAAGCATGATGCTAGATAGATGTCATCATGCTGAAATAGAAAAACAAAGATCTTAGAGAGAAAAAACGTGTACTCCCCCTCATGATGTTTTGTTTGACCTACATTTCATTTTAATCCGAGGAGTAAGGATTTGCGTCTTTCTCAAATGGAGAAAATGCCAAATGCTCTAAAAGTCAAACCTGTATATAATAACATCGTGTTATAGAATCTTGAGTATGAGGAGACACCTTCACACTCTCTTCATATCTTCAACTAATATTGGATTACACAAGCTCAAGCCTATCTCATTCAATCTTAATATCTGCTAGCCAAACTAGGTAGGTCAATTTGGGACAAACGGTGCAGAAATTCCAAATATTGGTAAAATACCTAGTCCATTAAATAAAACAAGTTAAAGAAGACACATAAATCTACTACATACCTGATTTAGAATTTCACTTTACAAGCTCTTTGAATGTTGTCTGTAGCATGCATCACCATTTTCTAATTTTTCGAAAGGATTAACATTTCCAAGAGCTTAAATCAAGTTTTGCAGGCACAACTACCACAGGTAGTCAACCTAACACAGAACTACCACTTTTTACATTCTGACCTTTAACTAATATCATCTGCCGCACGCATCTACCCCATCTATCATTAGATGCAGTGAAGACAGTGAGGGCATACTAAAATGGAAAGGGTAATTTATTAATGTCTTACCAAGTCAGAGACATATTGAAAGCTGCGTGTTTGCTTCCCGTCACCATACACTGTCATTGGTTGTTTGCGGATGGCCTGCAAACATGGTTTTAGAAAGAGAAAAACAAATGGATCGTCTAAAGGGAAATTCGGTTTACAGCACTGATGTTAATATAAGCTGAGACGACAAACCTGGGCAACAAAGTTGCTTACAACACGTCCATCATCGAGACACATGCGAGGTCCATATGTATTGAAAATTCGGGCAATGCGCACCTGCATATGAATATTATGGATCGTAAACTCTGGGTCCTCTATGATACACTGCCGGAGAGCAAGTCTAATTTGATACTAATTACAGCTTATAAGGTCATTTTTGGTCTTGCTGTCATAAAGTTGAACGTGACAGGGTTAAATACCAAGTCATAAATAGAAACTTATTAGGATGGATTCTTAAATCAGGAGCAGAAGTGGAACTAAAAATATGTCTCTCTGTCATTGCCTATATGCCATAGGTTTGCTCTCTATCTCTCTCATGATCATCATAAGGTGAAGTTTCTTTGAGTTCAAAATTTTGAACTGCAAAAAAGTACTTCCAGGACTTCAAATATAAGCAGCTTCCAAATTTATCTTTTGAACAGCTGTGCACTCATTACTTCAACCAGAAGAGTTGTTTACACCTAACTAAATACTCATTACACATATAATGCTAGACTTATGAATGGAAAAGTACATTCAACTGCACATTAACATTCAGCATCAAATGTAATAGCAATCTGTAAGAAAGAAAAATCACTCATTACCTCAACATCTGCACCACGATGGTAATCCATAGTCAAGGTTTCAGCAGTCCGTTTTCCCTCATCATAGCAGCTCCTAACACCTAGATATTTCAAGACACTCAAACATCACCTAAACGATCTGACAGAACAACTTACAAACAAAACTGAGAATAAATTATTGAAGCTGCTACTCACCTATTGGATTCACATTTCCCCAATATGTTTCCTTTTGTGGATGCTCAAGTGGATCACCATAAACCTCACTTGTACTAGTAAGCAAGAACCTTGCACCAATTCTCTTGGCAAGGCCCAACATGTTAAGAGTACCCATCACATTTGTCTTGTAATCAGAATTAAGGATCTCAAGTACATCAAAATAAAAAGAGAACATAAAAATGCACCTTAAACAGTCGGAAATTCCTTTTTGAAATGGATAAACATATAGAAAATTCCTTGACAATCAAACTCCTATGCACTGACAATGCGAAGAACAAACAATGTAACTATGTAAAAGGCAACTACAAGTAACTTTCTATAACAATCATGGATTGATAACTCGCAAAACATGTAAAAATCATACTACAACCTGTAAATCCATGCACGACCCCATCGCAAAGAAACAAAAAAACATGCTTTTATACATAACGAATAACGAAAAACAATCCAAATGCTAATGTAGACAAAGGATATAATAGTTTTGACGGGATTATACTTGTAATGAACAGGCGAAGCAGGGCAAGCCAAATGATAGATCTGATCCACTTCCAACAAAATAGGTTCAACAACATCATGCCTAATAAGCTCAAATCTATGATCCCCAAAATGATGCATCACATTTTCTTTCCTCCCAGTAAAAAAATTATCAATCACAATAACATCATCACCTCTCTTAATCAACTTATCAACCAAATGACTCCCCACAAAACCCGCTCCACCAGTCACCACAACCCGCATCCGTTTCCTCCCAATCCCAACAGGCACCCTCCCTGCACCCCTATACGGCGTTGTAACAGTAGATGTATGGGTAATTACACCAGGAACTGAATCGAACCCATGATAAGATTGGGGTATTGGAGAAGATGGGGTAAGGAGAGATAGGCTTGGTTGAAGGATGAAAAAAGTTGAACCAATGAGAATACCCACAAGGATAAAGAGAAGTCTTTGCTCTTTAAGAAGGTAATTGATGGATCTTGGAAGAGATCTGGGATGTTTGAAGGTCTTTGGTGATGATGGTGGGGTGTTTTGTGATATTGACATTGTTGTTTCTTCATCTCTTCTGTGATTCATGCTTGATTGGGTATGCAATTTCATGGTTTTCTTGATCTTCTTCTTCTTCTACGATAAATTTATGGGGAAATTTTCAGGTAGAAACAGAGTAAAATGTTTGCAGAATCAGAAAAAAGAGATTTTTTTTCTTGCATTTGTTGTTGTCTTTAAGGTAGCAGACAAGATTAGCTCAATTTTCCTAACTTTTCCATACTTCTTGGAGAGAGCCAAATATTTTCCACAAATTTATTTTCCAAAACAAATTCAGAAAGTTTTTTTTTTCGTCCTATGAGAAATACGGAAAATGTGAGATAGCTCTTTTTTCTATTTTTGTAAAAAAAGAAGAAGATAAATTTGGAGATAAAGATCAAAAGTACATGTGTGAATTGTTTTGCGAGTTTTGTATTTAATGATAAGCTCTGAACTATTATTATTTATGTATTAAAAACATACCTAATTGAGTTAGATGATAATAGTTAAGATAGAAAAAGAAAACAATGATCAGTTAGACTAGTCAATTTTGAGGTTGTGTTATAATACTGGTAGAGAAGGAAATATGATGATAGCTAAAGACTCAAGTAGGAAAATAAAATATGGTGATAGTTCAACTAAGAAAAAGGGAATAACGGATAATCAATGTGTAAAATTCTAGAAAAAGCGATAGTTCATATATATTTCTAATCACAACTTCTTATCGCAGATCCAAATTCAAGCTAAGTTTATAAAATTTGTAAATTTAGATGTTTCTAAAACCCAACAATTTTATATTGAAATTTTAAAGATTTGTGTTTGAAATTATAATTTAATTAAAATTAATATATTATTTGTGCAAATAAACTTCCTGCCAAACATATTGAAAGTTACTTATTCAAACATAAAGGTAGATTTTCTAAAGTTTGAATTATAAGTAAGCTTTGTCCAATTCATTATTAACTATAGATATACTACTATTTATCATACTTGTGAGTTTAAAGAGGCTAAAATACGATTTCTCCTCCTTATAAGAAAAAATAATAAAATATTAGGGTTGAATGAGGAAAAAGATATTGGCTATTATAAGATTTAAACTCTCCATTTCAATTATCGAAAGAAAAAAGCTCACCAAATGAACCAACCTTCAAGCTCTATTTTCTTACCAAAAACATACTTTTCCCAACGTCTCTTTTAGCCATATTGAAACAACACAATTTGATTACTTAGTAACTCAAAAATAAAATTATAAATTCATACGTTTTAAATTCTGACTCCGACCTCTAAAAAACCTAACATAGCACTCATAATTTTAATGACTAGAAATGTAATCATCAAAGGCACTAGCTTCACTTTGAAGATAACAAATGCCCACATGAATAAAAAGCCTTGCTTCATGCAAAAGCTTCTACCTTGCCAAGACTAATAATGTGTAGTAATTTGTATGCTAAAATGAATTTTCTTTTTTAATTCTTAATTAATTAAGGTAGACAATGGACCAAAACATTATATTACTTTATATAGAAAAGAAAAAAATAATCATTTTTAATTTTATCCACTTATAAAATAGGAAAAAAAATCAATAAAAAAATGTTCATAAAGGACAAACAAAAAAAACCGACCACAGTGGGAGTCGAACCCACGACCTTCTGATCCGAAGTCAGACGCGCTAATCCACTGCGCTATGCGGTCATATGTTTATTGAACTACCATTTAATTATATAACTTTAATTTTTCAAACATTATAATTTTTTATTTTTAAAAAAATATATTGGAAAGTAATAAATAAACTACTTAAAATCGTTCATGAGTTACAACTTACATGTGTTAGAATCAGTCAATATTTCATATTATCAAGTCTTTAGTTTGCGTGTATGACCTTTACTTGCCAAAAAAATTGCATATTGATTCGCCTCTCTCCAGATATGTATAAGAGAGTCTTTGTTGGTTTCTAACAAAAATTCGTAGTCTTGAATAATGCCCTAATATGATTAGATTGGATGTCATTTTCTTCAATAAGATGTATTGCAAGTAGATAGTTTGTTTTCACTTCTAGGTTCATATATCTCGTCATTTTTACTAACTTTATTCCTTATTTGATGCTCCATAGCTCTGTAATGAGACTAGATGTCAAAGGGGGTTCTTCGTTGAAAAATTCCACTATTTATATATGAATTTTTTTAGATATATATAAATTGTTGAATATAGACATACAATAAAGAGTCAACAATATGATTCTTCACAAGAAAAACCAACACTGAGGTAGGCAGTAGTACATTCATCAACTTCCAATACGTTGCTAAGCAACATTCATCTACAGCTAGTCATTCTAATATTAAGAAAGCTCTTTCATTAGAATCAAAATCAAGAAAATTTTCAGCTAATCTCAGATAGGATCTGTAGCAATAAACGAAGCACTATATCGAGCATTAATACCTGTAGTTAATGTCCTTAAAAAGCACTGGACGTAGAGTCAGTTCCTCCGAGAATGGCATGCTAAAGATAGGTTAACAGTCCAGAGGGAACACAGCAATTCTTCACCTCCATCAAGATTCGACTCTATGTCATTGATTCTAAAAGCATTTGTACAAACAAAGCAATTGGAAGCTTACCACCAAAGGGTCCTATCCTAAGATGAAACTTATTCGTATAACACTAATCAATACAAGCTTTATCTAACTCCATTAACATCGTGCTAACATCCAGGAGCACGATGTTGATTAAATAAGATAGTATAAAACTGAAAGATCAAACTATATTTCCGTATACATTTTATTAATGTGGCACCAAACTAGGGATGCCTCCCATGTACAAGTGACGTATATGCTGTATCATTGGAGACCCTGTACAACAGACATCCTGCAAAAGATGTATAATTACCCTCTGATAACATGAATTTGCCTACAAAAACGCAAAAGATAAACTATGAAATTTCAATGGCATTATGATTTCTGAACACTTCTCTCCTCATCTCCGCCTTAATACTTGAAAGAGTCAAGGAATAGACCAAGAGTCAGCCCAGTTTTCCAATAATTGAACATAATGATGATGCCCCTTACCCCATCAATTAAAGGAATGGATCTATACATGAGAGCTCCAATGCCCTCTACCACAGCCACAGCTAATCCAGAAGAAATAATATCCCAATCACCTGTCTGCCCTATTACAGTGGCAAATGCGGTTGCACAATAGAAACCCACTAAGAAAAACAGCAACTTCATTGGTAGGTTTTTTCTCAACACCTTAATTCTGGCATCTAGTTTGACTAGAAGAGCCTCTATGGCCCTAATAAGTCGAGTTCCACTGCTACCGCTGGTTGTAGGAGAAGAATCTAGTCTACTGCCATCTGCAGCACTTCTTATAGACCATGCCCGCCTCCTATATTGGAATTAAACTCTGAGATACATGGGTAGAAACGTCTCATTTATAAGTCTCTTGAGCAAGGATTTAGCACTAAACAAAGATTAGCAAATAGCATACATTTTCTTACAAGCCCTGGCAGGAACTTTCAAGGTACTTAGTTATTTGAACAATCTAAAATAGCTCAAAAGAGAGAATTTTAGATTTTCCCAATTAGGGCTAGGGAAACTTGTGGGAGTGCATAGGACAAGAAAACTTGGAATCCATAATGGGAGTAAACTTGGACTTAGACCAGACAGATGTAGATATGGAGAAGTTATTCAAAGGTAAACCACCCATAGTCAGAATTGATTACTTTTGAGTAGAAATTTGCAAGAAAATTATTTAGAAAATGAGTTTATGAAATGATGCTAACATTCTTTCTTTCCGAGAATAATTAGAAAGATCACATTCTTTCATTCCGAGTAAAATTAGGATTTCTATCTTCCAGCCACTCAGTTTCTTGTACTAATAAAGAATGATAAAAAGAGAATCTTCTAACAGTCTTTAATCCTTGTGTCTTGGCTTAGCCATACGGCTCAATGACCAATACTGCAAATTCACAAACTAGGTAATGGAGAACCCTTGATATCTTTGCGTATTTTTGCTTATTGAAAAAACGATTTTTTCTTATTGTTATTGAAAAAGAGATTTTTCTGTAAGGGAAATTAAATCTGGGAGAACCTGCTGATATCATACATGGTTCCTTCTTATGCATGCTATCCATTTGTTGTGAAGGGGAAGGGGCACAACCATCAAAGTAAATCAAAGTTTCACAATGACAGAGGGAAAAACTCACTTGAAATTTCTGAAAGAATAAGGCTGGATAATATTAGTAAAAGATAGCTGGCAATGCATGATTCTGCCTAATGAATGTGCAGCTCTCCTAAGGCAGACAGCTCCATTAAATCTTGATCCCATTTGATCAGCACTCAAATGCTTAGAAATTGTGGGACAGCTTTGTAAAGGCAGTTTGGCAGCCATGCCTTGTAGGAATCTGTTAAAGCAAAACACAAGGATCAGCAAGAACCATGAAGAGTTTTGGAAAATGATATATTCCATATGCGTTTCTTACTCCTGGAATGATTCAACATTAAGGATTATGTAAACGAGACAAAAGAAACATTTACTCTCCCGTTGTTATGTAACACACTTATATTATTTTCCTTTTTTAAGACAATGGTGTCTAAGACAGCTCAGTAGACCAACCCACAAACTAAAGCAAAAGAGCTCACGTGTGTACTGTGTTGTAGCTTCGACTCAAACCTAGAATCTCCAGGTTGTTACTCCTATGTCTAAACTACGGAACTGCCCAAGGATATTCCTTTCAGTTTAATGAAGCATACCAGGCCATACAATTTATAAAAATGAACTCCCTCCTATTACACCTATCATAAGTCCTATCTGGAATTGGAAGAATGCAAAACAAAGATACTTCAGCACAAATCCACCAGGAAAGTTAAAGCTTGATGAGAGACGGGTGTTAAGAGGCAATCAAATGCAAATTGACCACAAAAATCTCATCAGAAGGTAGACTAACCATGGATGGAAATATGGAATTGATGGAATATTAAAGCTTACTTAAATTTCAATTATAACTTCAAATCAGTCTTGTATTACATCAATGTGGCAAGGCTTCTGTAATCAAGAAACAATCTTTTTTTCTCTGTCCTGATTACATTAGTGTCTAAATCAGCTTCTTTGCACCTTGACTACTCCCACCAACACCAGTACCGCGTACACGAAACAATATTAATATGGAAACTTTAAAATAAGCTTGATGACACTGAGCCACTAACTTATCAGAGAGCATAATACTGAGCAGATACATTTACAATTCTACAATTTCACGATAATACTAGTTTCTGGAGCTTCAACAATTGCGTCTTACCGCTATATTGAAGACACACCACCATTTTCTTTTCTTTTCATCGCTATCTACTATAGTTACAGAATCTAAATTTGCTCCCATTACGGCTACATCAATACATTAATTAACAACAAATGCAAGTAATTATCCATAATAAATACATAAAAATGAAATCAATTAAGCTGTCCTTGAAGAAATTTAAGGAATTGAGAAATGATAAAATTAGGGTTACTTTTTTTTTCTGGGGAAAGATGAGGAATCAGAAGAAGAGCTTAATACCTATCGGCTTCTGATTATCTCCGGTCAATTTCCTCTGGCGGCGCCGGTGAGAGAAGCCGCCGTCCGTCGTCTCTCCCGCCGACCAATTATACAGTCGGAACAGTGTCATTAGTTGCCATTTTGTTGAACTCTCCTAAATATTTACCGAGACAAGAGATTATACAATTTTAATTATATAATCCATTTGTATAATTTTATTTTATTTTATATAATCTACATTTTAAATATTTTATAACATAAAAAATTAATCAATTATCATATGTTAAACTGATGAGCTGTCCATACTTTCGCTCTAATAATAAAGTTCAAATCTCTAGATTATCGTAAATATTTTTCATTTTCAGTTTTAAAATTATGAGTTAGAATCACCAAGGAGCAATATAAATGAAGAGTTCATAGAAAAGGATAAAAAGAGTAGAGAAAAATGATTAATATAATAAGACTAGAGATTTTTTTTTTATATATATATTATTTTATAATTATCAATTGTTTTGTTATATTAAATAAAGAACATCTTTAAGAAGAAAATTAGAATAATTTAAATGGGCTAAATAGTTACATCTCATCTCTTTTTCTTTTTTTTTAGAATTAGAAATTTTATTTGTTTGACTTTCTTTTATTATCATCAAGAAGTTTGTGTGAGGAGACTTTACAATCAACTCCAAATGAATTTTGAAAAAATCTTATTGAAAGCGTCATCTTCAAATGAATTTCCGGATTCCAAATACGTGAGACTTTCCATTGATTTAGGGAGCCTGATGTAGTTTGATGGGAGACAAAACAAAAATAAAAAAACACACTCACATTTACGAATAATAATATAAGCGGTTACAATCATTTTGGTGTATAGTTTGTAAAACTTTTTTGTTATATTTTGAAAGTTGAATGGGTAGTATGGTTGGTTATGATAAATGTGAATTAATTTTTGCATATCTTTAATTTATTTTTTTAAAACAAATTTTATATTAAAATTTAAAAACAGAATAGTATTGTTAGTTATAAACAAGTGTATGTTGTGATAAGTTGTCTGATCAAATCAAATTAATTCGATTTTTCAATACAATTTCAATCCTATTTTTTCCTTTTTTTGAATTTTCTTGAGCTTTGATTTAGAGTTCCGAAGAACTAAAATTTTATTGCTTGTCTATTTCATTTTTGATTCGTTAAAGTTTGAAGTTACGATTTAATTTATTAAATTTGTATTATAATTGTATGTTGAATTTGTATGAAAATTATATTTTAAGTTTTGCATATGTTTATAGTTGTATTATATTTGTATAAATACTTTATGAAAGTTGTATATACAATAATGTTTTAATTTTATATTAAATTTCCAAAATACCAACAGGAGCTTTAGATAATATTTATATGGTTCCAAACAAGGTCGATTTCCCCCCACTATCTATATAATTCTCTCATGACACCATCTAAACTTCAAACCAACTCCTTTACCCCTAAATCTTAATTCACATTTTTTTCCCTCTTTCCATCAACAATGAACCACTTAAATGATGAAGAGTACATAGAAATTGAAGTAAACTCTTACTATTACTTTTCATCATCATCTTCTAATTCTTCTTCCTCTCAAATTACCAAAAATAATTCCCAACTCTTTGAAGATTTAGAAGATAGCTTTTGCATAAATTTGTTGATCACTCCAATTAGTTCACCATCACAAACTAGCATGGTGAGTTTTGAACTTAATCCAAATGATCATAAAATAATTAGTCCTAAGAAATTATGGTCTAAGTTCATGATTAAGCCTTCTTTAATCAACCAAAAGTTCAAAGCTTCAAGGGCATTTCTCAAGTCTTTGTTTAGCAAATCTTCTTGCACTAATAGTAATTGTTGTTCTAGTAAGGACATGAAAATCTCCAAGAAAAAAACTAGTAACAATGAAGGTTTGTCTTCAAGGTGGCAATATTCTTCCATAAATGGTGAGTCTTTCTCATCATCAACATCTAATTCTTCCTTCAACTCTATTAATGGTTTTACTTCTGAGGATTCAATTGAGGCTGCTGTTGCTCATTGTAAAAAGTCCCAACAGTGTGGCTGGTCTTATTATAAGGACATCAATAATTAGCCGACACACGTCCTATGTGACAAATTAATGCACGTAGAATGCAAATATATATCTACTTGTGTGTACCAAAGTTGAAGAATATAAATGCGTGTGGGAAGTTACTAATAAGTTGCAAACACAAGATTGTGTGCCCTATATCATATACCCCTTATTGGTGTTATTATTATTTTATATTATATATAAGGTGCAATAATTATAATTTTTTATTGGTATAAGGCTTTTTAAGGAGCAAAAAATCTACGAAATTGACTCAAATCGATTAATATTATAGTCCCTTCGTCCACTATTGTTTGTCAGGATAAGATCATGCACGACTCTTAAAAAAATTAATATAAGGTGCAATTTGACTAATATAACCTTACTATCAATCATTATTAAAATGGTTTCTACTTTTTGAAAACTGTTGAAGCAATTTTTTTCACATTAAAGTAGTCTTGTAACTTTAAAATGGTTACTTTTTGAAATCAGTAGTTACGTAATTATTAAGGACAGAATTGGAAAAAAGTGACCTATTACTTTTTGATTGTTTAAATTTATAATTAATTTTGAACAACTATTTTTAGTATATCTAACAAACAATAGTGGACGGAGGGAGTATCGTACTAAAGTCTAAAGTAGTAGTAACATTTTTTTCTCTATTTTTGGGCCAACTTAATCGACCAATTAAGAAGCTCCTTTCGAGCACCATAACTTGCATAGCTTAAAGACCTTATCCCACTGCAAGATGTTGACGATCCTATATATGGTGAAAGCTCATTTGGTATAACAATTGGGTATTTGAAATTCACTGATATGACTAATTTGAATTGTGATATAAGACTATTGAAGGAAATTAAAAACCTTTTTTATTTGATTTTATTTTATTCTCAAAATTCAAATACGAGACTGATGATATTCTATTCATCTCATCGCAATCTTTAATCATACGTATATAAGTGCATCAGAATGACTATTCTTACCGTCTTAACCACAAGGTAAATTTTAATGTAGCATCAGTGCCTGTAGTTAGTTGCAGATTCAGTTCATATGATGACTCAGTAACTTTTGTTCAAATCCTATATTTCTATTAAAATTATTATCCTATATTAACCTAAATTATTATAGAAATTCATAAACTTTAAATATAGAATCCGTCTCTAATTACTATATGTACTTGATATTTCCCTTTGGCAACAAAAAAACATTTGAGCATGAAATAGTTAATTTTGTAGTTATAATCCGTTTGAATTGACTTTCTGTCGTTACATGCATGGCTTTTATTCTTTATGGGACATTATAATATATTATATTATTAGTTCATTTTTCTTCTTATAACTAGATATGGACACCCGTGCCAACAAGGGCCCAACACATATTTTCTTTTTGTTTCAATTTATGTAACACAATTGAAATTTTAAAAATTCTTTAAAAAATTAATTACAATTTTTTAATATTTTAAGTTATTAATTATTGTGATTCATAGTAATTTTTTAAATAATTTTCAAATAATATATATTAATCTCTATGTTTCAATTTACGTGACACAAATACTGTTTAAAGAGTCAATCAAATTTTATGTGTTTTTTAAATATTTGAAGCTGTTAATTATTGTGATTTATAATATTTTTACGTCATTTTAAAGTTTTTTTATTTTTTAATTATTGTTATTTTATAGAATTTTTTACGTAATGTTTAAATATATAACATATTAAAAAGAAAAGTAATATAAATAAATTAAAATAGAGAAAGTACTAAACTCGAGTATAAATAGACATCTTAAATTTGAAAACATCGTTTGATTATATGCACAAATTAATGCACGAAAACAAGATAAGAGATTTGTAAAAGATATATGAAACTGGAAATATAAATTAATTTTCAATTTTTCTAGTAATATAGCATATATATTTTATTCCTAAACTATTACTTATTTCATTTTAATTTATTTGATCTACTTTTTGTTACTCTATTTAAAAAGAACAATATTTTAATAATTTTTTTAGTTCTTAACTTTTCACATAATATGTTGAAGATCCCAAAATTTAAATTTTTCCTTCTTAAACTTCATATCAAATTAAAATAAATCAAACAATTTAAAACAAAATAAATATAATCTTTTATCTATTATGTTTTATAGATTAAATACTAATTAATGAAGTAATATTATATTTGAAGCCATAAGGTAAAAACTTGAAAAACGGATGAAATAGAAAGAGTCATGGTAATGGTGAATGGAAGCTGGTGGGATCGACAACAGTTAAATTAATACACAACAGAAATGAAGAAGAATTGTTTTATATTAGAATGAGACAGCTTTTATCTAATTGGAAAGTCTAAAATGCTTTCATTTGTAATGACAAAAAAAATCCCTTAATTTAATGTGAATACCAAGAAGCACACATGCATGCTGACGAACACATGTGTGCTTCAAGACTCTTCTACTATCGTTACATGCATGGCTTTTATTCTTTATGGGACATTATATTATATTATTTGTTCATTTTTCTTCTTATAAAAGCTATCATGTTTCTAGCCCCCCCGACTTATTTAGAGAACACGTATATCTACAACTGTTTAACTACATTTATATTATTGATATACATGTTTCATTTTGGGGGATCTTTTTTGGTGAAAATGATATATTTATGTTAAATAGATTTTAGGTCTAACTTAAACTTTAAAGCTAGGTCGGTGTAATGATCCGAACTGTCGTTAATTAGGAGAAACAAAAATTTCCCGCCACAGGGGACCAGAGGCCGCTAGGGCGGCGGCGTCAGGGGCAGGATAAGTTGGCGTCATAGCGGGATAGGCGAGACAGAATGTAAATTACGAGAAATCTTATTTTCTCCATCTTCTTAAAATACCAAAATAAGTCGTAAAACACCCTAAAAACCTCAGAAAAACTGCTCTAAGCTTGGGAAGGAAGGAGAAGGAGATTTCTAGCGTGAGGATGGGGAAATCTTGCGGATTCTTGGAAAATCCACCGTCGTGAAGCCCGAAAAACCCGAATTGAAGTCAAAACTCCGTGCAACTGCTTGGCGCCCAGGTAGGCTAGGTTTTATAAATTGAGTAGTTTAAATATGTGTTTATCATGTGATATATGTAAATCAATGGTAGGGTTTATGTGTAGACCTTCGCGCACCGAGCGAATTCCATGGGAAATTCTTAGAAATCAAGTAATTAGGTTTATGCCTTGAGAAGGGAAATCGATGATTTGTTAGGGCTTCTAGAATTGCTATCTTGGATAGAATTGTTTCAAAAATAAGACAATGAAATCTTGAATGAAACTAGATTTATGAACATATGCTAGACTATAAATTAGGGTGATTGATTGAGGAATTACATTAATGGTGATTAAACCCTAGAAAGAAGCCTTAGATGATGAACTAGGGCTAAGCATGACAAATTAACGTATGTTGATAATGTTGCATTGTTGATCACACTTGTTGTGAATAAGATGGGTGAATTATCATTGACATGAAATCATGACTTAAATGTATGATCTTGAGGATATACTTGTGTTTGTGATTGTGATGTGTTGAATGGATCGGTTGCCACGTTCCGGCATAACTAACTTGGATCGGTTGCCACGCTCCGGCATAACTATGTGATCAATAGCCACGTTTCGGCATAACTAACTTGGATTGGTTGCCACGTTCCGGCATAACTAACTGTTTGGGTTCCATGAGAGAACCAATGATGTGGCTTAATTGCGTGACTTTAGAAAGGTGTTAGTCGTTCGTAAATGTTGATGATATTGTATATGTTTGTTATACATGTGATTATATTGTTCATTGACTTATACATGTTGGACTTGTTGGGTATAGTGGAAGGGTTGAGTGTTTAAAGGGGAGAGTAATAGATAGTAATGGTAGTTCGTGTGTTGTAATGGCGAGAAGTAAGGGAGCGTGATGTAATGTATTATGTGACTATGGTTGGGTAATGTGACGAGGAAGTAGGGGTGTGACGTGATCGGTTAGTTGAAATGTTGGTGGTTGTATTTGGGGGAATTTATCTACGTGTTAGTATGGTTAGGCTAAGAACAAGTACTTGTTAGGTAGGTTGATGGAGAAGGATGTTAATAGTCAGAATACTAGTGTATATTGGAAGTATGTCAAGAAAGGGGTAAAAATGGAGAAGCGAGTGTTTATTTCATAATCTTATTAGTTGATTTCTTATACTATGTGGTGGGCATCGGGTTGACCGATTATGCCTACCAGTACGCGTGTTTTGTACTGATATATACTACTCTTGCTATGTCTTTGACATAGTCTGGATGCAGGATTGGTGACGTTTCATTAGGTGAAGACAAAGGCAATCTCCAGCAGCTTTTATCCTTCCTTCCGCATGGTGGGAGTTGTGTCCTTTATTTACCACTTGAACTCTTAGTAGCTCTCGTACCTGTTTAGACTAGATCCATGGGAGTTGTTTAAATTACTTTACAAGTTTAACTAATAGTGTGACCAAGGATATTATTTATAAAACCATTGTATTAACTTATTTATTTCTGTTTTCTTAAAAATCTTGCACGTTTTTACTATTGGGATATGAGGGTTCTCCTACTTAGTTGTTAGAGTTGGTACTCGCACGATCCGATAGGTTGGATCGTGACAGTCGGAGAGTTGCTAAGTCATATAAGAAGTTTCAAGAATCTTTATTTGATCTGATTAGGGACGGAACTAGAGTATATTTTATGAATTAGCTGAATTCAGTAGTGTTTGTTCAAATTTTGTATTTGTCTTAGACTATGATTTAGGTTTCATAAACTTTATATTTTGATTCTGTCTGGATTCGGTGTGGGACATTTCTTTCAACACCCCTCTCTCGGTCTCCTCCTCACACACATACATTTTTCAGATTGAGGTGTGCACAATCATGAACTAGGAGTATATATACAACTCCTGCACGGAATTTAATGGGTCTAACTTTGATATCATGTTTTCAAAAGCTAGCTCATAATGAGGAGATGATTGTTAAAAATCATATAAAAAGCGCGCATTCATTCGATGTGGAACTCTTCAACATCACGTCTCATCCTCAGAGCTGGACATCTAGAGTGTGGACAAATTAATATGGGAGTCCAACATCGATGCACAAGAGTTAGAATGATAATCATATTCTAATATATCATGTTAAAATGAATCTCAGTCTGAACTCACACTCCAAAAATTAATTAAAAAAGAAGAAGATTGTTCAGGTCATATAAAAAATTCCAATCCGACGTGGGATATTAATTTCTTTTAAAAACAGTCATGCATGCAATATGATTGTACAGATGGATAAAATGACTTACTATTTGTATTAAAGTGAGTCTAATTCCTTAGTATTTGAAGTTTTAATTATGCTAATCACTTACTACTTCAAGAGATCAAATTTGATTAGGGATATAATAAGTTTAATAAAAATATTATTTATATGTTAGAAGTGAATATTTTGTAAGAAGCATATTCTAGATACAACGCCATTTATTTTGAAAATAATATTAGCTAGTTACTTCTATAGACTATAGTACCCAAAACACTACTAACATTGGAAGCCTGGCTAGAGAAATAATTTATTATGTCGGTTTAGACTTTATAATGTCTTTTGTATTGTTTCTTCTCAATATTTTTCGAATATTATTTTTTTTCATACCTAACAACTAACATACATTCGAAGATATCTAAATTTTAATCTTAAAATATTATATTAATTATTTCTGCTCCAGTGGTGAATAATTCCATATATATTTGTAGGTGTAGGCCAACAACAATATGTTAATTTAATTAACAGTGATCATGTTCCTATAAATAGCCCCTAGCTAGTCAACTGTATAACTATTTGTTGAAAATGACAATACATTTACGTATTAGGTCGAGCAAATCAAATTTATAGAATCAATATAGAATATCAACTTCAAATATTATTTTATAGAGAAACTATTTTAAATATCTATTAATTATTTTTAATAAAAATATAAATATTCAAATTTTCAATCAATATTATATATACATAAATAAATTAATTAAATATTAATATAATATTAACATCATGACTTAAATATAATTCAAAATATCAAGAAAAATAAATTTAAAAATTATTCCATAAATTAAATCACTATATACAAAAAAAATTCACCACAAAAATAAATAAAATCCTTCATATTTTTAATCCTACAAAAATGTTGTTTTGATTTTGTAAAATAAGACGTAAAATAATATATAAAATATAAAATATAAAATAATAATAGTATATAAACATAAAATAAAAAATAAAAAATAAAATTCTTGTATGAAACTTAACCAAATTTATGATATATGTTAATTAATTACTAAGGGATATATTGGTAAATATGTATATATGGGAGAGTTATTTTAGTCTTCAAGAAAATAATTTTCTGTTTCTGCTTCGGCTTTTTTTTTAAAAGTAGAAAATTTTGGTTTCTTCCCAACAACAGAAAAAATACTTCTACTACCATTTAAAAGCAGTTTTGAGAATTTACCAAACACTATTTTTTTTTAAAAAAAATGCTTTTATTGGGAAAAAACACTTTTAACCTCCTAGCAGCAATGCCAAACAAGCTCTACATAGTAATCGTACGAACACTTAGTAGGCGTTTGGCCATGCGATACCATATCACGAGATGAAATCAGCGTTTGGACATGTGATTTTACATTGATTCCATCTCATGATTCCATATCATGAGATGTGATTCCATATTCTCCAAAAACCATGATATGAAATCATATGGGAATTCTATATCATGATTTGAGATATTTTAATACAAAAATTGATCCACGAGTTTGTTTCTCAGGAAAACACTTAATCCACGAGTTTATATTTTGTTAAAACAACCCCACATTTATATTTACTAACCATTTATTTCATATATGTAAATCACATCATTACTTTTTAAAATTTATTATTCTCACCGACATAAAATTTATTATTTTCACCAACATTTAGTCACTTTAACTCACACCAACCGATTGTTGAGTAATAAATTTGTTATGTTCATTTACTCCAACACTTAATCTATTACTTCTACCGTTTGGTGCGATTGATGGAACATATATAGAAGGGGAGGTTCCTAAAGCGGTGCAACAAGCATATCGTAATCGCAAAGAAAGAACATCACAAAATGTCTTATGTGCTTGTGATTTTGATATGTGATTTACCTTTGTTGCTGCTGGTTGGGAAGGTACTGCACATGATAGTAAAGTACTTGAGAATGCACTTGTTGAACCAACGTCACAATTTCCATTTCCGCCACATGGTAACTTTAAATTACATCCTTAAAATAAATATTATTTATTTACACAAAGTTATCTCATTTACGTCACATATGCTTTTAGTAATTCTTTATAAAATGTTTGTTGGTAGATGAATATTATGTTGTTGATGCTGGTTTTCGAAACACAAAAGGATTTTTAGCTCCATACAAAGGACTACGCTATCATTTGTAAGATTACCGAGGAAGTGAAAGAGAGCCTCAAAATGCCAAAGATCTGTTTAATTATAGGCATTCATCTCTACACAATGTGATTGAACGAACTTTTGGAGCTTGGAAAAGTAGATTTAGAATACTGAAACAAGGCATGAACCATTATGATATTGATACACAAGTGAAATTGTCATAGCTTGTACAGTGTTACATAATTATTGCGAGAATACCAAAGTACTGATGAAATATTTATGGTCTATGAGCATGAAAATATAGTTACGGATGATATTGACCAACAAATAGCTCAAAGTAACAATGTTAGTTCGTCTTCTCAGTCACATGATCGAGAAATGCAAGTTCAACGTGAGGAAATTGTCCGTACTATGTGGGAGGATTATATTAAAGACTAGTACACTAAAATTTATGTTCAATTTTTTTTATTGAATTAAAGTTTGATGAAACAGTTACTTAAGTGGGAAACAAATAACTTTGTAATAATTTATTTTGCGATTTTACAAATCTTTGTTTATTTGGTAAGATTGAATAAACAATTGGGGCTATTTTAATAGTTTTACAACTTATGAAATTCTAATGAGTATGCGAAAATATATAACACAAAAATTTCATATCGCATGTCCAAACAAAACATCAATTTCATCTCATGATTCTATATTATGATATCATATCATGATACCATATCATGATTCCATATCGCATGGCCAAACGGGCCCTTAAAAATATCTTTCCTATTTTGTAATATTTCTAACACTAGACCTATCAATTATCATTATTGGGGAGTATATTATTTTCCAAAACGATGAATTGTCATTTGTCAATAGAATAATTAAATAAGTTAGACGCAATTTAATTTATGTGAGTTTGTCCTCACATGCTACTGAATAACATGTATGGATTTTTCTTCTCTCTTTTTTTTCGTATGGCCAAATTCAGGGGCGGCTAAACAAATAAGAGGACTTAAATTTTTTATTTTTTTAATATTTAAAGCCTATTTTTCGATTTTTTAAGATGCAGAATTGCGTATATACTTGAAATTATTTTGAGATGCAAAGTTATTTTTTTATTAATAGTAGTACTCTATTTGTTTCAATCGTTTATCTGATTTTGACTTTACATAAAATTTTAAAAAGTAAAGAAAATTTTTGAATCATATATATATGTTCTTTAATTTTGTGGTCTTAAACATGTTATGTGTAAAGTTAAAATTAAAAAAAGTTTTAAAAAAAGATTATTTCGAAACGAACTAAAGAAAAGTAAGACAAATAAATTAAAATTAGGCAGTATATTTATTTTCTAAAAAAAACTTATATTAGTTATGTTATTATGGGGAATCTTAGTAGCTTAGGTGATTGATTACCTGAACTCCACCTTGTTAGTGATGGTTCGATTTCCCATATTGTAATCTTTCCTTTTAAAAAAAACTAAAAATAATAAGAGAAATAATAATAATAGTAATATTATTATTATTATTATTATTATTATTATTATTTTATCATACGCCTCGTTTTCAAAGGCGTTTGAGCCACTCAGTGTCCAATAATTCAAATTATAAACTCAAAATAATCTACTCAGCAAACTAATGCTGCATGAAAAATATTGTTGGGATAAGGGTTTGAAAAATATCTCAACTTTGGTCGGATTTGCTGTTGCGATACTAAACTTTCATAAGGACCTATTACCTCCCTAGACAATTTAATATCACATTTTTTACCCCCTGAATTATTTAATAGTGTATTTTAAAGGTATATATGTGCCCACGTGGACACATTACTATTTATAAATTTGCATTATTTTTTATGTTCACGTGGGCAAATATATATGTTTAAAATACGGTATTAAATAGTCTAGGGAGGTAATAGGTCCTCATGAAAGTTTAGTATCGCAACAACAAATCCTACCAAAGTTGAGATATTTTTCAGACCCTTATCCCAATATTGTTCAAGTGTAGGAATTTTTCAACCAAAATGTAGTAAATACGATCAACAAAAATATAAATAATATCAAGGCTACATTAACACCTTATTTAATTTGTTGTATTATATTATATTATGTTGTTAGTTTAAATATTACATTTATTTTGATCGCTACTTAAATTTTATTTTATAACGATCAATTTGGTACATATGATCGCGACGTTACCTTAATAGTGTCTATTCTTATTATTTAATAATCTTATTTTATCGATTGATCTTTACCCTATCTTCTCATAGTAGTCTTATCATGCATGTATTCTACTTTTTTTTGTAGGTTTATCATTAAAATTTTTGACATGTGATATTATGTAATAATCTATTTAAATATTATATTTATTAAAACAATACAATATGATATAATACATTATATATAAAATAATATGTGACAACCATTCAAACAAAATATAATATAATTATAAGGATCTTTATGCTTGTCAATAGTGTTACATAATACGATTCGTATAAGTAAGACATTTTAGTTAAGTGAGAGTTAACCAAAAAAAATAAAAGAGTTAAATATTTCTAGAACGTATCATAATGTCATTTACTTTTGTGATCTCAAATATATACGTAAAATGTTGAAATCAAAAAAGTTGCTAAGGTAGGAAAGAAACATTATTTTTGAAACGGGCTAAGAAATTAAAACAAAGAGCGTATATATGTTCCTTGAACACTAGCTAATAGAGGCGGACCCATATCTATAGGAAAGGGTGCATATGAACCCGCTAATTTCAAAAAAAATTATGTGTATATATGTATATCTATTTTGAGAAACTGTCAGAAATTAGAATATAACTAATAGCACGTACACCCATAAGAGGCATAAGAATGCCCTTGTGCTGCTGGTACAAGCTAAAAAAACCACCCGTGAGATCAAAGTTTGAATCCAGCTAAAACTTATTTTTATTATTTTTATTTTAAGTTTAGCTTAAAGCTCATCACAGTAATATTTGTGCATCCGAAATTTTGCAAATTTTAGATTTGCCTACGTTAGTGTTCATATTAATTCCTAGGATGCCCCTACTACCTATTTTGGAACAAGTTTTGTATGTATGCATATTTCTCAACAGCTAACTGTTAAATTAGTAATATTATTAATTGATACATGTGGGCAGACTTTTTCTTTCTTCTTCTTCTTCTTTCTTTTTTACTGAAAACGACATATCTATGCTCTTTTTGGGGGACTTTTGTTGACATATTTATGTACGGTTGAGGTTGAATATACAACTAGCTAATTTATAGGAAGTAATATTCAATTATTTTTTGTATGATATTTCCTATAATAGTATTGTGAGTTTGTCTTTGACGTGGAAGTGGCATGGCCATTTGACATTAATATTCTCACCGTTTTTTTTTCTTGTTTAGTAATGCTTGTTTCTTTTCTTTATTTCTTTATTATCATTGGGATTTATAATAATTCAAAATTTAAAAAGATAGAAAGAAGAAACTAGAGAAAAAGATTCTTTTCGGCAAGAAAAAAGTGAGAGAAAAAAAGGTCATTCCGGCTCTGTTGAAATTGCGACACCTGTCACTCTCTCCTATTAATTCTCAAATATGTCAAACAACGTAAATGAACAATTGCACTTTGAGTAAAAAACAATACAGATTGAAACGAGCAAAAGTACAAAAAAAATAAAATGTCATATCTCAATCAATAGTTTGTTCTGGATTATAAAATCTTAAGATAATAAATCAAATTCAGATTAAACTTCAATTTGCAGTACGTAGATGTATAACGGATTTTTAGATAATGTAAAAAAAAAAAAAGAATTAAGAAACCAATCATTTTGAGATAATGTAAAAAAAAAAAGAATTAAAAAACAATTAATTGTTATGGTCAAACGGTTTTTTAAACTTTAAAATTATTATTTTATATTTAGTGATATTATTTATAGCCACACAAAATATTGTCTATCGCTTGTTTTAAATTTAGACTAGTATAATTGATAAGTTGTGTGACAAAGTGAAACAAACTTTAGTTGATGAAAACTTTGTCTATCGCTTGTTTTAAATTTAGACTACTATAATTGATAAGTTGTGTGACAAAGTGAAACAAACTTTAGTTGATGAATAGACTTGTTAAAGTTTGTCTTTAAATAGTTGATGAATATCTTTTATAGCAGGGAAAAATGATAAATATACCCTGAACTATTGTAAATGGTATGCAGATATCCTTCGTCATACTTTTGGACATTGGTGCTCCTGTCGTCCAAAAACTAGAGCATATATGCCCTTCACTCTAACGGAAGACTAAATAGGGACACGTGACACAATTTTATTCGTCGATATGATATTTAATAAATATCGGGTTGATGGATAAGATTATGACGCGTGTATATCCGTTAGTATAAAAGGTATATATGCTCTAATTTTTTAATGGCAGGGGCACCAATGTCCCAAAAATATGACAGAGGGTATCAACATACCATTTACGATAGTTCAGGGTTATATTTAACTTTTTTTTCGTATAGTAACCTATTATACAGTAGAAATTTAAAGGTAACACTTGAGAAAAAGTGGACATCAACACGACTACAAAGGTTCATTTTCTACTTCTATTTTTTTTTCTCCTTATGTTCGGTGTTCACGTTAGAATTCGACTAAATCTGGAATCGCACCAGAAAGTCTTACACTGGGGTAAAACACTCCTTAACAAATGCAACTGCATACTCAGAGAGAATCAAACCTGAAACTTCTGATTAAAGATGAAGAAGTACTACTTACCACTTAATCACAACATTTATTGATAAGGTTCATTTTCTTCTATTATAAGTTGATGATCATTTTCACACATTCATTTCCTTGTGAAGCTATTATTCTTCATCTCTACTCAATTATATATTCTCAATATGTTATGATATTGTTCGTTTTAGATCATATACTACCTTATATAGAGAGCTATTATTGGGTCTTAGTTCTCATAAACAACATCTTGCAATGACTAGGCACAAAAAAATGATATTTTATTCAAAATCTGCAAAAAAACAAGTCTGTTTTTGTAATTGCAAACTCAATTCAACCTCAAAAATTATTATTTTCCTTATAAGATATATGCAGAATATTCAATTACGAATAGACTAGAAATCCGAGCTCTAAATGATTCATTTTGAATCCAAAAGCAAGGACTTTGTGATTCTTATAGATGTTGAATTGAAATTTCATCCAATAAAACAAAATACTATATAAATCTTCAAAATAATAGATATAAATATCTCATGGTGAGAATTGATCAAGACCAATATGTAAGTAGACAAACAATCTATTTCTTGATCAATATGAGACTTAACCATTAATACTCCTCCACATGTTCAAGAGCGTGATCTATAACATAACACGAGAGCTCAATATTGAGAAACACAATATATAATAGGGAACCTTTAACAGTGACCTAATTAAGTAGACAAACAACCTATTTCTCGATCAACATGAGACTTAACAAGTAACACTCCCCACACGTTCAGGAGTGTGATCAATAACATAACCCCAGAGCTCAATATTGAGAAACACAACATATAATAGGGAACCTTTAACAATGACCTAATTAATTAAGCCCAGCCACACTGTTGGGACTTTTTACAATGAGCAATAGCAGCCTTAATTGAATCCTCAACAATCTCTGATGTAAAAGTATTATTGGAGTTGAATGAAGAATTAGATGATGTTGAGAAAGAGCCACCATTTGTGGAAGAATTAGTTGAAGTGGAAGACAAACATTTTGTTGAAGAATGCCACCTTGATGTTCTATTACTAGTTGTTTTCTTGGAGACTTTGATGTCCTTATCATTTGTGCAAGAAGATATGCTAAACAAAGACTTGAGAAATGCCCTTGAAGCTTTGAACTTTTTGATGATTAAAGAATGTTCAATCATGAGCTTAGACCACAATTTCTTAGGACTTATTATATTATGATCATTTGGATTAAGTTCAAAACCCACCATGCAAGTTTGTGATGGTGAACTAATTGGAGTGATAAACAAATTTATGCAAAAGCTATCTTCTAAATCTTTTTCTTGAAAGATTTTTTGGTGAAGAGGAATGAGTTTGCCTCTATAGAAGAGTTCATCAGCAGGAGAAATTGTGTTTTCTTTGTTATAATTTGTAATTTGAAACTCAAATTCTTTGTTTTGAGGAGATGATGATGAAAAGTAATAGTAAGAGCTCACTTCAATGTCTATATATTCTTCATCATCTAAATGATCTATTGATGATGGAAGAGGATTTTTGGCCATTTAGTAGGGAAAATGTGTGTATTTTAATTTCAAGATGCTTATGGGAGGAGTTGAGGGTAAAGGATCTTTGAAGTTTAGATGGTGTCAAGAGAGAATTTATAAAGACATTGGGCGAAAGAAAATGAGTCATCGTACAAGTAATTTTTCTATTTTTTTCATGTCAACAAAAAGAACACGTGCATGGTTGCTATAACAAATTCTCTGTGTCCTGTGGATTTTTGGGCAATACAAATTTTATCATTGAAAAATAATAAAAAGTTGTCAAATATTAACATATACATTTTTTTTATTTTTACTTGTTATTTCTCTTTTTTTCTTTATTTTATCCTCAACATTAATTATTTTTTCTTTAAATCTTTTCGACCCGAGATTAAATATTTATTAATATAAATGTTGTGATAAATTTTATATTATAGAGGCCAAGATTACAACATGCCTCTATAATATGGCCAGGAGAATCATGCTAATTAATATAATCTGCAATAAATAATTATTATTGAGGGTAAAATAATTTCATATTCATATTATGAGTATCTTTTTTTTTTTATAAATAATCTTGATATATTAAAAGTGAAAAGCAAAAGTAAAAAATATTTTTAATATAATGGACAAAATAAAAGTAAGCGGGGAGAGTATTTGACAACTTTCTACTATCTTTCAATGATAATATTTACTAAATAATTCAAAAAAAAATTGTTATAACAAATGCATGTTCTTTTTGTTGACATAAAAACGATAAAAATTTCTTTTTGTCTTTTTTATTTTTTTCCTGTCCCTATGTTTGTCCTCAATATTATCAAGCTATATAAAATAACTATTAAATTTGACCGCATCACTTACATTTTTATTTACATATAAATAGTGAAAATACAAAAAAATAAACACAAAAAATAACGATAAAATAAATAATGAAAGAATGAATATTAATTTATTTTTTTAAGTTAGTACCGTTTTTTTTTAAAAAAAAGGAAGGCTCATTCTAACATGAGCCTTACCCCTTTGATTTTAACGCCGTTAACGACTTAAATTCAAATATTACCTTTTGATTTGAGCCTCAAATTATTTGCCCTTTAAAAATTTTGTTCAATTATATTGCTCTTTTGACTCCGAACTCTCTTATTAATAGTGGTAAGGCAATTATGGTAATTAATAATGAAAAAATTATTGTATATGTATTATGAGAAAACTATTTAAACAAACATATCTACTAATATATATATATATATATATTAATTAATTAATTAAATTCCTATGTAATTTTTCTCTCCTCCCCTCTCATTCACTCTCTTTCTCCATCTTTCAGCTCTCTTTACCCCTCATTCTATGTCTCTTTCTCCCCTCTTTTTGCTTGATTTATAATGCTTATAAGTGTATATTTTGATACCAGATGTGTATTTATGCACAAATATATTGATAAATGTATCAATGCATATTTTGATACTAAATATATTGGATATCAAGATACATGTATACTAAATATTTAATATCATAAACACTGATATGGATATATGGAATGAAATTGATAGCATGGATGAAATTGATTTTGGATACACATATATATGCAATGATAATGGATATACAAATACATAAAATTTGTGAAACTCATATACATTCTAAAATACAAAATACATAGGGAGAGAGGTGAGTGAGAGAATTAGTGTATCACATATACATACAAATCACGCTTGGATATAATATATTTTGAACAAATTACACGTACTTTGATCCATATGTATATGAGATACATATATTTGTTTCATCCTGTTTTACTCGAAAATATAAATAAAAGAAAAAATGACTAAGTTTTTGAAAAATCGATTAGACTTATGATTTAAGAGAAATCGAATTTCCAAAAGAAACAGAGTCGTCACTTAATTTAGTAAAAATCAAGAAAAACTTAAGGTTTTCAAAAGACTTAAACAGATAAAATTAGTTGAAAATAAAGGGGTTCGAGTTCAAATGTACATTCCGAGAAGGTGTGGCCCTCGAAATGTCCGCTTACTTGCGGTTGACCGGCGATTTGACTAAAATGACTTTGACTAATTTTTTAGAAAATATCAACTAAGAAAACTCATTTTTTATTATTTTTTTTTTACTTATTATTATTATTATTATTATTGTTGTTGTTGTTGTTGTTGTTGTTGTTGTTGTTGTTGTTGTTATTGTCATTTTAATTATCTTAAAGGGAAATGATCTAAAGGGGGGATTTTTCTAAAGGGGAATAATTTAAGTGACAAGACTAAATAAAAATAGAGCTAAATATAAAATATAGATATTTTAATTAGAATAGGATAAAAAAAGAAATGGCTATCTATGGGAACTTAATTAAATTAAACCATAAAATGAACAAAGTTAGTCAAATAATACAATATAAATAATAGGAAAAATTTTCAAAATGTCAATATTTTAACATTTAATAGGACCCATTGTCAACACTTTCAATATTTATTAAAAATGTCAAAATTTTAGTTTGTCATGTATCTTATTTATGTTTTTATTATTTGTTTTAATTAAAAGAATACAATTGTTAAATAACAGAAAGGAGAAATTTAGGGGAGAGAATAATTTTAAAAAGGAACAATCACTAAAAAATCTCATCAGTTACAAAAATAAAAAATAAATGCAGAGGCGTCCACATAGTTGATTGAATTTCTCATTATCGATTTTCAAGTTTCAATTGATAATACTCGATTTCTGATCAATTTATTTTGATTAAAATCAATTTTTTTCTATTTGGTTAGAAAGTTTGGAACGAAATAGGTCAAAGAATTATTGACAAGCAGCTTTGGAGAAGGAATTTTCTACTAAAAGTTCGATAAAATTGGTGAAATGCAATTTGGACCAGTTATTAGTTAACTGCTTCATTCTTAATGTGTTTATAATTGATTATAAATTTGATATGAAATTTTTTACATAATTGTACAGTGTATCTATTTACCTACAAAATTGTATGTATTATGAACAAGTTAGTAATAATGAGTTTTGATGGATTCGTTGAATTTTTTTTGTTGGTTGAATACGAAGATAATAATGGATTGTTTGAGGACTGACTTTTTTCTATGGCTGTTTGTTTTTAGGTTTTTGATCAAAATGGTATCCCTAACGTAAAAACTACGACAATTGTACTGTATTTTCATTTTTTCCTTCAGTTATTTGTTTTCTATTTTTTGAACTATTTTGTTTTACTTATAAAAAAGGATATCATAAATGTAATGTATTTTGTAAGTGTTTGATCTAAATACAATTTCTATGTTAGTTTAATATACATATAAGTTGACTGTCATATTATAAATTTGTAATGCATGGGATACAATTTTGTTCAAAACAAGATAAGAGCACCATTGTAAATAAATATTATTTTAACTTAGATACAGATACAAATATGTTGGTTGTCGCAACATAGAATTGAAATGAAAAAAAAGATACAATTTTGTTATGTTAGGATTTTGTTGGCGGTCGTAGCATACAATTGAAATAGGAAAAATACAGTTTTGTTCAAAACATGATAAAGTACCATTGTAAATACAAACATTTTTAACTTGGATACAAAAAACTATTAACATCTCTAATTATGTATTTATTAATGACTTGGGTAGTTTTTTTTTTCGTTTGAAAACAAAGCAAATATTGGTTATTTGTTTTCTGTTTTTTGAACTATTCTGTATCCCTTATCGAAAAGGATATCGTAAATGTAATGTATTTTGTAAGTGTTTGATATGAATACAATTTCTATGTTAGTTTAGGAAACATATATGTTGACTGTCATATTATAAAATTGTAACGCACGGGATACAATTTTGTTCAAAACAAGATAAGAGCATCATTGTAAATAAACATTACCTTAACTTAGATACAAATACAAATATGTGGCAATTGTAGAACAAGTTCCCTTGGAGAAGAACAATATTCTTCCATTTAAACAGAAAATCAAAAAGTTAGACGATAATGAATGAAATTGTTAATTTATATGAAATGAATACATCATGAAGGTAAAATGAATACAAATACACTGACTACCTCTCTATTACCATCATTGAATGTGTTTCTCATCAATTTATTGTAACAAGGTTTTGCTCCTATAACTATAAAATGATGCACAGTGCATAATGAATACAAACACATGTAAATAAAGTAACTTATAAAGCACACAACACAAATACAACAAATATATCATAATGAATACAAAATCATCATATAATAAAGCATGAATACAATCTGAAATAGCATCACTTTCTCTAAAAAATGGATACAACTATATAATGTAAAAATATTTTTTTAATTGACCGAATACATACCAATGTATATAACTAGAAAAGGATGATCCCAAATATGTGGTATATTATCAAAACTAACAAAAAATCCACAAAATACAAAAATAAAATTAAATTGTGAATACAGTATACATACTAACAAATGCACAATATCCATAGACAGTTGCAAATCTATTCAATATCAATACACATACTTGATGGATTTTGAATACAAGAAAATTGGATCAAACTGCAAGGTTAATCAATAGGGAAATTCGCATTTTTTTGATCTTCCTCTAAAAAATTCTTTTTCATGGGCATCTTCTATTCAAAAGGATCTTACTCAATTCAATAGAAACTTAACTTCTACCCCACTTTTTTTCTTTTCAGGCTAAATTGTTGGGACGTCTAATATAAAATTATGAAAAATCATGATTTTTGTGACTTTAACAACTTCAATTGAATATGCAAAATATTGAACATGCAAAATAATTAAATACCTCTTCGTCAAGTATTTGTTCGTCATCATCCTTTTCGAGTTTCCCACTAGTAGACGAAGATTCTACAGTTTTGTTCTAAACTTGAGTAAGATTTTGCACACTGATTGGGTCCTGTAAATGTTTCGATCGTCTCTCTTCCATCATTTTAGCAGCGGATCCTACATTATCCTCTATTTCTTGAGTAATACATGGATTAAAGGATGGAAAATTGCTAGAAAAATTATTGATTAAGTTGGATACCTCTAGTAATTCTCTTAGATTCGACCATTGGAGAGTGATTTAGAGATTATCAAACCCTAAACGAGATTTCAACTACAAACAACAATTCTGAAAGATTTAAACAAAAATAAAATCAGTAAACAAATCTAAAAGTCGGATAAAAATACATACCTTAATCAAAGGGATTGTTGTGAATATCTTTAGAGATATATTTTTTAATTTCTGAAGAAAAAAATATCGAAAAGGACGGAAGAGAAAGAGATGCGGGAGTTGAAAATGGAGAAGAATTAGAAGAGTTAAAACTATGAGAGAGAATGAGTTGGAAAACATGTAATTAAGGTGAGATAAAATAGTAAGTAAATTAGGATACACATTGTTTTCTAAAATAATGACATTTTGATATTCTTACTAATATTTATAAAGTATGGAGGTTTTTACTAATTATGTTATGATTTTTGACTAGTTTGTAATTTTTTAAAATGTCAATATTTTAACGTTTAATATGACTCATTGTCAACACTTTCAATATTTATTAAAAATGTCAAAATTTTAGTTTGTCATGTATCTTATTTATGTTTTTATTATTTGTTTTAATTAAAAGAATACAATTGTTAAATAACAGAAAGGAGAAATTTAGGGGAGAGAATAATTTAAAAAGGAACAATCACTAAAAAATCTCATCAGTTACAAAAATAAAAAATAAATGATAGAGAGGTCCGCATAGTTGATTAAATTTCTCATTATCGATTTTCAAGTTTCAATTGATAATACTCGATTTCTGATCAATTTTTTTCTGTTTGTTTAGAAAGTTTGGAACGAAATAGGTCAAAGAATTATTGACAAGCAGCTTTGGAGAAGAAATTTTCTACTGAAAGTTCGATAAAATTGGTGAAATGCAATTTGGATCAGTTATTAGTTAATTGCTTCATTCTTAATGTGTTTCTAATTGATTATAAATTTGATATGAAATGTTTTACATAATTGTACAATGTATATATTTACCTACGAAATTGTATGTATTATGAACAAGTTAGTAATAATGAGTTTTGATGGATTCATTGAATTTTTTTTGTTGGTTGAATACGAAGATAATAATGGATTGTTTGAGGACTGACTTTTTTCGTTGGCTGTTTGTTTTTAGGTTTTTGATCAAAATGATATCCCTAACGTAAAAACTTCGACAATTGTACTGTATTTTCATTTTTTTTTAGTTATTTGTTTTCTATTTTTTGAACTATTTTCTATCCCTTATCGAAAACGATATCATAAATGTAATGTATTTTTTGTAAGTGTTTGATCTTAGTGCAATTTCTATGTTAGTTTAATATACATATGAGTTGGTTGTCTTATTATAAAATTGTAATGCACGGAATACAATTTTGTTCAAAACAAGATAAGAGCACCATTGTAAATAAATATTATTTTAACTTAGATACAAATACAAATATGTTGGTTGTCGTAGCATAGAATTGAAATGAAAAAAATACAATTTTGTTATGTTAGGATTTTGTTGGCGGTTGTAGCATACAATTGAAATAGGAAAAATACAGTTTTGTTCAAAACATGATACAAGTACTATTGTAAATACAAACATTTTTAACTTGGATACAAAAAATTATTAACATCTCTAATTCTGTATTTATTAATGACTTGGGTAGTTTTTTTTTTTCTTTGAAAACAAAGCAAATATTTGTTATTTGCTTTCTATTTTTTGAACTATTTTGTATCCCTTATCGAAAAGGATATCGTAAATGTAATGTATTTTGTAAGTGTTTGATCTAAATACAATTTCTATGTTAGTTTAGGAAACATATATGTTGATTGTCAGATTATAAAATTGTAATGCACGGGATACAATTTTGTTCAAAACAAAATAAGAGCATCATTGTAAATAAATATTACTTTAACTTAGATACAAATACAAATATGTGGCAATTGTAGAACAACAAATTCCCTTGGAGAAGAACAATATTCTTCCATTTAAATAGAGAATCAAAAAGTTAGACTATAATGAATGAAATTGTTAATTTATATGAAGTGAATACATTATGAAGGTAAAATGAATACAAATACACTGAATATCTTGCTATTACCATCATTGAATGTGTCTCTGATCAATTTATTGTAACGAGGTTTTGCTCCTACAACTATAAAATGATACACAGTGCATAATGAATACAAACACATCTAAATAAAGCAACTTATAAAGCACACAACACAAATACAACAAATATATCATAATGAATACAAAATCATCATATAATAAAGCATGAATACAATCTGAAATAACATCACTATCTCTAAAAAATGGATACAACTATATAATGTAAAAATATATTTTTAATTGACCGAATACATACCTACATAACTAGAAAAGGATGATTCCAAATATGTGGTATATTATCAAAACTAACAAAAAAATCCACAAAATACAAAAATAAAATAAAATTGTGAATACAATATACATACTAACATATGCACAATATCCATAGACAGTTGCAAATCTATTCAATAACAATACACATACTTAATGAATTTTGAATACAAAGAAAATTGGATCAAACTGCAGTCTAATATAAAATTATGAAAAAACATCATTTTTGTGACTTTAACAACTTCAATAGAATATGCAAAATATTTAACATGCAAAATAATTAAATACCTCTTCGTCAAGTATTTGTTTTTCATCATCCTTTTCGAGTTCTCACTAGTAGACGAAGATTCTGCAGTTCTGTTCTGAACTTGAGAAAGATTTTGCACACTGATTGGGTCCTGTAAATGTTTCGATCGTCTCTCTTCCATCATTTTAGCAGTGGGTCCCACATTATCCGCTATTTCTTGAGTAATACATAGATAATTAAAGGATGAAAAATCGCTAAAAAATTGTTGATTAAGTTGAATACCTCTAGTAATTCTCTTAAATTCGTCCATTGGAGAGTGATTTAGAGATTATCAAACCCTAAACGAGATTTCAACTACAAACAACAATTCTGAAAGATTTAAACAAAAATAAAATCAGTAAACAAATCTAAAAGTCGGATAAAAATACATACCTTAATCAAAGGGATTGTTGTGAATATCTTTAGAGATATATTTTCTAATTTCTGAAGAAAAAAAATATCGAAAAGGACGGAAGAGAGAGAGATGCGGGAGTTGAAAATGGAGAAGAATTGGAAGAGTTAAAACTATGAGAGAGAATGAGTTAGAAACATGTAACTAAGGTGAGATAAAATAGGAAGTAAATTAGGATACACATTGTTTTCTAAAATAATGACATTTTTACTAATATTTATAAAGTATGGAGGATTTTACTAATTATGTTATGATTTTTTACTAGTTTGCTAATTTTTCTTAAATAATAAGAGAGGGAGAGGAAATAATTAGACTTGGGCTTTGGCCCAAATCCAGTTAAATTGGCCCTTAGTCCCACCTGTCCTAAGTCTATCACTTTGCCAACAATCGTGGGCCAGCCCATTGTTAGTTCCTTTGGACCTGCTGAAATTTCCTTAGGCCTTTAGCTCTTTTTCATTCTCACTTGTCATGATATACACAAAGTGTATATTTGATGTATACACCATGTATATCGCTGATTCTTGAATTCCCGGACTTGTGTTTTATTCGGACTTTATATTTTCTACATTTTCAACTGCTTTCCCGTATTTTTGAACCTGTATATTACATTTTTGACTGTATACCCATGTATACAATGGGTATATCAATGTATACAACATGTATACAACTTCTTTGTGAGCTTTTGGACACCAAAATATCCAAATTCCAGCTATGTTTTTGCTCCAAAAACATGTCCATCAACTTCACAATTGACATGGGGGTTGACTCTAACGAAGCGAGGATTTTGGGGGCCTTTACGGCCCATTCGGAATATGAAGGGAATAGAATAGGAGTCCAGGAGGACTCGGGGCAGATTTCACGTAAATAAAAAAAGAAGAAGAGAAAATCAGTATTGTATCATGACAATAACCAAAGTAAAAAAAAAAAGGAATGCGAACGCTATGCTCTCTTATGCTCAATATGAGACTACTCATCAATCAAAATTCAAGATATGCCCAATCAACTCATTTTTATCGGGAGAACAAAACACATCAATTCTAATTCATGAATTTTTATAGACTCAATTAATATCAAGAGGAATATTTTTGCATGTGAAGCAATAAATGATCAAGGCAATCCAACTCTTTTCTAAATAAGCTTAATACATTAAAAAAAAAAATACACTTAGACTACTAACCAAATCTACCTCAGAAGCTGTAATCAAGGCAAATATATTCATGCCATTTTTAAATCCCAAAGAAGCATACTGGACAAACAAAATATATGGCACTTAACTACCATTATACGCTAAAGATGAATTTTCCAAGTAAGTATAACGACAAGAATGTGATCTGTAGAATAGAAGCATGCTCATGCCGATAAGATAACTATTTCATATGAATGACAAAACTAGCAGCCAACCAAAATGAATGAATGAGTCCAAACGACATGTAATCGCCAAATACCAATCGAATTTGATAATTTCATGCTACAAATGATCCTAAAGCAACTAAGTCATATTAAGGTGAACTAAAATTGCTAATCCGCACTCGGAAACACACAAAAGAAATAACGAGATGAATTCTTTGGCACTTAAAAAAAACACATAGTCAAGAATGAGAAATTATTTCAGCAAACGGAGACAGAATAGAATCAAGGTAGTTAACAAACGATCAAATCAAGATTAAGACGAGCATAATAGCAGTGAGTTCGGAGAGAACAAGATTGCGATGTGAGCTTAAATAAGCATTAAATCATCAAGAAAACGAACACAACTAAGATCTTAGAAAAAATAAGGTGAAGAGGACAACACAGATCGAACATATCATGCGAGCTCATCTCAAAATCCACAAAGAACTACACATCAAACCAACATAACGAACTCAAAAGAAACCCAAGGATTACGAGTTATTTACCTTGTTGCGGGCAACGAACGGAACATATGAACTCAAGCAGACTTCCACCACCACAATGCGAGTTCCAACAGCTCCGGCGGACCCGACGATCAAAACAGAAAGAGAACACGAACAAGGATTGAACAAGTATTCGGACCCTAGTTTCGCAGCTTTTCGTAAGTATCCTAAACACTTGTATATGGCAGTAAGACCGAAAGTATCTAAGGTATGTGTTCATCCCAATTTTTTCTCAAAAAATCCCCCTTAACAATGAATAATAAGCAACATATATAGAAGGGAAATTAGGGTTTGGAAATGGGGGGAAACGGACGAAATCCAATAGGAATGAGGCCCAATTCGAAATTCAAACCCCAAATCCTTTCACCATTTAAGAAAGACATACTTTTTTCTGAGGATTTCAACCCATTCCGGAAGAGGAAAGGGAAAAAACGTGTGCCTGCTGCTGGAATTTGTACAAACTGAAAGGGACGTGAGGAAGAAGATGGGGAGCGTGTTTCGGGTCAATTTTGTTGGCTGCTGGATGCGATTCACAGCTGGACTGGGCTGGTTTCGAGGTTGATGGGTCGCTGCTTTATGGAATTTCTTGGTTTTGATCGAGTTTCTGGGTTTTGCGCAAGCGAGAAGACGAGTTGCGGGTCGGGTCTGGCGTTTGGTCTTACTGTACGTATTGGGTTTTCGTATTGTTGAAAGAATAGGTTCTTTGGTATTGTAGTTGATGGGCTTGAATTTTTGTTGGTTATGTATTAAGAGTGGGCTGCTGAAGGTATTGAATTGGAACTGGGTCGGCTAAAATGGAGGAAAGGCCCAAAACTTTGGTCAAATGGGTTTAAGGTGGGGTAGAAGGGTTGGCTATGTTTGTAATAAAAGGCTAGGTTTTGAATTGAGGATTTGGCCAAATATATTGCAATTATGGCCGATTGAATTTTAGAATTTAGCCAAATTGAACTTAATTGGTGATTCGGCTAAAATCTAAATAAGACGAATTAATATAATTTACTAACAAGATTCTTGATCTTAACAAAATAAAATAATTAACTCAAAATATACACTATTAATTAATTAAACTAATTAACCAAATATTTAATTAAAGCAAAATCTTTTTGAGAGGATTTTCGAATATTCTTAAAATATATTAATTATATACATAATTATATAAAACATCTATATATTTTCAAAAATTATAAAAAGTGACAAAACTATTTAAAATAACTTGCAAACAATATTTATTTATTTTTTAATTTTTTTTAAACAATAAAACTAATTATTTTAGATCGTTTGAAATTGAAGAAGCTCGAAATGATTAATTTATATTTTGGAAGTCCAAAATTGGGTGTCAACAACTGTCTCTCGTTTGACTTGGATTGAAGAAAGAAATTCGAGGCAAATGAAATTGACTAATTCGACTTTGGTCGACCACATCTTCATCTTTCAGAAAAAAGGTTTTGGTACGGACTTTAGGAATTATGGCCAAACCCCGGGAATGGGTTTCTTACATATCTTAGGCTATATGAGAATTCAGGCCACTTGTAGTTCGATATACTTGATTTTTATGCACTATTTGAAAGAATTTGATAGTCATCCCGCTATCGAATTATGAAGAGATCGGAATGCTCGAGAATAGGGTTTAAGAGTGAACTTGGGAATACAGTTGAGTTTTCAACATGGACTCCGCCTACATAGCCCTCAACTTAGGGAATCAGGCTGCTTGTAGTTTGACTCAATCGGTTGAAAAGGAAATCTATTATGCAAGATAACTTTTGGTTCTAGAAAAGCGACAAAGTAAGTCGAGTATGAAAAAGAGGTTTGCAACCTTTTAGCCATGAATGTGGCGCGCTTCACACCTATAATTAAGAACTTACACGAACACAATTTTCAATGCTCTTGGTGCATTGTCACTTAGATTCGAAAGCTGCTTCCGGTAAAGATAAAAAATTTCCGGATGCGAAACTGAAACTGAGAAACCCAAAGATAACCCACATGCCTTCTGGTAGGGATGTGGTTTGATTATGGTGGAAGTCGCTCCTCTGCTCGCGTCCTAAGAGTTTGGCACTCCTCTTTGGACTATGTCTCAGTTCGCTGCTAAGAAAAAGTTCCACGTTGTGCTGCATTCTTTTTTATGTCGTCTGCACCTGTGGTTTGTTTTTGGAGAATTCATCCTTTTAGATGCTCTCGACAGAGACTGAGATAAAACTCTTTAGCATAAAAAATTCAATTCAAATGGGAGACATTGTCTTGTACCGTGTTGACACTTAATTGCTCTCCTTGAACATTTGACGTCAACTCCATCGGGTTTGATGTAAAACAAATAAAGATTATGTCTCATATTTGCAATAGAATCTTCAATGTACTCTTCCTTTGATGTCAAAGCAATAAAATGGGCTGATGTAATATGTTGACAGTTATCTTGATGTCATTGTTTATGATTCTCTTGATGCCGTTTTTGCTAAGAAAAATGATGCAGTCGATGTTGATCTTCTTGTGATGAGTAAATCTTTCTCTTGCGATGTATGCCTCTTTTCTCTTGCAATGCATGACTTCTTTCTTTACATATGCATGACTTCTCTGCGATGCATGACTTTCTTCTCCTGCTATGCATGATTTCCTTCTTTTGCAATGCATGACTTCTTTCTCTTGCTATGTTGTCACGCCCCAAGCCTACACCCTGGGCGGGACTGGGACTCGAAGACCATTGCTGGCCTCAGCGGAAGACTTAACTTATCACATACATATTTATGAAGTAACTAGAATGTTATAAAGGAACATTCAACTGGCCATTAAGGCAAACTCAAGTCTTTAACATAAGAAATGAAAAGTAAAGACAACTGGATTAACTAACTGACTGTCTGTCTGACTATCTATGAAGCCTCTAAACAACTGAGATGGATGTTGGGACAGGCCCACGACATCCTAATGAACTAATACTAGAACTAAAATCAGTGAAAATGAGTCTTCTGGAATGCAAAGAGGCTCACTAACAGACTCTGAACTACTCACTGGATCAACGATGTGCCGGATGCCGATCCTAGTTACATGTTTCTGCATCATAAGACGATGCAGGCCAACTGGCATCAATACATTGAATGTACGAGTATGCGAGTTGGAATGCTAAAACAACATAGGCTGGAAAGAAAATTTGAAAGAAACACTTACCTTGGCTCTTCTCAACTCATGAATACTTAACTGAACTCATTTTAATATAAAGTAGTTTAAAACAAGTGCAATATAAAGAAAAACTGTTTAAAAACATGATGTCAACTCTATGTATATACAATGATACAACATAACTCTGAAATGTATGTAAAAATACAATAAACTCTGAAATGTACGTAAAAATACATTAAATTGATGTATATAAAAATACAATAACTTCTGTGGGAGTTTATCTAACCAACAACCATCACATAAGAGCTATTGTGATGATACATCGATATCCCTCACGCTGCCAGCGCATCCTATACCCGGCCAAAAGTATAGAACCTGAATTACTAAGTGGATCTACTAGTCTATCTGAAAAGGGTTCATCTAAAAAGTATGACCCTTTTCTACCCATGATGGTTATATGGTTTAAGGGGGCTGATAGTTGTATGACTTCCTTCTCTTGCTATCCATGACTTCTCTGCGATGCATGACTATCTTCTCTTGCTATGCGTGATTTCCTTCTCTTGCTATGCATGACTTCCTTCTCGCGATGCATGAATCTTTTCCCGCAATGCATGACTTCTTTCTCTTGCAATGTACGAATCTTCTCTCGCAATGCATGACTTCTTTCTCTCACTATGCATGAATTTCTTCTGATGATGTCATCCCCAGTACCGAACAAAGATAATGCTTCACCGAGCAACATAGGTAATCTTTTGGGTATCTCCTGGGAAGCGATATCGTATCAATCGACAATATAATAAAAATGATCCTCGAAGTAGTGGTATCATCTCATTTGATAATGCGATATGAATGAATCTCAGGGTAGGAATATTATCATATCTGATAATATGATGCAGATAAACGTCCTCCAGGTATCTTTAGTTACTGGAAAACAAATAAAATTTCTTTCATCGAGGATTTCATTTGTTCCATCTCTGAACATAGTTGAACATTCATTATGGACTTCACCTTGTTGGGAATTGAATGGAATGATGTTATTCGTATTCCCGAGTCCTTGATATAAGAAGCATAAAATATTTCCTGCATCCACAGAAAAATTGTTAGTTTAAAATGAACAAATTTGTGTTGATCTCTTCAGTTGCCTGCTCCTTGTTTGACTATCTCTGGTTCGATTGAATTTTCCGATCTCCCGTTTCTTGATAGATAGGACAAAATATTTTTATGCAAAACAATTGGAACAGGAAAGAAAATTTTTAAGAAAAGTAGATTTTCAAAAAGTAATATTTGGAAAGGTCACTGCCAAGTGTCATGTCGCGTTAAGCTTAATGAACGTCTTTGAGGTTGACGCCTTGAGATCTATCTGATTACTTGCTGGGAAGTATTCAAAGTTGTTCTAAATTTCTGATGAACCTTATTGAATTTTTTTGAGATCATCCTAAAATTTTTTGTCCCAGTTAACTGTCTTGGTGCCGACCAAACCGTTGATGATCAAAAGATGAAATTTTTGAGATCTTCTCAAAAATTCTGTCCTACTTGCAAATTTCGATGTCACTTTAATCTCGACCTATTGAAAAAATCTTCTTCTCGAGAATTTTTGAGTCCCTCTAAAAAATTCTGTCCCAGTTTCTATTGTAAGAGAAATAGAAATCTTACGAGAAATATGACCAAGCCGTTGTGGCGCCTACATATCCCGTTGAGGAAGGAATCAGGTCAAACGTAGTTCCCCCTCTTGAGGATTAACAAAAATAAGAAAATTACAAAGAAACTGACCGAGACCGACATAGGCCGCCTACGTATCTTATTCTTGAGAATTCAGGTCAAACATAGTTCAAATACAAGGAAAAATATTAAAAGAGGATAAAGGGGTGACTGAGGCAGACAAAGGCTGCCTACGCATCTCATTCTTGAGAATTTAGGTCAGACGTAGTTCATTACATATAGATAGATTCTAAACGATGCAATTACAAGCAAGTAGAACGATTACAAGGAAATAACAGAAATACAAACTAAAGTTTCACACATAGTATCATTTGACAGCATCTGAGTTGATCGGTTTGGGCCATTCGGTTCCATCCATCTTTGACAGGAGAAAGGCACCTCCAGATAATACTTTGCGAACCATGTAGGGTCCTTTCCAAGTTGGGGCAAATTTCCCTTTGTGCTCATCCTGATGAGGGAAAATGCGTTTGAGAACCAACTGGCCGATTTCAAATATCCTGGCTCTTACTTTCTTGTGGAAAGCACGAATCATTCTCTGTCGATACAATTGTCCATGACAAACAACAACCATTCTCTTCTCATTAATCAATGTTAACTGATCAATCCGCTTGCGAACCCATTCGACATCACTCAATTCAACTTCTTGGATGATTCTCAATGAAGGTATTTCGACTTCTACAGGTATAACTGCTTCTGTTCCATATACTAGCAAATATGGAGTAGCTCCAACTGATGTTCTGAGAGTCGTTCGATAACCCAACAAAGCATACAACAACATCTAATGCCAACCTCTGCGATTATTAATTATTTTCCTCAAAATCTTCTTTATGTTATTGTTAGCGGCTTTTACAACTCCATTCATTTGGGGACGATAGGCGGTTGAATTGCGGTGAGTAATTTTGAATTGTTCGCATATCTCTCTCATCAAGTGATTGTTGAGATTTACTCCATTATCAGTAATGATGGATTCTGGCACTCCAAACCTACATATCAAATTATTGCGAACAAAATCAGCTACAACCTTCTTGGTCACCGACTTATATGAAGTTGTTTCCACCTACTTGGTGAAGTAGTCAATGTCAACTAAAATGAATCTGTGTCCATTAAAGGCGACTGACTTTATCGTACCAATGACATCCATACCCCAAGCTACAAATGGCCAAAGTGAACTCATAACATTGAGTTCATGAGACGGGACTCGAATCAAATCGCCATGCACTTGACATTTATGACATTTATGACATTTCTGTACAAACTTGTAACAATCATGCTACGTAGTCATCCAGAAAAAACCGGCCCAGAGGATCGTCCTCGCCAAAGTGAGTACCATATACTCCGACATGTATTTGTTCCAGAAGCTTAGCAGCTTCCCTAGCATCAACACATCTGAGAAGACTTAAATCAGGAGTTCTCTTATAAAGGATTTCCCCACTTGCAAAGAAATTGAGGGCCATACGACGTATCGACTTCTTCTGGTTGAACGTTGCATTTCAGGATAAGTCTCGATCTCTAAATACTTCTTGATGTCAAAATACCAAGGCAAACCATTTGGTTCTTTTTCAACATGTGAACAATGGACATGCTGCTCTTTTACCTCTACATCCAAGGGATCAATATAACTTGTATCTAGATGTTTAATCATCGAGGCAATGGTGGCGAGAGCATCAGCCAACTCATTCTGTGTCTTGGGAGTGTGTCTTAACTCAACCTTGCGGAACCTTTTGTACAACTTCTGTATATACTACACGTACTGTGTGATCTTTGGGTTCTTCACGGCACATTCTCCTTGAACTTGGTGAATTAGCATATCTGAATCTCCAATAACCAACAACTCATGAACGTTCATATCAATCGCCATCTTCAGACCGAGGATGCAAGCTTCATACTCAGCCATGTTGTTTGTGCAATCAAATAGGAGTTTAGCTACCATTGGATAGTGCTGACCGGTTTCTGACACTAAGACCGCTCCGATACCTTTCCCTTGGTGATTCGCCGATCCATTAAAGAATACTCTCTAACCCGGGTACGCTTCAGAAATATCTTTACCCACAAATGCAACTTCTTCATCGGAAAAATAAGTCTTGAGCGGTTCATACTCTTCATCAATCAAATTCTCCGTAAGATAATCAGCCAAAACTTGTGCTTTTATCACTTTCTAGGTCACATACATGATGAATCCATAAATTGGACTCATTTAGGGCATTATTTTAATGGAAAGTGTGTCCTTGAACGTTTGTTTTATCTCAATACCTGATTAAAATGTTGAAGTTTTAGTGGAAGCATGGACACTTAGGCGCAAAACGGAGCAAATAGGGCTGAAAAGAACAAGAAATGGAATCCTGCGGATCGCCGAGTTTAACTTGGCGAGTCGGTGAAATGACATGAACCGCCCTTCGTTCCAGTACGCGAAGCCTTGAAGGAAGTGGATCTATAGGCGAGGAAAAGAGCAGTCGGCGAGTCGCCGATCAGTTCCGTGAAGCAGTACTATACCGCCCAATGATCCAGAATGCGAGGATGCTAAAGGCAATACACTGAAGGCGATGAGCTGACCTACTAGTTAGAATTGTAGTCTTAGGAGATTTTTGGATAATTTTGGAGTGGAACAATTATTATTATTATTTTCACTTTAGAACATACTTTAGTGGATATTTTCTCTCAAGTTTGGAGAGGGTTTTGTGGAGACTTGAAGAAAGGAGTTGTTCTTCCCCAAGTTTGGAAGTGGGTCTTCTCTATTCATTTTCCTTTGCTTAGTTTCTTATGCCCAGCTGATTTCATTATCATGTTAGGTATAATTTCTTATTTCTTGATGTGTGGCTAAAAACCCCCATTCTTGGGGTGTGATTTAGCAAATATGGGTTTATATTCTTGTTGGGTCTTGCTTGCTGATATGTTAGATGTATTTTAATGGTGATTTCACCTAGTGGTTGTGGTTTAATCTAAAGGGTTTGTAGTTGCAAATACAATGCCACACATGTGTTTTTAGCTTGCCCGAGAGGGAGGTCGCGAAACCAAAACCACTAGATTGATGGCCTAAGGAGTGGGTCGACATGAGGTTCAGCCCGAGAGGGTGAGCCCTAGTCCCATATCCTAACACTCAGCTCGAGAGAGTGAGTGGGGTAAGGCGTAGGCTGGTCTTCATGCGGAAAATGGGTGTTCTAGAGGAACGCATTTGAAACGGGGTAAGTTGCCCGAGAGGATACTTATTTCCATTTAAAGCTTAGCCTAGTCACTATTATATTGCAAATTTCCTATCGAAAGCATGTACCCAACAATTTATCTTAACTTGTATTGCGATCACATCCCAAGAACCTTTCCCCATACTTGATTTTCTTTTTTAGTTTGTTGTTTTAATACTTGTTACAAAACCCCCTTTTGATATTTGACACTTTTGTGTCACCCCCTTTAATTTACAATGTCTTTTATCGCAAATGTCTTTGACTACGACTAACTTGAATGAAATTCTAATTGGTTATTAATTCTCAAAACCGCTCCCTTGGGACATGACCCCAACCCTTGGTTGGGTTATTATATTAGAGACGATCGTAGACACTCATACCGTAGGTCAGTGTAGTTGGTCACGATAAGCATAAATACACAATGTCAAACTCACTCAAAAGCATTTGCCATTTAGCCAGCTTCCCGGTCGGCATTGCCTTATGGAAAATATACTTCAACGGGTCCATCTTGGAAATAAGGTATGTTGTATAAGAAGACAAATAATGCCTCAACTTTTGAGCAATCCAAGTCAAAGAACTATGTGTTTTCTCCCAAAGAGTGATACGGGCCTCATATGGAGTGAATTTCTTGCTCAAATAGTAAATGGCTCACTCATTTTTTCCAGTTTCGTCATGTTGACCAAGCATACATCTAAATGCACTATCCGAGACAGATAGATACAGCAACAGTGGACTTCCTTCCCATGAAGGGATCAACACCGACGGATTGGACAAATAATTCTTGATGGCGTCAAAAGCAGTTTGACAATCTCCGGTCCACTTGGTCAAAACATTTTTTTTCAACAACTTGAAGATTGGCTCACACACCACAGTGGATTGGGCTATGAACCGGCTGATGTAGTTCAGCCTTCCTAGAAAACTTAGCACCTCTTTCTTGGTCTTCGAAGGAGACAACTCTTGAATCACTTTGATCTTGGAAGGGTCCAGCTCAATGCCCCTTCTGCTGACTATAAATCCCAACAACTTGCCAGCTGGCACCCCAAAAGCACATTTGACGGGATTTAACTTCAAATTATGTCGATGCATGTGATCAAAGAATTTCCTTAAGTGAGTCAAATAAACCGAACTCTCGCGGGATTTGATTATGACATCATCTACATACACCTCAATCTCCATATGAATCATATCATGAAAAATGGTTCTCATAGCCCTTATATAAGTTGCACCGGCATTCTTGAGACCAAAAGGCATCACTCGATAATGATATACACCCCAAGGCGTAATGAATGTTGTCTTTTCTACATTTCCTTCATCCATCAGGATCTGCTAATAACCCGCATAATAATCCACAAATGATTGCATCTCATGCTTAGCACAGTTATCAATGAGAATGTGGATGTTTGGTAATGGAAAATTATCTTTTGGGCTTGCTTTGTTGAGATCTCTATAGTCGACACAAATTCTGATTTTTCCATCTTTCTTGGCAACCAAAACAACGTTGGCTAACCAAGTCAGATATTGTGTCACTTCCACTACTTGAGACTCGATCTACTTGGTAATCTCCTCTTTAATCATCAAACTCAACTCAGGCTTGAATTTTCGGGCTTTCTGCTTTTCCCGACTGAAATCTGGATTGATTGGCAATTTATGAGACACCATATTCGTACTCAGCCCTGGCATATCTCTGTAAGACAAGGCAAATACGTCAATGTATTCTCTAAGCAAATGAACCAGGTCCCTTCTTTGAGCTTCAGTTAGATAAACGTTGATTCTTACTTCTTTAACACATTCCTCATCTCCTAGATTCACAGTTGTGGTTTCTTCTAAATTCGGCTTGTGTTGATTCTTGAATTGTCGAAATTCTTCAGCAACATGTTCGGGTACCTCATTTTCTTCTTCGTATTCCTCGCATTCGTCATCACCTGCCTTATTTTGTTCACTCGGTTCATGACATGACATGACATTGGTAGGTTTTAAATTAATATTACTGAAATCATAAACAAACAAAGTTAGGAAAGTAAAATATGAAGAGATAAGTAAACAATTTTTTGATAAAAAAGGCTTTTATTTGAATTAAAAACAAGCACAAACTTTGGCCATGGCTAAGGGCCATTTCGCCTTTTTAAACATCACGAGGGAATTAAAAAACTAAAACAAGTAAAAACTGCAAAAAGGCTGGGTCTCGGGCCTCTTCCAGACAACCATCGATTTTAAAAAGAAGCATAAACACATGTCTTTTATACCAAGCTGCATGGGGAATTAGGAGCGATGTGGAGGTCTAATTTGGCAATTGCTCCTCAGGTTCTACATCACGGATGCCCGATGTCCCAGCTGCTTCCTCGATGATCGCATCAATCTCCTAAAAAAGGCCCAGATTCCTTTCCCAAGATTATAATCATTGACATATTCTCGCACCGAGAACGACTGGTACAGATGAGGAATTGGCCTGGCCAATGCTTGATCAACACTCTTGTTCTTCATCTCTACTTCATCATCTGTGGGGACATACCCCAAACCAATCTTTTCCCTTTTGGCGGGAATTTGGATAGGCTCGACAATTCCTTGAAAGTGCTTCCTCAATCCCAAACTTGGTTCGAAACCGCTCCAGAGCATAACAGTAGAAATCATCTTGTACACAGAAAGCATAAGAGACTGTGGAGCAAAGTCATCACCGGTGGCATTTACCAGCTCCACCGTGTAGAAATCACAACCTCGAGAGACATCATCAACGATTGGTGCATACCCATTGAAGTGGCTCCCTTCACCATAAATGACCAATTTTTCGTCCTTCCAAACAAATTTCATTAGTTGGTGAAGGGTAGATGGCACAGCCCCAACCATATAGATAAGCGGTATTTCCATAAGCAAATTGTAACTGGTGTTGATATCCAACACCTGGAACTCCACGTTAAATTCCACAGGACCCACATGAATATTCAAGTTTACCACACCTAATGTGTCTTTTTGCACTCCATCAAAAGCCCTCACATTGACTTGGTTCAGGTGATGGTTTCCCAGGTCGAATTTCAGCTGCCTCAGAGTCGAAAGTGGGCAAATATTACGACCAGATCCGTCATTGACCAAGAGACGATTTATTATCTTGTCTCGACACATAGTGGTGACGTGCAGAGCTTTATTGTGCATCCTGCCTTCAAAGGGCAGCTCTTCATCACAAAAACTAATTCGGTGTCATTGAATGGTCGGGTTTATCATGGCTGCTAAATTGTCACTGTTGGTGCCCACGGGCACATAAGTGTCATCCAGTGCCTTCATCAGAGCCTGCCTATGCAACTGCAAACTCATCAATAAAGCCCACACAGAAATCTGAGACAACGTCTTTTGTAGATTCTTCACAATCGAATAATCTTTCGGCTGCCTTTTTCTCCAAAACTTTTTTGCTTCGGCTTCACTAATTGGCCTTTTAGACTGATCTCTTTTCTACACACCCTGGGTCAGCTCTTCTGGCGTATAGCACCTGCCAGATGTGGTCATACCCTGGGTAACAGCCGTTTCAATCGCAAACTTTGGTCGGTCAAGAGTTTTTTGTGGCACCAAGGCAACAACCTTCTCGGATGTCAGAATTACAAACTCCTTCTTCTCTAGCCCTTTCCAGTTCATCAGGAGCGATCGAAACTATTGCCTTTGTTACGCACCAATCGTCACTCGTCTCTATCATATTGATAGTGACACCTCCATGATTTGGTAAAGGATTACTATTGACATTGGGCGCGACTTTCTGGAGAGAGACCACTTTCTGGTTAATCAGGTCTTGGATCTTGTGTTTTAGGTTGATACAGTTGTTGCGTCCAAAAGCACACGCAAGTGCACGTGGTCACTCAAGTAGTACATCGACTATTTCGAGCCGGATTATCGAATCCAAGGGATTTCAAATAATAGACAACAACTTTGTTAAGTTTAAAATAAATTTACTGATGCGACAAACAATTTTAGAAACTTGATTATAATTACTGAGTTGAACAATGTCACAAATTAAGTACTATAATCAAACAGTTTTAAACAAGAGAATTTCACAATATGAGACAGTAATCTAGGGTTGCAGAATAACTCGATTTCTGGTATAAAATTACTTTATCCTAGCATTCGACAGACTAACATCATTATGGATTTTCAAGGTTCATTTTACGATCATGGTCTCCCAACCTCTAATCGCCTACCACCATTGACATCCTAACTACATCGTTGAGCGTGGATAGACATGAACCAATGGCGGAGCATTAAGCTATCTTCTTGCATATTAATCAAGCGCGGTCTATAGGTATAAGACTATCCTATCTACAAAACACTCTAATTTTACTCTAGAGTGAACACACTTCTCACATTCTTTGGTCTATCCCTCTATTCATCTTCCGAGTTCAAGAGCAGACAACAAGTGTATCTTAATGTTGATCATGTATTAAGATAGTTAAACAAGAATGTAAGCATAAATCACAAGAAAGCCTATCTTATGCTAGAAACAAATACTAATATACCATTAATTGTAGCTGCAACCCTAGAAAAAGGGACTTTAGCTACTCATAGAACAAAAGATCATCAAGTAATGTTTATGGATCATGAAAGAGTTTACCAAAATGAAGAAGTATAAGAAAATCCCTAGAAAGGGTTAGCCAAATCGCCCAAATCGCTACTATCCCGTCTATATAAAACTGAATATCCAATGAAATAATACACTTAAACTATTTATAGTCTAAAATAAAACACGTGGCAATTTCTGGTGTCCAGGTCCACGACACGGACCAGTTCCCTCGCCTATAGTTGCACGCAGATGAACCGTCTCCGCGACGCGCTCCCATCGCACACTCCACTGTTTAGTGGAATTCTATTTCTGCATACACATTTTGGGCTCTGCAACGCGAAGATGCTTCTTCGTGGTGTATTCTCCAGCTTCTTGGCCCTTTTTCTCCGAAACTTCATCTTCTATTTTTCGACCTCTGACCAGGTGCCCTATTTTGGCTCGTTCTTCTATGTTTTTCACCTTGAAACGTCTAATCATATTGGTTTGAAGAATCGTCATCACAAGACCCTCAAAACTTGAATCCGACAACTAAAAATGCTCTCAACTTAGCTATATATATGGGATAAATTGGTTATCAGGCGCATAAATACGCCCAAGATCACCACCCCACACTTACAGCTTTGTTCGTCCTCGAACACTTCTACACTTTCAAGATGACAACTCTACTATACTACCCCTAATGGCATTTCAGCTTTGGCCATAACAACTATCATAGCTCCACACAACAATACAAAAACTATGGATTCATTAGGACAACTCGCGCAAGACCATCTAGCCTCAAGAATAGACTCTTATAACGCAGCAAAATCATGCACAACTTTTGGATCCACAGATATATCAGTTATCAGACCTCATTAAACATGTGCCCTCACCACTAATGAACACCCTGATTTACTCACACATAAAATTTTCATACAAACATGGGTGCGGGAAGCAATTTCGGTCACTCTCGAAAGAATTCACATGCCACAACCAATGAACCAAATGCTTGCCCTTAGTGTACTGCCTCACTACTTTTGAGAATACGGACGTTCAAGATCAATTAGGTCATTTAAGGGTTGTAATGCAGGCTAGTGGACTGGTAGGAACCATTTTTCAGATATAAATAGTGACTGCATCCCAAGCGCTTTAATGCACAACTAACTTCAATTTTGGACCTTCTTTCAATAACCTCATTTTCTTGGTACCATTGGCCCCTTGTTGCAAAGCATTTACATTCAACACATCCCACCATTTTCATTCTAACTTCATTCATCAAGGTTTATTCATTTATTGATTTATATATATATATATATATATATATATATATATATATATATATATATTTTGATTTGATGATTTTTTTTTATTTTTTTTATTTATGAGCCAAACTTATGCTGGGGCTTGCCACTAAACTTCTGCTTCCTTCATTCTTGTTTACACAAAGCGCTTAGGATCTTTTGGATCAAATTTATATGCCAGAGAAGGAATGAGTATATGAAGGCACAATCAGGGCTATCAAAGAATTGCCTATATCATTTTCCAAATTCCTTATCCTCTTTTTTTCTCTATGCAGACACACCGGGCAAGTTCTGAACCTCAATTAATAGCAAGTAATGAGCAAATCTTACACACTTGGCACACATTCAACTCAGAACTGATCATTATATACTATTTCCCAGTTACTGACACAAATCACACGCCAATTAGAGTCGCATAAAAGAGCCTAGATGTCTCAACACCAAGTCATCCAATGTTTTCACTTTTAATAACATTTAAAACACAGTTGTGCTGCCTTAGCCAAAAGCCAACACTACAGACCCGAATGACGAAAACTGCCCTTCAGACGGTCGTCATCCATCTATCATAGGGCGGCTTGACTCAACTATGACAACTGACTCAATCCTAAGAAACAAAATCTCTTTTTTTTTCTATGGTTCAAAGGGACTGTCCTTGGCTAAAGAACCGAAAACAACTACCAAGGAACCCAAAACAAAATAGCAACCGCCCACAAAAACTATTATAAAAGCTATTTACACATACATTGTCCTCACCCCACACTTGTAACTCAACACTGTCCACAGTGTGACAGAAGTAAAAACGAAAACAAGGTAAGGCGGGTGGACTTCCCTAATAATCCATCCATGTCGGCCTCACCACCGGTGCCTTCAATAGCCAAAAGGTCACCCTTCTCTACTTTCGAATCGGATTCACTATCCAACATGGTTCGCCTCTTATCCTCATCGGTTGGGACATCACCCCATACGGGTTCGATAAATGCACGTCCAAGTCCCAAAAATGCCTGAGCCTGTTCATTCAGGGGGTACTTCGTTGCAACTTCAACCAACTGCTCCTAAGTTGACGCTCGACATCCATTTCTATGACGCAATATCTCCAATCCAAACATGCACACCATGATCATCTCATCCCTCCGGTTGCGCTCTGCTGTGGTGAGGGTGGGTCCATGCATGTTCTTCAGCCCCTTTGTCTTCGTGACATCTAAGGGTGTGGTGAATAGAGGCGCCATGTAGTCCACACTCTCTTCTGGAATTCCAGCTCGCCTGCATAAATTAGTAATTAGTCCCCTAAATGCATACGTTTGACCTCGATGTACTCTAGCCTTGTGCATGGCCGATTTTAGCACCGCTCTTACATTGATGGGTAGGTCCTTCATTAAAGCATAAACCAAGCATACACGATCTCTCGTCACCTCAATAAAATGCAGCTCTGGTATCAGATAATTCATGACAATGTTTAGCCGTACCCGAGCTTTCCGATTCATGTGAGCATAAAGATATGACTGGTGATAACCACGGTGCCCATGCCGAATCCATTTCGCAGTGGAGTGTGCCCCCATACAAAGCATGTCGAATCTGTTGATACGGAGGGCTGATATTGATCCCCGTGAGGACATCAGAAGGGGCATCTGCAGTCCCCAATATTTGATTTATAGCCTAATGTGTCAGAGGGACCTCCATGCCCCGCACGATCACAAAGTGAGAACGGGCATCGGGCTTTCAATTTGCGTAGAATTCCCGCACCACACTAACATTACACTCGAATGGATCCTGAAAAATGAAACCCATGTGCAGCTCTTGCAGGCGACACATAATGTGTGGGAACTCCCTCTCTAGGTTGACATCATCAAGTATCACATCCGAGAAGTACTTGGCTTTCGTGTGTGATTTGTACCATTTCTTGCCCACCGATGTGACAACTTTGGCCCCGTAGCGCTGAGTTTGTCATCTTGGGACTGCGGCTGCCGGGGGAATTGTGGTGCCTGTTCTTACTCTTTTATGGCTGCTAGACGCCACCGCTTTGCCCGACCTTTGTGTGCTAGACATGGTAACATGCAATTAGACAAAACTCAAATCAATTATTTAGGCTCAATAATGGAGGGCCACTCCACACCTATTCTTGAGCACAACTTTACAAACACCACGGTACTCAGACTTCCCAATGGTATTTTCTGCATATGATTCACCTAATGCATTCCAATCCAAACATATAAACCTAAACATCTTAGATTCTACTCAAGAATTCAAACCGACACACTTCCTTCTACTTCAATCACTACCCTCATAACCTATTTGCCACCCAAGACTTGTAGTAATTAAGCAGAAAATCACAAAGAACAACAATTTAAGCATACTAGACTAACTTAACCACCACTCACATGAATGTTAGCCCTAACTTAAGTAAATCATCCATCGGAAGAAATAATAGAGCATAGGCTACATACCTGTCGTGTTTAAATCCACAAAAACTGAAAAACTTGGTGAGGAATTCCAACTTCGCGACATATATTTGTTTTTGGGAAGAGTTAGGGTTGAAGGAGAAAGGGGAATAAGAAGTTTAGGAGAGAAAATAGAGTTGAAGGGGTGGATTTAGGGATTAAAAGGGAATAGGGGTCGGGTTCAACCATTTTAGTCAGGTAAAACCCGACTTTTTAAATGAAACTACCAGAAAACTTACCAGGTCCGCGACGCGGAGCTGTCGCGGACATGCCTTGTTATTTTCGCAGCTTTGCCTGAGGCATCCATCACATGGAGGGAACAAGTCCACGATGTGCTCCTGTCGCGGACTCCACTGGTTTACACGCCCAACTTTGCTTGGGGTTGTCCCCTTGCAGAAATAAGTCCGCGACGCGGTAAGATCACAAACTTCATGGTTTTCTTTCCCCAAAAATTGTTTATTTTTGCTCTTTAAATTACAAGTTACAACTTTTAAGATTACTGCTCTAACCTATAACTAAAATTAAACTAACTAGCTTATTCAAATAAAATACAACGGGACTATCTTCTAAATTACAAAGTGTCGGGTTGCCTCCCAAGTAGCGCCTGATTTAACGTCACGGCACGACTCATCTCCCCTCATTCATTGCTCATTCATTTCTCAACTGCAGACTTTCTTCTTGTCGAACCACCTCTTGTCCGAAGTAATGATTCACCCTTTGTCCATTCACAATGAACGTGGATTGCCTTCTTTCATTCCATAACTCTACAGCGCCGTGGTTAGTCATGCGCATCACCTCGAATGGTCCACTCCATTTTGACTTCAACTTACCTGGAAACAACCTCAACCTAGAGTTAAACAATAATACATTTTTCCCAGGCTCAAAAATTCGAGGCACAATATGCTTATCATGCCATCGTTTGGTCTTCTCCTTATAGAGCTTAGCATTTTCATAAGCATATAGTCTGAATTCCTCCAATTCATGTAGCTGACCCATTCTTTTTCTCCCTGCTAGTTCTGGGTGCAGGTTCAACTTCTTCATTGCTCAATAAACTTGATGTTCTAATTCAACTGAAAAGTGATACGCTTTACCAAACACCAAGTGATAGGGAGAAGTCTCTATCGGGGTCTTATAAGCGGTTATGTATGCCCATAAGGTATCATCAAGCTTCATTGCCCAATCTTTCCTTTGGGCATTCACTGTTTTCTATAGAATCTACTTCACTTCCCTGTTTCACACTTCTACCTGGCCGCTCATTTGAGGGTGGTATGTTGTAGCTACCTTGTGTTTGACTCCATACTTAGCTAAGATATTCTTCACCAATTGATTTATGCAGTGTGTCCCTCCATCACTGATTATTGCTCTAGGAGTTCCAAACCGAGTGAAAATGTTCTTCTTTAGAAACTTTAACACCACTTTAGCATTGTTGGTTGGCAACTCCACTGCCTCAACCCATTTTGACACATAGTCCACAGCCACGAGTATGTACTGATTTCCATTCGATGTAGGGAATGGCCCCATAAAGTCGATCCCCCAGACATCAAATATTTCAACCTCCAAGATGTTGTGCAAGGGCATCTCATGTTGTCTGGAAATAGACCCCATCCTCTCACATTGATCACAACTTTCCACATATCCTGCAGCATCTCTAAACAATGTAGGCCAAAAAAAATCTGATTGAAGCACCTTATGCGCAGTGCGTTCACCTCCATGATGACCCCATATGCAGACGAGTGGCAACTATACATCACTTGTTTCATTTCAGACTCAGGAACACTTCTCCTTGTCATTTTGTCTGGACCTAGCTTGAAGAGATAAGGCTCATCTCATATGTAGAACCGAGCATCATAAATAAGCCTCTTCTTTTAATGGGTGGTTGCACCTGGTGGAAACAATCCACTAACCAAATAATTAACAATGTCAGCATACCATGATAGTTCGTTCACCTCTAGCGCCAATAAGTGTTCATCAGGGAATTCCTCCATAATCTGACTTTGCTCTCCCACATGTGATGAGCTCTCCAATCTTGACAGGTGGTCTACAATCTGGTTTTCAAAACCTCTTCGGTCCTTGATGTCGATGTCAAACTCTTGCAGCAATAGAATCCACCTGATGAACCGCGGCTTTGCATCCTTCTTGTTGAACAAGTACCTGATAGCTGCATGGTCAGTATAAACAACAATTTTAGTACCTACCAGATAAGATCTAAACTTGTCAAAAGCATAAACCAAGGCTAGCGTTTCTTTTTCAATCACTGTGTAGTTGGTTTGGGCCGCATCCAGTGTCTTGCTTGCATAATATATTGAGTGAAACACCTTCTATTTCCTTTGCCCCAACACGTCTCCCACAACCACATCACTTGCATCACATATTAGTTCAAAAGAAAGCTCCCAATTTGGTGAAGTTAGGATTGAAGCTTCTATTAGCTTCTTCTTCAAAGCTTCAAAAGCTTGCATGTATTGTTCATCAAATACAAATTTCATCTTCTTCTCTAGAAGACTGCGCATGGGCCTTGCAATCTTAGAGAAATCCTTGATGAATCTCATGTAGAAACCAGCATGACCCAAAAAACTTCGCACCCTTTTAACAGAAATTGGGAGAGGTAGCTTTTCGATTACTTCAACTTTGGCACGATCAACTTCCAGCCCTCTCTTTGACACCTTATGACCCAACACAATCCCTTCCTTCACTAAGAAATGATATTTTTCCCAATTTAGGACGAGATTCATTTCCTCGCATCTAGCTAGCACCCTGTCTAAATTCTCCAAACACCTGTCAAAAGACTCCCCAAATACTGAGAAGTCATCCATGAATATTTCCACAAAATCTTCAACCATATCATGGAAGATAGCCATCATGCATCTTTGGAAATTGGCTGGAGCATTGCATAGCCCAAATGGCGTTCTCTTGAAAGCATATGTCTCACACGGGCAAATGAATGTAGTTTTCTCCTGGTCCTCTACTGTATCACTATTTGGTTGTATCTTGAATAGCCATCCAGGAAATAATAATATTCTTGTTCAGCCAATCTGTCCAACATCTGATCAATAAAAGGGACCGGGTAGTGATCCTTTATGGTAGCTTCATTCAATTTTTTGTATTCCATGCATATTCGACATCCTGTCACTGTCCTGGTTGGAATCAACTCATTTCTTTCATTAGTGATCACCGTCATGCCTCCTTTTTTAGGCACACACTGAACTGGGCTGACCCACTAATTGTCTGAANTGTATTCCATGCATATTCGACATCCTGTCACTGTCCTGGTTGGAATCAACTCATTTCTTTCATTAGTGATCACCGTCATGCCTCCTTTTTTAGGCACACATTGAACTGGGCTGACCCACTTATTGTCTGAAATTTGATAGACAATACCCGCATCCAGCCATTTGATCACCTTCTTGCGCACCACATCTTTCATCACTGGGTTTAGCTTGCGCTACGGTTGCACAATTGACTTGTGCCCCTCCTCCATGAATATCCTGTGCATGCATAAAGTTGGGCTGATGCCATGTATGTCAGCCATTTGCCATTTTATCGCCCTTTTCCTCCTCCTCAATATTTTTAGAGATGCCTCAACCTACGATTCAGACAAAGCAGAAGAAAGGATTACAGGTAAAGATTAATTAGAACCTAAGAATGCATACTTGAGATGAGAAGGGAGAGCCTTTAACTCCAACTTTGGTGCTTCCTCAATTGGAGGCTTCAGAGGTGGTCCAGGACTCTATTTAATAGCTCCACAAACTTGCAAAGCATATTCACATTCGGGACATTTAGGATGTTAGCCAACTCCTGGGCTACAACATCTCCCTCAATGTCATGCCCAATTAGCACTTTCTCTAAAGGGTCTTGGGCTTCAACATATTTAGATGCCATAGCTTCATCAATGACTGTAATTACAAACAGCTCCTCATATATTGCAGGCAGCTTCATTGTCTTGTATACATCAAATACCTCGACCTTGTCATGAGCCCTCATTGTGAGTCTACCGGCTGCCACATCAATTAATGCACCTACGGTGGCTAGTAATAGGCGTCCCAAAAAAAATGGGACCTCTGGGTCAGGCTCAAAATCCAGAATGACAAAGTCCACGGGGAAAATCAGAGTTCCCACTTGAACCAAGATGTCTTCAATAACACCATCTGGCCTTGACACTGAACGGTCCGCTAACTGTAATATAATGATTGTGGGCTTGGGTTTTCCTAGTCCCAATTTAAGAAACATAGAAGTAGGCATTAAATTGATACTTGCACCCAAATCGCACAAACCTCTTGCCTCAACATATTTGCCAATCTGTATCTGAACAGTGAAACTTCCTGAATCTTTCAACTTAATTAGGAGCATGTTCTGGATCCTAGAACTGTACTCCTCCGTGAGTGCTACTGTTGCATATTCAGACAATCTGCTCTTGTTCGATACCACATCTTTCACATATTTGGCATACTTAGGAATGCCCTACAACACATCTATCAAAGGCAAGTTAACATGTACCTGTTTAAGCATTTCAATAAACTTACCAAAACATTCCTCCTCCTTTTGTATCCTGAATTTCTGTGGGAATGGAGGAGGTGGTTTTACTTTTGGTTTCTCATTCACCCTTTGTTCACTTGATTTTGCTTCATCTACATGTGTTCTTTTTTCATCAGCTACCTTTTCCTTTGGCATCAACTCCTCCAATGGAAGACCACTCCGAGTGCTCACAACATTTACTTGCTTCGGGTTCGGGTCGGTATTTCCCAGCAAACCCTCTTGTGGTCGGGAATTTTGAGCACTAGCAAACTGCCCAAACTGCTTTTCCAAGTTCTGAGTCGCCAATTGATTATTTCAAACATTTGCTGCCAATTTAGCTTGATCCGCCATGATTTGTTTTAGCATGTCTTTCACACTCATATCACTTTGCTTGACAGCTTGTTGATTACCAAGATTTTGCTATTTCCATGGCTTTGTTGATGGTATTGTTGTTCACTACTCTGTGGTATGTATTGGTTCTGTCCTTGATGTTGGTTTGATTGCCACCCCATAAAAGTTTGGGTGGTTCCGCCAGCTTGGGTTGTAGGTATTTCCATAACTTTGGTGATTTCCTTCTTGATGAGCATTACCTACAAAATGAACAGACTCTGGGTTTGCTCCACATACCTCAACTCTGTGATCTCCACCTCCACATACTTCACACCAAGTTTGTGGTTGATGTACCACATTAACTTGGGCTTATTGTTGTCCTAGTGACATGTTGCTAAAATGAGTAGTCATCATATTCTGCATTGCTGCGATTTGTGCTGACAAAGTTGTCACTGCATCCATTTCTAACACTCCAGCAGTCTTCTGTACGACCGGTTAAGCTCCTCCGCCATTCGACTCGGGGTTACCCTGTGAAATTCTATTAAGTAATGTAAACAGCTAAGCATATTTCTTCTCCAAAGCTTGTCCACCTACAGCATAATCAAGTAAAATTTTTGTGTTTGGTTCCAACCCTTCAATGAAGGTGTGGACCAACATTTCATTAGCTTGATAGTGATGTGGGCAGCTTAGCAGCAGGGTCTTAAACCTATCCCAAGCATGGTACAAGTTTTCCCCTCCTTTCTGTCGGAAGCTTAATATGTCGCTTCTCAGCTTGGCTGTTTTACCGGATGGAAAAAACCTTATCAAAAACTTTCGGGCAAGATCATCCCAAGTTGTTATGGAATTTGTGGGCTCAGAGTTCAGCTATCTTTTTGCTTCCCCCAGCAGAGAAAAAGGGTAAAATGTGAGCCTCACATAATCAGAGTTCACTCTCGTTGGAATGTATGTGTCACTGATCTCAAGGAAATTCTGGATAGGCACTCGTGGGTCTTCATGAGATAGAATCGTGAACTGCCCGTTTATGTGCAATAGTTGCACCACGTTCCGCTTCAATTCAAACCTCCCATCAGGTGCAGGTTTCTGGATACTTGAGGTAACATTGGTGGTTCGTGGGATTGCCACATCCCTCACTTTCATTTCTGCCATCATTACCGATGGGTCTTGATCCTTCCTTTCTTCTGAAGTTTCTGATTCACTAGCCACAAGAGGTACAGGATAAGTGAGTCATTTTTGCCTTCTACGATAACAAACAAATATCTCTGGTTCAGCTAAAGGCTCTACCAAGTCCTGGTTGTCTTCTAGTGTGCAAACCTGACACAACCTGTGAAATGAAGAGCCAAGATCAAGTTGTCAACACTTTTACAAATAATTTAGACCCTCAAAAATTAGATATCTGTCGATTTTAAAGTCCCCGGCAGCGGCGCCAAAAACTTATTGCATCCAAAAGCACACGCAAGTGCACGTGGTCACTCAAGTAGTATCGCGACTCTTTCGAGCCAGATTATCGAATCCAAGGGACTTCAAATCATGGTTTGCAGCATAACCCGATTTCTAGTATAAAATTACTTTATCCTAGCATTCGACAGACTAACATCATTATGGATTTGCAATGTTCATTTTACGATCATGGTCCCCCAACCTCTAATCGCCTACCACCATTGACAGCCTAACTACATTATTGAGCGGGGATAGACATGAACCAATGGCGAAGCATTAAGCTATCTTCTTGCATATTAATCAAGCGCGGTATATAGGTATAAGACTATCCTATCTACAAAACACTCTAATTTTACTCTAGAATTAACACACTTCTCATATTCTTTGGTCTATCCCTCAATTCATCTTCCGAGTTCAAGAGCAGAAAACAAGTGTATCTTAATGTTGATCATGTATTAAGATAGTTAAACAAGAATGTAAGCATAAATCACAAGAAAGCCTATCTCATGCTAGAAACAAATACTAATATACCATTAATTATAGCTGCAACCCTAGAAAAAGAGACTTTAGCTACTCAGAGAACAAAAGATCATCAAGTAATGTTTGTGGATCATGAAAAAGTTTACAAAAATGAAGGAGTAGAAGAAAAGCCCTAGAAAGGGTTAGCCAAATCGCTACTCTCCCGTCTATATAAAACTGAATATCCAATGAAATAATACACTTAAAATATTTATAGTTTAAAATAAAACACGTGGCCAATTTCTAATGTCCAGGTCCGCGACACAGACCTGTTCCCTCGCCTATAGTTGCATGCAGATGAACCCTCTCTGCGACGCGCTCCCATCGCGCACTCTACTGATAAGTGGAATTTCCATTTCTGCATACGCATTTTGGGCTCCGTGACGCGGAGATGCTCCTTCGTGGTGTATTCTCCAGCTTCTTGCCCTTTTTCTCTGAAACTTCGTCTTTTATTTTCCGACCTCTAACCAAGTGCCCTATTTTGGCTCGTTCTTCTATGCTTTTCACCGTGAAACATCTAATCATATTGGTTAGAAGAATAGACATCACAAGACCCTCAAAACTTAATTTCGACTACTAAAAATGCTTTCAACTTAGCTATATATATGGGATAAATTGGTTATCAGGTGCATAAATACGCCCAAGATCAACAGTCTTCGGTATCATGCCCAACACCGTTGGAGTGACATGCGCACCTCTGATCAGGTCTTTAAACTTTGAGCTAGTGTCAATTGGTTTGGGCCCACTGGATGAATATATCCTGTCGCAGTTAATTGCTCAAACATCTTTGTTCGGCTTGCAATGAGCGGAGTGAAAATTCTAGCGGGCTTCTTCTCAAATTTAGGACAGGGGGTATCGTAATTTCCTTGTTGAGGAGGAGGCATTTGATGATAATTTTGGGAGTTTAGGCGAGGGGCTTGATACCTGGGATATGAGTTGGTTTGGTAATTTAGTTTGGAGCTTGGTAGTTCGAGGGGTTATTTTGGTAAAGTGGAGTTGGGGTTTGGTACACGAGGAGAGGATTTTGGAAATTTGCCTGAACGTTAGCGCAGTCGGGAGCGATGTTCCGTTAGTAATGAGGTGGAGTCTGGTAAACTGGAGGAGGAGTATTTTAATAACTGGGGGAGGGGTATTTTGGTAATCAACCTGTGCATAACAAGCCGGGTACGAACTCTGTGAAGGTTGAAAACGACCTTGGTATTATGAGGATTTCCTTGGGGTCTTCTTCCCCTCATAAGAGATAAAAGACACATCTTCTCTTTTCTTCTATAACAAATCCGAGGATTCGAGAGAGGCAGCAACACGGGCAATCTTCCTGGTTCTTAATCCGTCTTCGATAGTCTCACCTACTTTGACTATCTCAGCAAATCTTGCTCCAACGAGCAACATAATTCTATCATAATATTCGGGTTGTTGAACCCGTACAAATACTTCGACAATTTCTTTCTCAGACATAGGAGGCCGAACTCTAGCTGCCTCCTTTCTCCATCTGTATGCAAATTCTCTGTAAGTTTCATTTGATTTCTACTTCATTACTTCTAAGGAATAACGATCAGGAACGATCTCCACATTGTAGGTGAACCGCTCAATAAAATCCTTTGCCAGAGCATTCCAGCTAGGCCACTATCTCGTTTAATGAGACGTAAACCATTCCAGAGCCTCTCCACTCAGACTTCGGCTAAAAAGTCGCATCAGTAAAATTTCATCTCTCCCAACTCCCACGAGCTGGTCACAGTAGGCCCTCAGGTGCGCTAAAGGGTTCCCTATTCCTCCGAAAATATTGAATTTTGGCACCTTGAACCCTTCCGGGAGGTCCAAATTCGGATGAATGCATAAGTCCTCATAACTGAAATCGGCGACTTCAGGAATACACTGCAACTCTTTCATGGCCTTTCAGATCTCTTCATTTATATCCTGCTTAGTGGCCTATTCGTTTCACCTCCACACTCTCTCTCGATCCTCATAGTGGTCGAGCTCAGAACCATTGGCGTCATGCTCATTGGGGACCGGGATTTGGAAAGTGGGTTTTTGAGGTAAAGGTGGAGCAATGGAGGGACCCGAGGCATTTTAAGGGGCTTGATAGTTTTGAGGAAAAGTTTGGGGGTTGGTATACTGATTTTGGTGATTGAGGGAAGTGTACGGGTGGTTAACGTTTTGGTTTTGAGAGGGTGGACAAGCTTGGAGGTTGGCATTTTGGGGAGGAAGTGGCGCTTGGTGTTTGGTAAAAGGCGGAGGCAAAATGGGGATTTTGGGTGGTTTGGTCGATGATTGAGGGATTTTGAGGGGGCCTGGAGAGTGGGTTTTGAGCCTGTTCCGCGTTAAAGGAGGAAAGGGGAGTAGAGGCCTTTCGTCTGCTGGAGCATTGAAAGCAAAACTAGGATTAGGCAAATCTTGCCTTCTCTGAATTTCGACCCTCATCTTGGTGATCTGTTGCATCAACTGCATGATTAGTTTGTTCTGATCAGCAATGACGGGCTGAGCCACGACAACATTGGTAAGGCCAATCTCTTCATTATTATCACCTATTACTGCTTTTCCCTTCTGTGAGTTTTGACTGGGGAAGGAATCTTTAGAAGCCTTAGATCTTGTAAAATAGGGATGATCAGTCAGCTTATCAACACAAATCAGTTCTAACTATCTATAGAAGAAAACAACTCAAAGGAAAATCTGTTAGTTTTGATTCAGGACAAATAATGCAAAATATCACATAGAGGGCATATAAACACATAAGAGTTGTTTCGTTTGAGAACATGTTAACCCACGAATAATAGGGACTGATTTTTTTTTAACAAGCAGGAATTTGCTCATTTTAGTTTGAGGCTAGTAACTCAGAAAGGTTAAATTACGTTGAGCTGAGGTCTTTTTGCGACATCTCTCGGCATCTGTTGATGTGAATTAAATGCTTCCTTGTAGAATGAAAGGGGGAAAAGAGAATTTTAAAAAGATAGGGGCGAGGCTTTGAAAGGTTGTCTACGTATCACCCAAGGAGAATTCAGGCCCTACCTAGTTCGAATACAAAAGGGAATTCTAAGTTTCATTCATTCATTGGATTGATTACAAGGAAAGTAAAAAAAAACATATAATAAAGCTCCTAAAAGATAAATGGTGCTTTCATCAAATCTTATTCTTCTGATTGCTGCATTAATCACGGGGGACAAACTCAACTTGAATTTGTCCCATGTTGATGAGGGATTCCACGTCATAGCGAAACCCGAGACACCTTCCAATGTTGTGATCTATGGCGTCATGATAAGGACAGGGTTTCCAAATTTCAATTTAAACGGGATCGATTGCTTCGTCATCCTTTCTGATAGAGGCGAAGACCCTTTTTTGAACCAATTGACTGTAGATATCTAACAACGTTTTCTTAAAAGGTGTGAAGCAGTAACAACAAAACAAAGTGTGCTTAGTGACCGGTATTTTGGGCTCCGGTTGGTCACAGGTAAGGATGATGTTCTCACCCCACATATACAGGATCTTCCCAATGTTGATCAGGTTGCGGATCGCTGTCTTAGGCTCCACACATTCTTCTATAATGTGTCCTCTTTGGTTCGGGTGGTAGGCACATGTCTTTTGAGATCTTTCATGCCCAAACCCAAAAGTAGTTCCTTCGAGAGGTTTCAGCATGCGTGAAGGCTTAAGGTGCTCGTAAATGAGATCACACGGCACGACTCTTACGCCCACGCTATGTGTCCGCTCATAAGCTGAGAGAATGATCTTTTTGTCTCCTCTTTTCAGACGTCCCAAGAAGAGAGTCATATAGATGATGTCCTCATCGATATCTTCTTCAGTAGCTCCAAGGTGAGTGTCTTCGGAACCACTATTTACTTCTTCATTGAAAAAAGAGCATTTTCCGCGTATTTTCTAAAGCCTCATGGTTATATCATTGTTGAAGACATCATGTTCCTTTCGCATAGCAACCGTCTCCTCGTTCATGATAGCATATCTTGCCATCTTAGCCGCTAACTCCGCGTCTAGTGCTGCACTTTTGGCTTGCGCAGTTGCGGTGGCTAGTTCTACTTCTATTCTTCTTTCTCCCATCGCTCGAATTTCTTGTTTGAATCGACGCAGTTTCATCGTCATCTTCACCTCGACATTCTTGCCCTTTCCATCTTAGCATCAATTATACCTTTCCTGAGATGACAGAGGAATGTTTTAGGATTTAGTAGGATTTTATTTCCGACTGAGAAACTCAAGACTCATAGAATTTTGGTCGGACATTTTAGTAGTGACTTGTATTTGGTATTGTAGAGATTTTTTCAGAAATTTTTTGACAAGGAGTGGGCTAAAACTATCCTCATTCGGAGCAACGTACCACATAAAAATTAAAGCACACAAGTAAACAGACAAATATCGCGTCCTAGACATACATGTAACCCTTTTGTGTTAAGGGTAGGCCTAGCGAATTGAAGGATGTATATGTCTTTTTAAGCCAATTCATTATCCCCCAAAATATTTCATTAATAGCATACAAAAATGTTTGACAAACATAAAATTAGGGAAATGAATTCGGAAAGTAAACTACAAAGCAAAGTACAAACTAAGCAATCTCACGCAGGGGATGATAACAAACTTCAAGCTCATCCTGATCCTTCACCAAGTCTGATCTTCTTAGCGATGATGATCTCTTCCCACATGGCATATATGTTCGCCTATAGGTGATCTCTTGCCAACCGAGCCCCTTCTTGATATTTGAACCTCTCCACCGACTGAATCTGTTGTTCCATGCTATCATCCAATTCTAACATGCATTGCCTGGCTTTTCGTAGCTCTTGTTTCAACTGAGCTATGACTTTGGCGTCTTCTGAATCCCTATGCTGATGCTCCAACTCATTCCTATCAAACTTCTCTTAGAGTTGATACAATCGAATTTGATGTTTGGCTCCAACATTTGCAATAATATGGGTAACGTATGGACCGGATTCGATAGTTCCTGCGAGACTCTTTTTTAACCATTCCTTGTAATCCATAGAACATTCAGGAGGAAAACTATTTGGCACCGGCTCACCCAATACCTTCTAGTTTTCCATAATTGAAGCATCTTTTTAGTAAAAGCGACTTCACAATTTTCGTGATCCGTCACAAATCTTGTCATGTCTTCTATTTGAGGAAACTCTTGTTTCCCTCCTAGTCGTCTAAGTACTCGAGAAGGAGCATATGGCTGAGTTCCTCTCAACCCAACAAATATCAAGTAGGGGTCCTTTCTACTTTAAATCACCATTTGTTTTGTTACTATCAAGCATTGGATTGACCACTGCACATTTTCCTCTCTCAAACCCTGAAGTCTCGGGTACCAAAATTCTTGGCCTCCATTCATGATGAAATGATTATGTTGCACCCACCAATTGTGACTTTCGAGTCTGTTCGATCTTTCCAAGGGAACTTGTTCTGTCGGATGATGAGTTTTGATCAAGCGTCTCATCATCACCATTAAAGTATTAGGTTGCACCTTTGAAAGAAATGTATGCCATTTTTACATCTATCCAGTGCCTTGTAAATGTCAGCAAGGATCATGGGAGCCAAATTGTAGTATTTTCTTGTCGATCCGTAGCCTACTCCATTAAAAATAGCATGAGTGACCATTACTACACTTGGATGGATGGTGTAGTTTGGTCCTTGGGGAAACACCATTGTCCCAAGTAGGCATATCGCAAAAGCAAGGGGGCGTGTTTCTTTCCATTTTTTCTTCTGAGACAAACTCGTCTTTGAACTTCTCGTAAGCTTTTGCGCGTCCGAAACGATAATACAACTTTTGCAGTGGAATATTCGACCCGGGAAGCCTGTCCATCCACTCAGCTTTGACAAGTGAAAGTTTTTCTTTAATTTCGTCAAAACCCCACATATTTGGAAAGAGAATATCAGTATTGGGTTGGTGTTTCCTCTTGTTGCACATGCCGACACTCTGATAACTTGCAAGAACTTCATCAATAGTCGAAGTCAACTCTATTTCCCCAAACCGAAATACCACGTTGTCGTTGTCTCAAAATTTCACCATCGTTCCAATCAAGTCGGGATAAGCCACTATTTCCATTAATAACTGGAGATGGCCTATGTGTCTTTGCACTTTCTTCTTGTCTTACGCATTCATGAACTTCCACCAAATTTGGAGGTAAGGATAGGGTATGGTCACCATTCGGGTCCTCAACAGCTCACACGTCGAATTCATCCTACAAGAAAAACAGACAAGGTAAGTTACCCTCACCCCCATAGATAATTGATTTGTTTAAATCGACATATACATCCTTCAACTAAACACATAAGCATGGTTGTCTTTTTATTGGCAAATGAGCCAAATAGACACAAGGTGGGCTTCTAATGGGCCCAACATGCCTTGGGTGTTCGGTCAGCCTAGTTCAAAAAGCGCTAAAAATTGGGATTTGGTTTCACTCTACGCTAGTTGACTAAGAGTGGCTTTTGAAAGACCGGGAACCTAAGTAGACAACTTAGGCTGGAATTCACGACAACCATTGGACGCATGACATACCAATAAATCGTCGATCCTCTGGAAAAGGGATGAGTATAAAAAGTCCGGCTACGATTATGCAGAAATCGTCCTTAATATACTATTCATACAACAGGAAATACCATGAATGCAATGACGGTTATATCAATTTAAACATGTTAAGTGCAGATAAACAATTCAGCAATTAATAACAATTAGTCAAATAAGTCAAATCTTATGGATAGAATTTAATTAACTCCCCAGTAGAGTCGGCATTTCTGTTTTACTCGAAAATAAAAATAAAAGAAAAAATGACTAAGTTTTCAAAAAATCGATTAAACTTATGATTTAAGAGAAATCGAATTTCCGAAAGAAACAGAGTCACCACTTAATTTTTAGTAAAAGTCAAGAAAAACCAAAGGTTTTCAAAAGACTTAAACAGATAAAATCAGTTGAAAAATAAAGGGGTTCGAGTTCAAATGTACATTCTGAGAAGGTGTTAGGCCCTCGAAATGTCCGGTAACTTGCGGTTGAGCGACGATTTGATTAAAATGACTTTGACTAATTTTTTAGAAAATATCAACTAAGAAAACTCATTTTTTATTATTGTTTTTACTTATTATTATTATTATTATTATTGTTGTTATTGTTGTCATTTTAATTATCTTAAAGGGAAATGAACTAAAGGGAAATTTTTCTAAAGGGGAATAATTTAAGTGACAAGACTAAATAAAAATAGAGTTAAATATAAAATATAGATATTCTAACTTGAATAGGATAAAAAATGAAATGGCTATCTATGGGAACTTAATTAAATTAAACCATAAAATGAACAAAGTTAGTCAAATAATACAATATAAATAATAAGAGAGGGAGAGGAAATAATTAGACTTGGGCTTAGGCCCAAATCCAGTTAAATTGGCCCTTAGGCCCACCTGTCTTAAGTCTACCACTTTGCCAACAATCGTGGGTCAGCCCATTTGCTCCTTTGGACCTGCTGAAATTTCCTTGCGCCTTTAGCCCTTTTTCATTCTCACTTGTCATGATATACACCAAGTGTATATTTGATGTATACACCATATATACCGCTGATTCTTGAACTCCCGGACCTGTATTTTTATTCAAACTTTATATTTTCTGCATTTTCACCTGTTTTTCCGTATTTTTGAACCTGTGTATTATATTTTTGACTGTATACCCGTGTATACAGTGGATATATCAGTGTATACAACTGTATACTGCAGGTATACAACTTCTTTGTGAGCTTTTGGTCACCGAAATATCCAAATTCCAGCTATGTTTTTACTTCCAAAATCTATCCATCAACTTCACAATTGACATGGGGAGCTGACTCCAACGAAGCGAGGATTTTGGGGGACTTTACGGCCCATTCGAAATATGAAGAGAAAAGAATAGGAGTCCACGAGGATTCGGGGCAGATTTCACGTAAATAAAAAAAAAAGAAAAGAAAATCAGTATTGTATCATGACAATAACCAAAGTAGAAAAAAAGAATGTGACATTGTGCTATCTCATGCTCAAAATGCGACTACTCATCAATTGAAATTCAAAATATGCCCAATCAACTCATTTTTCTCAGGAGAACAAAATACATCAATTCTAATTCATGAATTTTTCTAGACTCAATTAATATCAAGAGGAATATTTTTGCATGTGAAGCAATAAATGATCAAGGCAATCCCAACTCTTTTCTAAATAAGCTATAATACATAAATAAAAAGGAAATACCCTTAGACTACTAACCAAATCTACCCCAGAACCTGTAATCAAGGCAAAGATATTTATGCCATTTTTAGATCCCAAAGAAGCATACTGAACAAACAAAAGTTATGGCACTTAATTATCATTATACGCTAAAGATGAATTTCACAAGTAGGTACAACAACAAAAATGTGATCCGTAGAATGGAGGCATGCCCATGCCGATAAGAGAACTATTTCACATGAATGACAAAACTAGCAGCCAATCAAAATGAATGAATAAGTCCAAATGACATGTAATCGCCAAATACCAATCGAATCTGATAATTTCATGCTACAAATGATCCTAAAGCAACAAAGTCATATTAAGGTGAACTAAAATCGTTAATCCGCACTCGAAAACACATAAGAGAAATAACGAGATGAATTCTTTGGCACTTAAAAAAACACATAGTCAAAAATGAGAAATTATATTAGCAAACGGAGACAGAACAGAATCAAGGTAGTTAACAAATGATCAAATCAAGCTTAAGACGAGCATAATAGCAGTGAATTCGAAGAGAACAAAACTGCAATGTGAGCTTAAATAAGCATTAAATCATCAAGAAAACGAACACAACTAACATCTTAGAAAAAATAAGGTGAGGAGGACAACACAGATCGAGCATATCATGCGAGCTCATCTCAAAAGTCACAAAGAACTACACATCAAACCAACACAATGAACTCAAAAGAAACCCAAGGATTACAAGTTATTTACCTTGTTGCGGGCAGCGAACAAAGCAGACGAACTCAAGCAGACTTCCACTACCACAATGCGAGTTCCAACAGCTCTGGCGGACCCGACGAACAAAACAGAAAGAGAACATGAACAAGGATTAAACAAGTATTCGGACCCTAGTTTTGCAACTTTCCGTAAGTATCCTAAACACTTGTATATGGCAGTAAGACCAAAAATATCTAAGGTAAGTGTTCGTCCCAATTTTTTCTCAAAAAATCCCCCTTTAGCAGTGAATAATAAGCAACATATATAGAAGGGAAATTAGGGTTCGGAAATGGAGGGAAACGAACGAAATCCAATAGGAATGAGGCCCAATTTGAAATTCACACCCCAAATCCTTTCACCATCTAAGGAAGACATATTTTTTCTGAGGATTTCAACCTACTCCGGAAGAGAAAAGGGAAGAAAGATGTGCTTGCTGCCTGCTACCTGCTACTACGATTTGTACAAACTAAAAGGGACATGAGGAAGAAGATGGGGAGCGTATTTCGGGTCAATTTTCTAGGCTGCTGGACATGGTTCACAGCTGGACTAGGCTGGTTTTGAGGTTGATGGATCGCTGCTTTTTGGAATTTCTTGGTTTCGATCGAGTTTCTGGGTTTTGCGCGAGGAAGAAGACGAGTTGCGGGTCGGGTCTGGCGTTTGGTCTTGCTGTACGTATTGGGTTTTTTATACTATTGAAAGAATGGGTTCTTTGGTATTGTAGTTGATGGGCTTGGATTTTGGTTGGTTATGTATTAAGAGTGGGCTGCTGAAGGTATTAAATTGGAACTGGGTCGAATTTTTTTTTTTTTATAAAACTAATTATTTTAGATCGTTTGAAAGTGAAGAAACTCGAAATGATTAATTTATATTGTGGAGGTCCAAAATTGGGTGTCAACACATCCTATACATGTATTGAATCATTAATGACGATTCTAATTGCATGAAAATATTGTCGAAGTGTAGTTAGCTAAAATGTTATTTAATTTTATGATCTTAAACATATCATATAAAAAATTTGAAACTAGAGAGTTGTCAAAAAGAAAAGAAATATTTTTTTAAAACGAACTATAAGGTAAATCAAACAAATTGAAACGGAGGAATATATGTGTTCCTTGAACAGTAGTGATCATATTAATTCCTAAGATGCCCCTACTTCTTTTAAGTCATAGGCGGCCCCATAAAGTTGTATGCATAGTTCACTTAGACACCTCAATCAGGACTTGTACCAATTGAACACTTAAATTGTTTAAAACATATACCCATTAAACACAAAATGCTTATGTGGCAATATAAGCGTAATTCACTGTCCTTGAATGCGTGAATAGATCCCAATATTATTATTTTTAATTTTTTTAAGTTAATTTTGTAAGTTTTTGAAACCTGGATATATTAACTAAATAACTAAAATTATTAATAATTTAGTTCAACAATAATCTCTTAATAAAAAAAAGGAAAACAGTATCGGCGTGTTTGTGATTTTAGCCGGCGGCAACTCTATGTGTATGGAGGTGATGTGGTTGGGTGAGTGATATGACAAAGAAGAAATGGGGAAGAAAGATTCTTTTTCTTTTTCTTTTTTTTTGGGCTAAAAAAGTAGTTTTATTTTATTTTTCTTTCTAATTTATTTTTGTAATTGTTATTATGGGTCATACCACATGTCTTTTGTTTATTGGTTATTGTGCCATATCATCCGTGAGTGTATGTCACGCACTCTATTTTTAGTTGATTGTCAAAAAATATTCAATATATATATATATATTTTAACTAAGGAAGGTTTTCAATTGGAACAAGCCTTAGATAAGATGTCTAACTGAATTAAGCAAACAACTTTAAGGGGACGGGGCCAGGGATGACTTGAGCCGCTAATTATAGTAAGTAAATAAAATTGATACATGTGGCCATGTGGGCAGTCCTTTTGCTGAAACTGACATATTGATGTACGTTTTTTATGGGACATATTTATGTACAGTTGAATATACAAGTAGCTAGTTATAGTAAGATATTTATTTAAATATATGTATGGGAAAAGTGCAACATATCTTTTAGTTTAAATTATGCAAAATTAAAAAAGAATATCCTAATTAAGTTAATAGTTTGATCTAAAACTGCTTCTATTTGTTTGATAATAAATGTAAAAATTACCATTAACCATCAAGTCAATACACCTAAAGAGCATCTAACTATACAGTTATCTTTCATAAAAGGGGACTATGTAAGTTAAACCTCAAACGTATATCTAATTACGTGATAAATTGTTGAGTTAAATAAACGCATTAACCAACTAACCAAACTGTGAATTAATGCCTTGGTTGAGAGATTTTATTCCAGATGAATTAAACAATTGTCGTAGCTTGCTCTTGTTGAGTATTCCCCATTTGTACGCCCTACATTTTTTGTCAACTTCTTTTATCACTCTTTGGGATAGTATGAAAAGAGATCCTCAGAAATATGAATAGAAAGTAGTATCGAGATAATCACCTGCATATGACAACTGTTTTGAGTAGACTTTTGTGAAAACTGTTTCTATTATTACTTAACAGGTCAAGTTTTTTTTGAAAATAAATATATTAGTATTTCTTTTCTTTTTAAGCACATTCTTTTTTAAGAATATTTTTTTATTAGCGAATGTTTATCCTAATTCAATTTGAAAAAGATTAAGAAATGAAATTATTTTCTAATTGATTTTATTATTATTTAAATAAAAATTAATAATGAGATTACTATAATCTTATATGACTTATCTTTTCAGTTAAAATTTTTGGATGAAGCTATTTTATTTTAGTTGATAAAACGAGATTAAGAAGAAAAAAATGCTTTTTATTTATTTATTAGTTAACGTAATTTAAAAGAAAAGAAAGAAGAATAGAATTCTTTAAAAGCAATGTTTTTATTGGGAATAAAATATGTTTAAAAAAAATAACTGATAAATCGATTCAAAAAAGAGCATTTTTAATCTATTAAACAATAATAGGAGCCATTCTAGATTAAACAATTAGCGATAGAGACATTTTTAAATGTAGCCATTAATCATAAAAATATTTTTAGATCGAACTATTAGTACATTTTTATTCTTAAATATATTCATTTGCTTTGGTGTGCTACTTCCTATAATAGTATTGTGAGTTTGTCTGGACATGAAAGTGCCACGTCAGGTCACTTTTTCATGCCATGTTTATTTGGTATTATTGGTACCTTTTTAAACTTTTTGTTTTTGTTTGTTTAGTCAGTACTTTTTTTAAAAAAAAACTTTAGTGTGTTTTCCAATAATTCAAAAGTTGAAAAGAAACTTAACTACCCAAGCTACTTTTCTGTTATTTGGAGATGCTCAAATTGGAACATGATTATTAACCAAAAAGTTGTAAAGGGATGTTGTGGTTTCTTTGTTACTGCATCCATTCTTATTTATATGTCATTATTTTAGATTTCACGTACATTAAAAAATTAAGTAAGTTTACTATTCTATTTTTATTTAATATTTATTTGAAGTTAAATTTTCAATCAATGAACATGAATGATTTACTTAATTTTTTTATATTGGTCAAATGTATATTTCAGAACTAATAAGTCACAATGGTAAAATAGAACAACATAAATATGTCTTCTTGTTTTATTATCCAACAGGTGAACAAATTCATTCATTTAATTGTCAAGCTTCAGTTTTCTGATCTTCAATTACCCATTGGTTGGCATCAATGTTATGATAAAATAGAACACCTCAATCATGCATGTTATTCATTCACAGGCCATTATCTGGCAAAAACCCGACTAGAGTGGTTGGGTGAAACTTAATATGGATGGTTGTAGCAAGGGTTATTCGGGTTCTGGAGGAGGTGGGGGCATTGTCAGAGACCACAATGGTCATATGATAATTGCCTATATGCAGAATTTTATGGGAATTGTAGCAATAACTCAGCAGAAACCATGGCTATGCTAAAAGGTATTTATGTATGCCTCAACGATGGACTCACCAATGTTATGGTAGAAACCGACTCAATCATCATCCTTAATTGTTGGGTATAATAAGAGTTAATGGAAAATGGAGGAAAGATGAAAAGAGGAATTGGAAAAAATTCTCTTATGCTTTAAGAAAAGACATTTCTCCCTCATTGATGGTGGAAAGAAAAATTAAAGTGTTTAAATAGAGAAAAACTTCTACTAGATGTTAAAAGAGTTGGAAAGAGGGACACCCTTGCGCCGTCGTCGTCGTCTTTACGGTGAATTACAGTGGTTGTTGCTGCACCAACCCAAACTGTTGTACCACCTGCAGAGAAATCGAGAAAATTCTTTGATGTGAATTTCAAAGGATGACAGCAACGGGTATTTTTCTAGCTTACCACTCTTGGTCTGCAGAAATTTACCAATGAAGAAACTCCAGTGCCTGTTGCTAGGGGTGTACAAGTCAAACCGAACCGATGAACCAAATCAAATCGGAAAAAAAAATGATTTGTGGTTTGATTTGGCGGTTGGAAAAAAAAATCGACCACTCTTGATTTGGTTTTGTATTAAAAGAAAAAAGTCAAACCGACATAATATATATATAAAATTTTATTTTATTTATAGAAAAAAAATATTATTTATAATCTACTTTGTTAATATATTTTTAGTTAATTTATAGTTTTCAATGTTTATATATTTTATTTCAAATTTGGACTTGTAAACTTTTAAATAGTTTATTTTGTATTAAGATCCAAAGTAACAATTATATTGTTATAGTTTTTCAAATTTGAAGTTAGCAATTTACTTTGTAAATACTTTATTTTGTGTTCAGTTTACCTCTAGCCTTAAATCTTATTAATTTAACATAATGAACGTTGATATTTCAAAAAAAATATTTTGTACTCATGTAAATTTTACAGTCTTTTTGAAAATTTCTATTGATTTAACATTTTTTAAGTTTAACTTATCACACAGGTAAGTGAAAATATATTTGATCTCCTTTTCAAATACCGTATAGTTGTAAAAAAATGAAAAAACCCAAAATAACTGACTAAAACTGAAATCGAAAAAGCCGACTTTATGTGGTTTGATTTGGTTTTTAGATTTAATAAACCGACATAATTGGTTTTGGTTTTTTTTAATGAAAAACCAAACCAAACCTACCTATGTACACCCCTACCTGCTGTTGATATGTCAGACAGAGAAAAGTTCATGATTATTGAAGCATGGACACATGCAAACTTCCTATGTAAGGGCTACATTCTGAGTGCTTTAGAGGATGACTTATATAACGTCTATAGTGCAATGACAACTTCGAAAGAATTGTGAAATGTACTTGAGAAGAAATATAAGACAGAAGATGCATGCTTGAAAAAGTTTGTGGTCGCAAAGTTTTTAGACTATAAAATGTCAGATAGTAAAACTGTTGGATCACAAGTGCAGGAACTTCAACTTATTTTCCATAATCTGATTGTTGAGGATATGGTAGTAAATGAAGCTTTTCAGGTGGCTGTAATGATTGAGAAGTTACCTCCTTTGTGGAACGACTTCAAGAATTATTTAAAGCACAAACATAAGGAAATGAAGCTTGAAGTTCTTGTGATTCAGCTCAAGATCGAGGAAGATAACAAGACCGCCGGAAAGAAGTCTCGTGGGAATTCGACAATAATGGGAGTTAATATTGTTGAAGAAGTGTTGACACCCAATTTTGGCCCTCCACAATATAAATTAATCATCGAGCTTCTTAAATTTCCAACGATTTGAAATAATTGACTTTATAAAATTCAAAATATTTTTCGAGTCATTTGAAGTAATTTAGTCATTTTTTATAATTTTTAAACTAATATATATATATATATATATATATATATATAAAATTTGGTATATATTTATTACATTTTATGAATATTTGAAAATCGTCTCAAAAAATATTTTAGTTTTACTTAAATAGTTGGTTGATTGATTTAGTTAATTAATACTTATATTTTCAAGTTATTAGTTTATAATCAAGTCAATTATTTTAGTTTGTTAAGATTAAGAAGCTCATTAATTTATTTATATTAATTCGTCTTATTTAACTTTTAGTCGAACTCACCAATTAATTTTAGGTTTGCCAACGTTAGTGTTCATATTAATTCCTAGGATGCCCCTACTACCTATATTGGAACAAGTTTTGTATGTATGCATATTTCTCAACAGCTAACTGTTAAATTAGTAATACTATTAATTGATACATGTGGGCAGACTTTTTCTTCTTTTTTTTTATTTTACTGAAAATGACATATCGATGCACTTTTTGGGGAACTTTTGTTGACATATTTATGTATGATTGAACTTGAATATACAATAAGCTAATTTATAGTAAGTAATATTTCCTATAATAGTATTGTGACTTGTGAGTTTGTCTTTGACGTGGAAGTGGCATGGCCATTTGACATTATTATTCTCACCTTTTTTGTTTCTTGTTTAGTAGTGCTTGTTTCTTATCTTTATTTCTTTATTATCATTGGGATTTATAATAATTCAAAATTTAAAAAGATAGAAAGAAAGATTCTTTTCGGCTAGAAAAAAGTGAGAGAAAAAAAGGTCATTCCGGCCTGTTGAAATTGCGACACCTGTCACTCTCTCCTATTAATTCTCAAATATGTCAAACAACGTAAATGAACAAAAATATCGTAAAAAATAATACAGATTGAAACGAGCAAAAGTAGAAGAAAAAAAAAAGTCATATCTCAATCAATAGTTTGTTCTGGATTATAAAATCTTAAGATAATAAATCAAATTCAGATTAAAGTAACAATTTTTAGCTCTGTTAGTTAGGAGGGCTGCCATTGAGATGCTTAATTATTTCTATACCATGAAAGGAACTTCAACAACTAATTAATCGCCCTGCTCAAGCATCAAGGAAGCCATTACTTTTTAGTTGCACTTCTTGAGAGATTTTGAGGAGAGAAAAAGTCTTTTACCACAAGGTTGATTAAATAAATCTGCACTATTTATTTGTTATTGGGACAGGTGTCGCAATTGCAACAGTCCACTGGAGGAAATGGAGGGATCAACTACTGGAGGTGTCGCAATTTCAACAACCCACATATTATCTAATATAATAATCGTTATATATATATATAACTACAAACATATAAGCATATCATTACAATTGCACTCGACAAGTTGTTTTGTTTTGAAAACAGAAATTATGCATTATTTGGTACACTTTCAAATACTTGAGTTATTTATTTAAAAATTCTAAAATATTATTTGGTAAAAGGTAAATAAGTGTTATATTTTAGTATAAATTTTGAACATTTTTTTCTATAATCTCAATATTATTTTAAGTAAAATTAAAATTGTTAAATTCACCATTAATATTTTTGGGACCTAAACGAAAGGTTTTACTTGCTTCACCCTTGAGCCACTCTTGCCTTGAAAGTTGAAGTTCCGAGAAGCATGGCAATAACTTAATTAATATAATCAATTGTTAATATGTGGAACATTCCTAAAATCAAAGATTAAAAATAAGATCTTTGAATAAATTGTTATACAAGTAAAGACAAATAAAAAAAGAGAGAGAAAAGGGAGAGCCGAGGAGGAATTGAGAATAGTAAATAGTACTTAATGGGGCAGAGGTCTGCACTTTGACAACAAGCAGTAGCAATGAAGTCGGTAGTAAACATTAGAACCCTAACTTTTAGAAAATTAAATTTTGAGTTGAACGTTTTATAGAATGCTTCAAAAGAAATCAATAGTTAAATGTTGTTTTAGAGTATGACACTATATTTTTGTTACTTACAATTATCTATTTTGAAATTAATAGTAGATGTTATTTTGGAGTATGACACTACATTTTTATTATTTTCAATTATCAATTTTCTTTTTTATTGTTTGAAAAAGAATTTAGAAAAATCTATATAGAAAAAATTGAATTAAACGGGGGTAAAAGATAGGCACAAGGCACATTTTTAAGCCAAAATAAAACAATCCGGAAAAAAATGAATTATATAAAAAATAGAATAGTTGCCATTGGGACTCGAACCCCCATCCAAAGCAAACAGCTATCCACGCGCTTACCACTGCGCCAATCCCCATAGTTTGATATGGGTTCGCATGCAATATTTACATATATTTGTACCAAAATTTTTAGTACGTATATAGAATCTACGTAAAAGCCAATGAGTTCGTCCGAACCTCCATTTAATATTGTAGCTCTGCCCCTATCACAACCTTTATTGATAAGGTTCATTTTCTTCTATTATAAGTTGATGACCATTTTCACACATTCATTTCCTTGTAAAGCTATTATTCTTCATCTTTACTCAATTATGTATTCTCAATATGTTATGATATTGTTTGTTTTAGATCATATACTACCTTATATATAGTGAGCTATTATTGGGTCTTAGTTCGCATAAACAACATCTTGCCATGACAAGGCACAAAAAAAAGATATTTTATTCAAAATCTGCAAAAAAAAAAGTAAGTTTGTTTTTGTAATTGCAAACGCAATTCAACCTCAAAAATTATTATTTTCCTTATGAGATATATGCAGAATATTCAATTACGAATAGACAAGAGATCTGAGCTCTAAATGATTCATTTGGAATCCAAAAGCAAGCACTTTGCGATTCTTATAGATCTTGAATTGAAATTTCATCCAATAAAACAAAGTACAATACAAATCTCCAAAATAATAGATATAAATATCTCATGGTGAGAATTGATCAAGACCAATATGTAAGTAGACAAACAACCTATTTTTTTTTATCAATATGAGACTTAACCATTACACTCCTTCACAGGTTCAAAAGCGTGATCAATAACATAACACGAGAGCTCAATATTGAGAAACACAATATATA